>NW_006294353.1:167760-169960 GCF_000327345.1 Myotis davidii | reverse complement strand
CTCTCTCTCAAAAAATCCATTAAAAAGAGAGAGAGCAAGAAGGGGAGTCAGTGGACAGAGCGCACGGTGAGGCTGGGACCCCTTGCTTTCCTCCAGCAAGGCACCGCCTTTGCTCACCTGGCCCCATTCTCTCCCAGCCTCTGTCGGAAAGCGTGGATGGCGAGCCCAGCACGAAGAAGGCGGCCGTCCAGAAGAAGAAGTCAAGCGATGCATCTACCAGCACAGACTCAGGGCTGTCCCCAGGCTCCCAGGCAGACTCTAAGTGAGTGTGGGGTGTGGGGGTGGCTCAGGCCTCCAGTTTGGGAGTGCTCTGGCCTCCTACACCAGGAGCACACTCCGTGCCGAAGCCCTAAGGGAGCACTCTCCGTGCCGAGGCCCTAAGGGAGCACTCTCCGTGCCGAGGCCCTAAGGGAGCACACTCCGTGCCGAAGCCCTAAGGGAGCACTCTCCGTGCCGAGGCCCTAAGGGAGCACTCTCCGTGCCGAGGCCCTAAGGGAGCACACTCCGTGCCGAGGCCCTAAGGGAGCATCTTTCCTGCCTCTTCCGGCTCTGGGGACTCCAGGTGCCCTTGGCTATGGATGCATTCATTCAATCTCTGCCTCTGTTGTCACATGACCTTCTCCTCTGTCATCTCTTTTTCTGTCTCTTAAGGATACTTGTCCCCACCTGGGTAACCCAGATGACCTCATCTTGAGATCTTTCACTTAGTGTGTTAGTCCATTCCGGGTGCTATAACAAAATACCACAGAATGAGCAGCTTAAACAGGAGGCATAATCCCATTCCACAGGGCTCCACCCTTAACAATCCACTCACCTCCCAAAGGCCCCACCTCCTAATGACATCACACTGGGGATTAGGCTTCAGTATATGACTGGATTTTTTGCCAATAATCAAAACTTTATTGAAAAACTGACACCAAAATAGGAGATCACTGCTGTATACTCACAAAATTAAATGTAGTTACATTATCTTGGTAGATTAACTAGAATTACTGAACTGATAAGGTTTTCTGTGACGTAACAGAAATTCAGGAAGTTGTGTGGATCATTAGTGTTGTGTTCTTCTAAATGATCACCCACCTGCTGTGAGTCTACCTTTCCTCCTGTCAGCGGCACAATCCTGTTAACAACCTACACAAAGAGCCACTGTCTGAGCTTGGCTGGAAAGGGGTGACCTTGCCCTGGCCGGTGTGGGTCAGTGTTTATCTTATTTTATTTATTTATTTTTTGTATTTTTGTGTTTTTGTTTGTTTGTTTTTCTTCTTCTTTGGGGTCAGTGTTTAGACTATTGGCCTGGACACCGAGGGGTCACAGGTTCGATTCCTGGCCAAAGACACATACTTGGGTTGCAGGTTCGATCCCTGGTCCTGGTCAGGGCGCATACGAGAGGCAACCAATCGATATGTCTCTTTTACATTTCTCTCTCTCTTTCTCTCTCTCTCTTCTTCCCCTCCACCACTCCCTCCCTTCCACTCTCAAAAAATGGAAAAAATATCCTCAGGTGAGGATTAACAAAAAAAAAATTGTGGTGATCTTGCAGCAACCTGGACATTTTACATACATAAAGTAAGAATTTGGATTTAAGCTAGCAATTTTTTTAAGTTTTTCCTTTCCTCTTCCAAGGATGGATGTAGTAAGTCTCTAGCCAAAGGCATGTTGATCCTTTCACAAACCCAGCCCATCACGATCTCTGAAGTGCCACCCTGGCGACCAGCACAATCAGGCGGGTGGCATCAACTTCAGCATATGGATTTGGGGAGACACACACAGACAGTCGGTTACACGTGTTCACATCTGCGAAGACCCTTCCCCAAATGCGATCATGCTCATAGCCTCTGAGGGTCCGCACTTAGACACAGCTTTTCACCTCCCCACATACACAGTAGCCACAGCGCACGACTCTGTGTTTATTTTTTGTCATTTTTTCCCTCTAACCGTAAAAACATGAGGAAGACGGGGTGGTTTTATTTATTTTTTTGTATGAATATGGGGTCAGCATCTGATTGGCATCTTGCTTTTTCACCTGACTCCACCGCCAGTTCACAAAAATTGACCTTATTTTTATTTATTTATTTTTTTATATATATTTTTATTGATTTCAGAGAGGAAAGAAGAGACAGAGAGAGAGAGAGAGAGAGAGAGAGAGAGAACGAGAGAGAGAGAGAGAAAGAGAGAGAGAGAGAAACATAATAGATGAGAA
>NW_006294353.1:165474-166934 GCF_000327345.1 Myotis davidii | reverse complement strand
GGGGGTCAGAGGTTCGATTCCTGGCCAAAGACACATACTTGGGTTGCAGGTTCGATCCCTGGTCCTGGTCAGGGCGCATACGAGAGGCAACCAATCGATATGTCTCTTTTACATTTCTCTCTCTCTTTCTCTCTCTCTCTTCTTCCCCTCCACCACTCCCTCCCTTCCACTCTCAAAAAATGGAAAAAATATCCTCAGGTGAGGATTAACAAAAAAAAAATTGTGGTGATCTTGCAGCAACCTGGACATTTTACATACATAAAGTAAGAATTTGGATTTAAGCTAGCAATTTTTTTAAGTTTTTCCTTTCCTCTTCCAAGGATGGATGTAGTAAGTCTCTAGCCAAAGGCATGTTGATCCTTTCACAAACCCAGCCCATCACGATCTCTGAAGTGCCACCCTGGCGACCAGCACAATCAGGCGGGTGGCATCAACTTCAGCATATGGATTTGGGGAGACACACACAGACAGTCGGTTACACGTGTTCACATCTGCGAAGACCCTTCCCCAAATGCGATCATGCTCATAGCCTCTGAGGGTCCGCACTTAGACACAGCTTTTCACCTCCCCACATACACAGTAGCCACAGCGCACGACTCTGTGTTTATTTTTTGTCATTTTTTCCCTCTAACCGTAAAAACATGAGGAAGACGGGGTGGTTTTATTTATTTTTTTGTATGAATATGGGGTCAGCATCTGATTGGCATCTTGCTTTTTCACCTGACTCCACCGCCAGTTCACAAAAATTGACCTTATTTTTATTTATTTATTTTTTTATATATATTTTTATTGATTTCAGAGAGGAAAGGAGAGGGAGAGAGAGATAGAAACATCAATGATGAGAGAGAATCATTGATCGGCTGCCTCCTGCATGCCCCCTACTGGGGATAGAGCCCGCAACCCAGGCATGTGCCCTTGACTGGAATCGAACCTTCAGTCTGCAGGCCGACACTCTGTCCACTGAGCCAAACCAGCTAGGCTAGGGCGACCTTATTTTTAGTAGCACCCGATTCCAGCGATAACAGAGAAGGGGTATTTGTCTCTATGGTAAGCTGACCCTTTCCTTGGCCTTATATCTTGTTTTGTTTCCTGCGGCTTAAACAGAAACCCTGACTTTCTCCTTCAGGTCCACATTTAAGAGACTTTTCCTGCATAAGAACAAGGATAAAAAGTACAGCCTGGAGGGCACGGAGGAGGCAGAGGGCTCAGTCCCCGGGCACATCGTGCTGGAAGCCGTCACCATGAAGAAGAATCTCGAAGGTCGGTCACCCGAAGCCTCGGGGATGGACGGCAGAGCCTGGGAGCCCTGGGGACACCCATCCTCAGGGAGGCCTTGGGCACACCCTCGGGGCTGGTTCCTCCCTGGAGGCACTTTCTGGCTGTGGATCCGTTTACAGCACTAGGGTCCTGGCTCCCTTTGTGACCAGGCCCCAGAGGCTGACCATCGTCGCCCTCCCCCC
>NW_006294353.1:153933-165207 GCF_000327345.1 Myotis davidii | reverse complement strand
GAGCCCACCCTCACCAGCCACTCCTTCTCCCCAGCAGCCCCATCGGGCCACCAGCACCGCCACACCACGGGCGAGAAGCACACCAAGGAGACAGGAGGCAAAGGGAAGAAAAACCGAAACCTCAAGATTGGCAGAATCACGGTGTCAGAGAAGTGGCGGGAGTCGGTGTTCCGCCAGATCACCAATGCCAACGAGCTCAAGTACCTGGATGAGTTCCTGCTCAACAAGGTCGGCCAGCGCGGGTTCGGGGGACACAAGACAGGCACAGGGTGGGGTATGTGCGCGGGCTCAGGTCGGGGCCACCAGGCTGTCACCACCCAGCAAAGTGCTCAGGGGCACCGTTCTAGCACAGGAAGTGACGTTTCCTGTAAAACCTGGCCTGGGCTCACACAAGACCACTTGTAACTTCTATTCACCTTGGTCAGCCCAGGAGCAGGTGTCCTCAGCACCTGAGGGGATTGGCTCCAGGGCCCTTGTGGATAGCAAAATCCGTGGATGTTCAAGTCCCTTATACTGGTATGTGGGCTACAGCAGGGTGTGCCGACACGTCACCGCACTCACTTGGATTCCAAGTTGTGCTCAGCACGTGGCAAATTCAGGTTTTGCTTTTTGAACTTTCCAGGGTGTTGTGTTTTGTTCTTGTTTTCTGAATTGGTTAAATCTACAGATGTGGAAGCCATGGCTATGGAGGGCCAACTTAATTTAAATTTCTCTGCAAAATGTCTGTGAGGTCTTATTAGGGGCTGGACACAACGTGCAGAACTGTGTTATAATCCAAAGCATCTGAGCCCTGGCCCGTTTGGCTCAGTGGGTAGAGCGTCGGCCTGTAGACTGAAGGGTCCAGGGTTCAATTCCTGGTCAGGGGACATATCTGAGTTACAGACTGGATCCCCAGTGTGGGGCGTGCAGGAAGCAGCCGATCCATGATCCTCTCTCATCATTGATGCTTCTGTCTCTCTCTCTTCCTCTCCCTTCCTCTCTGAAATCAATAAAAAAATATATATTTTTAAAAAGCATCTGGTTCAGGGATGAACCTGTCCCAGGGGCCATGGCAAGGGGTTGCAACCTGTGCTGGAATTGTCTCACGTGCACACGCTCAGGCATTGTCTCATCTGCACACGCCCAGCAGGTTCGTTTTATCCTGTGGTTCCTGCCCAGGATGTTTGAAACCTGCAGTTAGAAGACACTTAGACGCTTCGTCTGTTGTGTTGCAGTGACCTTTGCAACTGCCCCTCTTGCACACATACACAAGGACACACAAACACCAAGATCCGGAATAACCTGCGCAGGACACACCTATGTCCCACTGGACTGTCTCTCAGTCCATCATCCTCACTGTGACTCAGCCGTGGCCCAGCCGTGGCCATGAACTCATTTTGTTTAGAATAAGCTTTTACAAAATGCACTGGGTCTCGCGGCTGATGCTGATTGGACGCTTACTTGTGCCGCTGAGGTGACTGAGCCATGGCCTCGTGGTGGTCACGGCTCCGGCTGCAGAAAAGCCCTCAGCGGACAGAGCAGGATGGAGAGCTTCTCAGAGGCACCGCAGGCTGGCAGTCGACCCTGCAGAGGGTGGCGGCATCGGGAAATAATCAGGCTACAGAGCAGCCCTGGTCCTGGGGCCTGTCCAGGGTCAAGTGCTTGTGTGGCAGTTCTGCCTCCAGGGGATTTTGCAACGTCTGCACATGTTCTAGTCTTCACAGTTGAGACTGCTACTGGCATTTGGTGTGTAGAGACCAGGAGTCCTGCTTTTCTCCACCCCAGCCCCCTCCCCGCCCCACAATCCCCAGTGAGTGATCCAGCCCCAAATGTCAACAGTTTGAACCTGGGCTAAATGGACCGGAGAGACCAGAGTTGGCCAGAGAGCCCTGATTTTATCCTGTGAGCCCAGGGGAACCAGGGAAGGGTTGGGGGTGGGACAGAATGGTGACCACTCAGATGCTCAACCTGAGGAGGCACAGGGTCAGTGGGTCTCTCCTTTCCTCCGCCTCCACAGATAAATGACCTGCGTTCCCAGAAGACACCCATCGAGAGCTTGTTCATCGAGGCCACAGAGAAGTTCAGGAGCAACCTCAAGACCATGTACTCAGTTCCTGTATGTGTGACCCCAGCCCCAGGGGGCCCTGGCAATCACCCAGCCTTCCCCAGGACGCACCTTGCCCCCAACCCCACCCCATCAGTCTGTCCAGGGGAGTCACACCTCCCATCCTTGCAGAACGGGAAGATCCACGTCGGCTATAAGGACCTGATGGAGAACTACCAGATCGTTGTGAGCAACCTGGCGGCCGAGCGCGGCGAGAAGGACCCCAACCTGGTCCTCAACCTCTTCCAGTCCCTGCTGGACGAGTTCACCCGTGGGCATAGCAAGAATGATTTCGAGCTGCCCAAGGTTGGTGGAGCCACTCTGAGTATAGGCAGGGTCCCAGCATGGTGTGGGGGGGCAGCTGGGGAAAGGGTTACCCCAGGGGCCCACACAGACCTACCTTGTGCTTCCTCACAGCAAAGCAAAGCTCAGAAGAAGAAGCGGAAGCAGGAACGAGCTGTAAGTATGAGTGTGCACACGTGTGTGTGTGTGTGTGTGTGTGTGTGTGTGTGTGTGCGCGCGCGTGCATGCGCAGGTGAGCGTGTTTTCCCGCCCGGTCCTAAAGAAACCAGCTGTGAGTGAGTCGCCCCTGGCTCTGAGATGCTGCTCAGCACCCTCCTCGGTCCCCAGGTCCAGCAGCACAATGGGCACGTGTTCGCCAGCTACCAGGTGAGCATCCCGCAGTCGTGCGAGCAGTGCCTCTCCTACATCTGGCTCATGGACAAGGCCCTGATCTGCAGCGGTGAGTGTCCCAGATCTCCAGCTCTCCCCGCCCCCCCACTGTACCCCTGACCCCTCCACCATGCCCCCAACCCTCCACCAAACCCCTGATTACCCATTATAACCCATGGTAACCCCTGACCCTCCACCAAATCTCCAGACTACCCCTTACCTCCTGACCCCCTCGGTACCCTCTCACCCCTCACAGTGCCCCCAACTCTGCCACCATGTTCCCAACCCCTTACTGAGCACCAGGGCCTTCCCCCCAGCCACATCTCACCCACTCCATCCCCCGCCAGAGCAGGTCCCCCTGTGTCCCACCGCTGGGCCTGTGTGCACACACCTGAGCCGCTAGCCCCTCCCACCTGTTCCAGGGGAAGCCAGGCAGTCCCCACCAGCAGACCCTTGGCCAGGTGGACAGGAGCAACCAAGCACTTGCACTTTCCTGGGACCAGCCAGGCCTGGCTTTCTTTTCCACACAGGGTCTCCTCCCTCCCTCTGGGCCATGTGAGAGCAGTTCTCCCTCCCATACCTGCCATCAATACCTCAGCAGCTGTCACTGTGCTGAGATGAGGATGCACCCCGGTGCCACCTACTGTTTATTGTAGCTGATTTCTTCTTTCCATGCATGCCATTCCCGTAGTCTGGTGTTTGGTGTGGTTGGGAGAAACAAAAGCAACATCACTCATACCACCATCACAGGCCAAATCCTAGGGGCTACCCCTGGCAGGACTGAGGCGTAGGCCCCTGAGCTCTTGCTCCTGTCGCACTGGTCAGGTTGGCTCGGAGGACCACCAGCTACGAACACCTGCCAACACAGCCCCTGGTCTGGGAATCAGGGCAGAAATTTGTGTGGTGCAAGTTTAGAATTCATTTGGCGGGTCCCTGTCCCCCTGGCCATTGGGACGGGCAGCCACGGGAACCTGAGGTTCCTAATACTCCGCCTGTGACCACCCTCCCCCGCCCTGCCCCACCATGACCTCCTAGTGTGCAAGATGACCTGCCACAAGAAGTGCATGCACAAGATTCAGACCTACTGCTCCTATCCATGTGGGAGGAAGGTGAGCCCATCGCGGCCGGGAGCTGTGCAAAACCACACTAGGTTCAGGCCCAGGTGCCCCCAGCCAAGCACATCGGGTTCTGCCTGAGCCCCTAAGGCAGGGGCCAGGCTTGTGTGGCATCTCAGACCTGGCCCTGCTCTTCCCTTCCCTGGGTGGTGGAGGGGACCCCCCTCACTGTGCCCCCGAGGAAGGCGGGGTCCTGAGCACTGGGCGGCAGCAGGAGCTGGGGCTGATGGCTCTGAGAGGACCATGGGTGCTCCTCATAGGGAATCCCTGCTCCGGGGCCCTTGATCTGACCTCTGCAGCCTGCAGTGGGGGATGAAGGACAGAGGGGTGGAGCCACGGAGGAGGCTGAGGGCAGCCAGGAGGACAGCTCACCCAGGCTTCCCCTCGACCCCGGGATTGCAGAGCGAGCCGGGCACCGAGCCGGGCCACTTCGGCGTGTGCGTGGACAGCTTAACCAGCGACAAGGCTTCGGTGCCCATCGTACTGGAGAAGCTTCTGGAACACGTGGAGATGCACGGCCTATACACCGAGGGCCTCTACCGCAAGTCAGGCGCCGCCAACCGCACGCGGGAGCTCCGGCAAGCGCTGCAGACAGGTGGGTGCTACGGCAGGTGGGACCTGCGCACAGGCCGGGCTCCTGCCTGCACTGTGCTCACCGGCCCTGCCCACCCTTCCCTCAGACCCCTCGACAGTCAAGCTGGATAACTTCCCCATCCACGCCATCACCGGGGTGCTCAAGCAGTGGCTGAGGGAGCTGCCCGAACCCCTGATGACCTTTGCCCAGTATGGCGACTTCCTCCGAGCTGTGGGTGAGTCCTGTGACGGTGGCAAGGGCAGGCAGGTGGCTGATATCGGGGTCGTAGGCATGAGTACCCTGTGGCCAGCCAGGGAGGTGGGACCACCCAGTCACAGCTAAGAAACCAAGGCCTGGGGTGGGACCCAGACCGCCTGTGGCCCTGCATTCTTGCCCCACACGGCGGAGGCTCTCCTGTCCCCACGGTGTGTGGAGGTGGGGCCTGCGGGGAGCTGATACCTTGGCCTTCCTAGAGCTGCCAGAGAAGCAGGAGCAACTGGCCGCCATCTATGCCGTCCTGGAGCACCTGCCGGAAGCCAATCACAACTCCTTGGAGCGGCTCATCTTCCACCTGGTCAAGCAAGTGCCCGCTGCCACTGTCTGTGGGATGGGGGGTCCCTGCAGGAGGCCCCACTGCCCACTCCCGGCGAGTGTTCTCGGCTGGCTCTGCACCAGGACGTGGGTCCATGTTGAGGGTCTGGGGGGATCCCCCGGCCACCCCTCCCTAACTGCCGCTCGCTGCGCAGGGTGGCCCTGCTCGAGGACGTGAACCGCATGTCGCCCAGTGCGCTGGCCATCATCTTTGCACCCTGCCTCCTGCGCTGCCCTGACAACTCAGACCCGTTGACCAGCATGAAGGACGTCCTTAAGATCACCACGTGAGTGCCAGGCCAGCCCCACCCCCACACACACTCTGGGTGGCCCTGCCAGGGACCCTTCCAAGTTCTTTTGAGGCTGAAGACTATGAAGGAGGGGAAGACCTCACCCCTCATCCCAGGGTGAGGGACAGACATGCACCAATGTGCTCCCTTCCGGCAGCAGAGAGCTCGTAGCAAACAGAAGCGCTGGTCTCCAGGTTTCTCCTGTCCCCTGAGCCTTCTGCAAAATTCTCCAGAAATTCCTCAAAAGGGTTCGATTCCCAGTCAAGAGCTCATGCCTGGGTTGCAGGCTCAATCCCCAGTGTGGGGCGTGCAGGAGGTAGCTGGTCAATGAATTCTCTCTCATCATTGATGTTTTTCTCTCTCTTCCTCTCTGAAATCAATAAAAATATATTTAAACAGAAATTTTTTTTAAAATGTTCCTCAGAAGATCGTTAGACATCAGTCAGTAAGAGGACATAGTGTAGGTGACTTGAGAAAACAAGAACCTGTCACTGTAGGTGGTTTCATGGGGCAAACACACCCAGAAGGCCTGACAGTGAGCCCAAGGCCACACTTGTCACGACGACTGAAAGGCGACGGGCAGGCAGTGGGAACAGGGGCCCGGCTGGCCCGACAGGTTTGCTTCCAGCCTCTTCCAGCACCGTCTGTGCTCCTTTGTTCCTTTGTGCTTCCGGTGACGGGGAAATGAGTGACTGGGCGTCCATCCAGCCCGAGTGCCCTCCGTGCTGAATACTCCAGGTGGAGTCCCTCAGTACTGACCGCTCCAGGCTGGCCCTGACTACTGAGCCCATGAACTGCTGGTTACAGTGCATGTTCTGGAGCCCTGGGGGCCAGCTGCCTGCAGGCCTTAGGACAAGTTGCTCAGCCTCCTGCACTTCATACTAGTACTTCCCTGTGAAATGCGATAATCCCCACCCTGCCGCGTGACTGAGGAGTCAGTTCACTCTGACCCTCTGTGTGTACTTCTTCCTTCCGACAAGGAGGCGTGTTGAGGTGGAAACTCAGGCTCAGAGAGGTGGAGTGAGTCGTCCAGGGTCACCCAGCCAGTCAGCTGGGGTCAAGATGGCAGCTGCAGCCATATCCCTGGCCCTGCCTGGCCTCCAGATGGGTCTTTGCCTTGGCCATGGTGCCATCTCCAGCCAACACCTCCCTGGATACCAGGTCCCCCGGCCAGCCAGCCCTGGCACCGGATCTGAGTCACCCTCTCCATGGGACTTCGTCACAGGTGCGTAGAGATGCTGATCAAAGAACAGATGAGGAAGTACAAGGTGAAGATGGATGAGATCAGCCAGCTGGAGGCCGCCGAGAGCATTGCCTTCCGCAGGCTCTCGCTCCTGCGACAGAACACTGTGAGCACTCTGTGTGGTGGGGTCCTCCGCGGGGATGTGGTTGGAATGTGGCCTGGGTGGGAGTGGCCCTGTGAGCAGGGCTTGGGTGTCAGGGCGGGGTCTCACTTCCCTTACCACCAACACCCCTGCCACAGGCAGCTTGGTCCAGGGCCGATTCCTGCCTCAACCAAATGACTACTGCCCTGTCCTCTTTGCTGACTGCCCCTCTCAGGGCAGTGGGAGACCGTCACCCACTTGGTGGTGTTACCTCCTCCAGCCCTGGTCCTTGCTGACTTGGGCCCCGCCCATAGGGGACTGATCCCTCAGAAGTGGCCCCAGAGTGGGGGTGGGAGGGATTTAAAAGGGCAGGTCCTGAGCTTCCATGGGAGGACATGCCCTTGTCCCCATGGACCAAAACAGAACTGGTGTCTTCATCGTGGTCCCATGTGGTCACCCTCTGTTCATCTCTCCCCCCAGCCATGGCCTCTCAAATTGGGGTTTTCGTCTCCCTATGAGGGGGTCCTGGTATGTACACGGTTGGTGGGCCCACCCTGCATGTCTTCAGTGCCGTGCATGCGGGGGTTCCCCTCTGCCCCAGGGTCCTCGTAGGGTAGGCCCAGCATGTCCTAACACCTGGAACTGCATGCTGGGGGAGGCCTGTTGCCTGTTGACCACCTGTGTTGAGGACAACTAACCAGCTGTGCCAGGGCCACTTGGTTAAGAGTGGTTCCTGGAGAAGCCTCACTAAGCCCAGCCAGCCAGCCACAGCAGAACTAACCACCCCTCGAGCTGTGCACGCCACCCTCTCTCCACCCACAAGCACTGACCCCACCCGCCTGAGAGGCCGCCAAACCTGGTGCTTCTCTGTTGCAGAACAAGAGCCCCACAGCCCGGGGAAGCAGCGGCGGCCCAGAGGAGCTAGGGGTGCTGCCAGAGGAGGAGGCAGCCGGCCACGATGAGGACGAGGACCGGGAGAAGGAGATCCTCATCGAGCGGATCCAGTCCATCAAGGAGGAGAAGCAAGTGTCCCTCCATCCCCTTCCCGCCCTCGCCTGCACCATCCAGCCCCATCCACCAGTCCCTCCACCGTGCACTCCGGAGCCAGTGGGCCAGGCTCAGTCCTGCCGCCCGGGACCCACCTCATGGAGGAGCGCTGCGCTCCTAAAACAGCCTGGAGCGCTGTTTAAGTTCCTTCTTCACCACAGGGAACCATGGTGCCCACTGGGAGAGAAAGGGCAACAGGGAGGATGTTCAGACTTTGTCTTGAAGGTGGCCTTAGCTGGGGTGACTGATTCATTTGTGTCCAGTTGGGATGTGAGTGTGAAATTGTGCCAGGAGAACAGATGTGACCCAGAGCAGCTGGCCACCCTAGTCTTACAGAGTAGGGCGCTCCAGGCAGAGGGAACAACGCGTGCAAAGTCCTAAGGCAGGAGCTCCTCGCTTGCTCAGTCCTGGGCCAGGTGCCTGGCTTCCCTCAACAGCCCGACACCTTCTTCCTGTGAGCTTTGCGGGGCCAGGTATGCTTTGGGGGTGGGGCGTTCTGGAGGCAGGGAGTCCCATCCCAGGACCAGGATGTCCTGCTCTGTCCCATACTGTCCTGGCACTTTCCATGGGGTAGTCTGTCACTATGGGAACAGCCTGGGACCCGGGACCCCTCTTGTTCCCAGGGAGGATATCACCTACCGGCTGCCAGAGCTGGACCCTCGGGGCTCCGACGAGGAGAACCTGGACTCGGAGACTTCGGCCAGCACCGAGAGCCTATTGGAGGAGCGGGCCGGGCGGGGGACCTCGGAAGGTCAGTATTAAGGTAGCGTCTGCTTTTTTCCTCCCGTGTCCACCCCTGGCAGGCCCCCGGGCAAGGGTCTGTCTGCCAGCCTGAAGCTGCAGTAACCCTGCCATCTGTCTCTCAAAAGGACCCCCCGCACCTGCTCTCCCCTGCCCCAGTGCACCTGCCCCGAGCCCCCTCCCCGAGGTGGCCGCCTCTCCAAGACGAAGGCCGTCGTCCTTCATGACGGTCAGAGTGAAGACTCCCCGGCGGACCCCCATCATGCCCACGGCCAACATCAAGCTCCCCCCTGGCCTGCCCTCCTACCTCCCTGGTCAGGCACCAGGTGCCCAGGAGGCTGCCATGCTAGTGAGGCGCCGAGAGACACCTGCCCGACGCCCGGACCAGATACACTCTGTGTATATCACACCGGGTGCCCACCTGCCTGTGCAGGGCACTCAGGAGCCCCTGGACAAGGATGACCAGCCACCTGGGGCCAAACGGAGGTACTCGGACCCCCCGACCTACTGCCTGCCCCCCACCTCAGGCCAGGCCAATGGCTGAAGGCCCGCAGGACCAGAGTCAGAACATCTGAGGACAGCCGTGTGCCGGAGCGCCAGCATTCGGCTCTCCGAGAAGGGTCTGGAATGAAAAGCTCCAAGAGCAATGTGAGCTGGGCACTGGCTCCAACTGCAGAGTCCAGCAGGGAGAGGCCGGCCAGGGCTGAGCCCCGGTTCACACAGATGTGCCGCCGAGAGCCCCAATCCTGGCAGGCAGCCTGGTCGCTCCCACCCCGTTTTGTACGTTTTGTATGGTTTTACAGTTAACTGTTACCTTGTGCCTGGTTTACATAACTTTAAACTGTAACAGCCTTAACAGAGACCAAACTGTTTTTTATATGTGTATGTACAAACTTTTGTATTAACGCCCTGCCTCGCCTTTATAACCTGGACACGGACTTCAGAGCAAAACCCACATGGCCGCCGCCTCACCTCGAAGGCTCAGGCCCACAGTGAGGACGGCTTGGACCAGGGGTTTGGACAATTGGGGCACCTGACTGTCCCCAGTCTGTCTGGGTCTCATCCTCAGGCCTGGCCAGCAGTCCTCAGCCCGCGTGCATTCAAAGAAGCAATGGAGCCTTCCATGGTGACCCAGGCTGTTGGCTGGAGTGAGGACAGGAGGTGGGGGGCAGCCTTCACCTGGGGGACCACAGACCTCACATCCAGGGTGACTCAATGTGGTCATCACTCTGTCCACTGTTCCCTGAGTGGAGGAGGCCACCCTTGGCACCGCCTGCCCCTTGTGGCAGAACAGGAACTCAGGATTGCTCAAGGGCGAGGAGGGTGAGGCCTGAGTTTGCACATCCCTGGGAACAGCCTGGGGACCTCCAGAGTGGGGCTCCTGTCTCTCAGGCTCCTCTCACTCCCTGGACACCTGGACAGATGGCCCTGGGTCTGGGACTAGAGGTGTCCTACAAACCATGTGAAATAAAGAAAAGGTGACTGAGGTGTTTGATGTGATACCTGCTCTGGGTGGGAGGAGCATGGGGCAGCAGGGTTGTGGTCTCCTCTGGAAGGACCTGCCTTGCTCCTGCAGCAAACACCGCTGTTGGAATTGCACACGTATCCATCCCTGGGGGGGTCTGGCCTGCTGGAGGCTCATGCATATTGATCCAGAAACCAGAGGGAGCAGAGAGTACCTGGAGCTACATTCAGTGAGAAGAGCCTGCTGTCCTGGGAGTTGCCTCTTGTCACCCTCTTGCAGCCTAACCCCAGCCAGGGCCATCCACCCTGAGGGCCTCACAGAGCCAGGAACAGCGTCCCCACACAAGCTCCCAGGCTGCAAACGGGCAGTTGTGGGAGCTGGCTGGCAGGTGGGGGCAGTGAAGATTGCACGTGTTAGGGAATTGTCCAAAGTCACACGCTGGGATGGGGCATGGCTGGGATTCAAAACCTGCTGCCTCTGGAGCAGCTGTTGCCAGTGGTCCGCGGACCACTGCTAGAGTGTCCCTTTATCCATCCTGGGCTTGGCTTCATCCATTGTATCCTTTGAAGACACCAGGCCTACTGGTGTGATGGGAACACAGGTGACCTGGGGCTGGGAAGATAAAACCTTTGCACTCCAGGGTTGTCCCTGTGCAGCCTCCATCTTCATTCACCCTATCTGCTCAGGATGAGCCTTGGCTCCCTGGGGGGCGGGGGGCTAGGACTGGGTTCTTTGCATGGGGGTCTGAGCCTTAGGGGTGACCCAGCCCCACCTCACTCCAAGGGCTAACCTGTGTCCCCCTTGAAGCGACACCGTCCCACTGCCCACTTCCCAAGAAAGGGCTGGAGGGTTGAGTCAAGAGTCGGGGTTGGGAACGAGGTGCTCATAACCACATAAATTCGGATGGGAACCCAACCCATGGATTCTGAAGTCCAAGGCCCCAGGGGTGGGCAAACTTTTTGACTCTAGGGTTCAAACGGGCCGTAGTTTGCCCACAGCTGCCTTAACCTCTTCCCTCCTCCCCTTCCCGAAAGAACTCCGGGAAGGCTGCTGGTGTGTGGTAAGAACCCAGCCAGGAGTGAGTGTGGTGAGGAATTTTGAAGTGGGGGGTGTGGGTGATCAGAGACTGAAGGGGGGGGCGGGGGGAGTGATCAGGTTGCACGTGCGCCTGACACCGAAGGACCTACGTGGTCCTCAACCTTTCGTTAAGGGTTGAGATGGCCAAGACGAAAGCTGGCGGTCCGGCCCTGAGTAAATATGGACCCGGCGGCCTCTCCAGGAAACAAGACTACTCCCGCCCTAAAGCTGGGACTGGGAAAGAGAGGGGCACGCCCACCCGGAAGGAGGTCAAATGAAGGCACTTCCGCCCTC
>NW_006294353.1:148438-153579 GCF_000327345.1 Myotis davidii | reverse complement strand
CTTCGTCCACCCTCGTCCCTGGGGCTCAGCTGGTCCCCGCCTCCTCGACATGGGCCCCTTCCGTTTTCCAGCCCCTAACCCCTCCTTGGCTCTGCCCGCTTCGAGCAAGATGGGGAGGAAGGGGTGTGCCGGCTGACACCCACTTGTGTTCCCCAGTATGTGGGAGCCCTCGAGGACATGCTGCAGGCCCTGAAAGTCCAGACGAGGTGAGTGCAGACGTCCAGAAGGTTCATATCGGAGGGTAGAGGTCGCGGGGGGCGGGGGGCAGGTGCTGTAGGGGGCCCGAGGCTCCAGTCCTTGCTGGGACCTTTCTCTGAACTGGGGACAGCGGACAGGCTTTCTTTTTCTGCATCTCGCCCTCCAGCAAACCGGCCTGTGAAGTGATCAATGAATATTCCCGCAAGGTGGACTTTCTGAAGGGGATGCTGCAGGCGGAGAAGCTGGTGAGCACAGGCACCCCTTCTACAGCTTCCTCAGCCCTCAGCAGGCACCCTCTCCGAGTCCCCAGGACCTGTTCCTGTTGTGACGCCTCCTCTCCCTCCTGTAGACGTCCTCCTCCGAGAAGGCACTAGCCAACCAGTTCCTGGCCCCCGGCCGAGTGCCCACCACGGCCAGGGAGCGGGTGCCCGCCACCAAGACGGTCCATCTGCAGTCACGGGCACGGTACACCAGCGAGATGCGGAGTGAGCTGCTGGGCATGGTAGGGCACCCTCCCTGGTCCTTGGGAACCCTTCTGTCAGGTACAGGGACCCTAGGGGCCTCTGCCCTGGGCCATGAAACAAGGCTTCCCACCAGAGGGGCATTCTGGTCAAGGTTTTGCTAAAGGAAGAGGAATTTGTTTGGTACGTGGCAAAAGGTGCCCATGTCTGGTTAAGTGCAAGATTTGGCTCCTGGCTTGCCACCTGCCACCGATAGACAAGATTTTTCCATCTGTAAAATAGGATGACAGATCCCTTTCTGAGAACTTTCCATAGATCCGCTAAATCATTCAAAATATGAGCTGCTGTCATCATTAATAGTTGAGGAAACTGAGGGTCAGAGGTTATGGGACTTGCCCGGGGCCCTGACTAAGGATACAGAGGTCCTGAGAGCAGAAAGGACAGGTTTGGGGGCCTGACAAGGTAGGTGACCTCCTGCCTGTCCCTTTTTCCCACAGGACTCTGCTGGAGGTGAGTGACCCTGAGCAGAACAGGACGCAAGTCCCAACTGCCTGGGACATAACATGTGACCTTGCTGCTCCCCATCCCTTGTGCCTCATCCGGCTCCCACAGGGTCCTCCACAGCCCAGGGAGTGTCCTTGGGGGCATTTCCGCGTCATGTCTGGAGAGGGCAGCTGGGACAGAGGAAGTGGTCCCCAGAGGAAACCAGAGGGAGGGACCTGGGGCCAGGGGAAGCCCAGATGGGGGTGAGGGAAACATCCCAGACAAAAGGGCATTTGCGCTAGAGCTTTGAGGAGTGATCAGGAGTCTGCTGGGCAGCAGGCAAGTTGGGAAAGGCCTATGTGTAGCAGACCCATCCCAGGTAATGGTCAAGAAACCAGAATGCAGAGAACCAATCCTCTCCTCCTTTCTCCTTGGCCTGTTCCTCTTCCAGAGCCCAAGCTGGATGTGAGGAAGAGAACGTGAGTATCCTCAGCCCTTGGGCAGCACCGGGCGAGGGGGGGGCGGGGGCGGGCTGGACAAATCTTGGACCACTGAGGCGCCACCACAAGCGTCTAAATCACCCATCAGATGCCACTTCTGGGAATGCTTTACCCAGAAGCCAAAGCAAAGAAGGGGAAACAGTCCCAAGTGGGGCAGTGGCTGCAGCCATAACCCCTGGGTTCCCTGGGAACATGTTTGTCTTTTCCCCCACCCCACTCCCATCTCATGTCTGTCCACCGTGTGTGAGGTCAGTGGGGTGGCAGGTCCCAGGCCCGGGGATGAGAAGCAGTCGGCAGCCGAGCTGGACCTCGTCCTGCAGCAGCACCAGAGCCTCCAGGAGAAGCTGGCAGAAGAAATGCTGGGCCTGGCCCGGAGCCTTAAGACCAACACACTGGCCGCCCAGAGTGTCATCAAGAAGGACAACCAGGTGTGAGGACTGTGGGAGCTGTGGCTCCTGCCCTGGGGCATCAGAGAAGGTGTCCCAGTAGACGGGCACTGTGGCTGGGACTTGGCTGGATAAATGCAAATTTGGTAGCAGACAAGATTCCCAGCTGAGGAACCCGCGCCCGCCAGGGCCAAGAGGTGCTGGCTTGCCCCAGGGCAGTAGCGAGAGTCCACATGCCACCTCAGTCCTCTCTATACTCTCACCCGTAGACCCTGTCGCACTCGCTCAAGATGGCCGACCAGAACCTGGAGAAGCTGAAGACGGAATCAGAACGGCTGGAGCAGCACGCACAGAAATCCGTCAACTGGCTGCTTTGGGCGATGCTTATCATTGTCTGCTTCATTTTCATCACCATGATCCTCTTCATCCGCATCATGCCCAAACTCAAATAAAGACCCGCCTGGCCCAAGCTGGTTAGGCTCAGTGGAGAGAGCATCGGCCTTCAGACTGAAGGGTCCCAGGTTTGATTCCGGTCAAGGGCACATGCCGGGGTTGCAGGCTCAATCCCCAGTAGGGGGCGTGCAGGAGGCAGGCAGCTGATCAGTGATTCTCTCCTCATTGATGTTTCTCTCTCTCCCTCTCCCTTCCTCTCTGAAATCAATAAAAATATATTTAAAAATAAGAAGCCCCAGACTGGCCCACCCTTTCTGCCCTCTGTCTGCCCTCCACCCCTCTCCAGAGGTACCCTTTGGGGTGGACAAGATGGGTAGGCCCTTGGAGGCCCCCGAGAGCCACAAAGACTACATGAGCAGAAGGGGGAGATTAGGCTGGGGACAGGGATAGTGACTCAGCAACCCCCCTATTTTCCCCTGGACAAGGTGGGAGCCCCCCCTCCCACCCCCAGACTCAGAGCCAACTAACAATGCCTTCAGCTCTGTGGAGTCGGGAGGGTCGGGGAGGAATGGGGCCATGCCTAGAGGAGGGGGCATCAGTGCTAGGCCTTCCTTGCAACCCTATTTTCCCCTGGACAAGGTGGGAGCCCCCCTCCCACCCCCAGTCTCAGAGCCAACTAACAATGCCTTCAGCCCTGTGGAGTCGGGAGGGTGGGGGAGGAATGGGGCCATGCCTAGAAGAGGGGGCATCAGTGCTAGGCCTTCCTTGCAGTGAAAGGGAATAATTTATGGAAAGTGCTCAGCCCAGCCTAAGCTCTCAGGACACTGCAGATGCTTCACACAGTCATTCAGCAAACGGGGGGGTTCGTGGAGACCCTGCCCTGAGCACATGGGCACATGAGCAGGCACTGTGGGACAATATATATATATTTAAAGGAGACTCGTGCCTGAGACCCAGGAGTGGTTCGGTATTGAGGAGCCTGTCAGTAGCCACATGAATGCATCAGGAAACAACCAGAGTAAACGGTGAAATGGTGCTTTGCACTGTTGCTGAACAATATCCAAAAGAGTATACAAAATAAGGAAGAGAGATTTTTTTCCCCCCTCATTTAATTGCAAAACCTCAAGGTAAAGGCAGCATTGAGTTTAATGGGCAAATAATGAAAGTTGTGCCATCAAAGTGAAGAGGTGGGGATGCCCACGGCCCACCCACCTCCCCCAATGATTTAACATTGTCAGGAGGTGTTCAATGCAACTAGACAAGAAAATACACGACACTGGAAAATTAGAAAAGAGGCAAAATATTTACAAGTGATACGACTATATGAAAGACAAAAAGTCTATTTTTTTATTTTTACTTATTTAATTCTTATTGAATTAATTGGAGTGACATTGGTTAATAAAATTATATAGGTTTTAGGGGTACAATTCTTTTTTTTTTTTACAGAGAGGAAAGGAGAGAGATAGAGAGTCAGAAACATCGATGAGAGAGAAACATCGACCAGCTGCCTCCTGCACACTCCCCACTGGGGATGTGCCCACAACCAAGGCACATGCCCTTGACCGGAATCGAACCTGGGACCTTTCAGTCCGCAGGCCGACGCTCTATCCACTGAGCCAAACCAGTCTCGGCGGGGTACAATTCTATAACACATCATCTGTCTACTGTATTGTGTTCACCACCCCAAGTCAAGGCTCCTTCCATCACCATTTATTTATATTTTCACTGTTTTTATTGATTTTTAGAGAGAGGATGGGAGAGAGAGAAAAACATCAATGTGAGAGAAATATTGACCAACTGCCTCCTGCTTGCCCCCTACTTTGGATCAAGCCCACAACCCAGGCATGTGCCCTGACTGGGAATTGAACCCTTGACCTTTTGGTGCATGGGGTAATGCTTAACCAACTGAGCCACAATGGCCAGGGCTCTTCCATCACCATTTTAAAAAGCTATTTTAATAAGAGAATTCAATAAACAAGGGATTTAATGAATATTTAAATTAGGTTCCTAGAGTGGGTGGAGGTAGAAAAGGGTATGGCAGGGATAAATGGTGATGGGGAAAAAATAAAATAAATGAAAAAAATAATAAACTTGTTTCCTATGTGCAAAAAAAGCTGCAAACTATATTGAAAGATTCTCCATTTGCATGGTCATTTGCATAGCATCAAAGAAGATACACTACCTGGTTAAACTAACTTCCTTGATAGAGGAAGAGCTACTAAAAAATCAACAGGACAAAAAAGATTTGCAGAAAATAAGAAAAGAAATACAAATGGTTTCTAAATTTTTTCACCAGATTAAGCGAAATTTAAAACTGAAAATACATTTGCAGAAAACCGTGGTAACATCAGGGTGGCAAAGGTTTGGGGAAACCAGTGTTACACTGCTGGTTATATCAACAGCACAACCCCATCGAAAAACAACTTAACAGTATCTTTCCAAACGAAAATACAGAGGTCTCTTTGCCTTGCAAGGGCAATTCCACTTCTCCCCTATATGTGGCCAAAGGAATTTGCACATGAATATTTTTTGCAGTATTGTCTGTAGTGAGGAAAATATTTGTATTTGTTTGTCATTGAAATAGGATCGCCCCAGGAGACACAACGACGTGCTGCTTCTGGAGACTAGCGGATGAGACATTCACTTTTGCCCTATGCATCTTTTCTATTGTTTGATCTTTATAAATATGCCGCTATTTAGAGAATGTTTTTTAAAATATA
>NW_006294353.1:145249-147787 GCF_000327345.1 Myotis davidii | reverse complement strand
GTCTATGCCCACCCGGGGGCCCCCCCACACCCACGGCTCCCGGGGGGACCTGCAGTTCCGCCCGCCTGGCCCAGGGCCCCCGGTAAGTGTGAGCTGGAGGAGGGTCCCCAGGCCGAGCCTAGGCAGAGGATTCCTTACCCCCCCTTTAAAGGATCCCAGCTTCCCCATAGCCTGGTTCATTTGAAACCAGCGTCCGCTGTCTCTGTGCTAACCGCAGCCAGGAGCTCCCAGGGCAAGGCCCAGGAAGATTGTATTTGAGGATGAACTGCCCTCCCCGGCCCACCCCTGCACCGAGAAGCCTGTTGAACCCATCCCTGGGGAGCATGTGCCCAGGCCCCACCCAGTACCCGACTATGAGCTGTGAGTGTCCCCCCTGTGGTTGCCGGTGTCTGGGGACAGTGAAGGGGCACCGAGTCTGGGGCTTTGACAAGTGAATAAGAGAAAAAGGACATTTGAGCGGGGAGCCCAGCATGAGCAAAGAAAGACAGATTATACTGACTGGGGGAGAGGCAGGGATTCTTTACACTCACACTCTGTCCTGCTTTCAACACGCCCCTCTCCCCCCAGCAGTAAGTACCCGCCAGTGAGCAGTGAGAGGGAGCGGAGTTGCTACGCTGCTGTGTTCCAGGACCAGTATTCAGAGTTCTTGGAGCTCCAGCAGGAGTTGCGCTCTGCACAGGCTAAGCTCCAGCAGCTGGAAGCCCTGCTGACCTCACTGCCCCCACCCCAAAGCCAGGTCAGCAACCAGGTGGAAACCCTTGCCCCACGGCCCTTCCGGGTGGCCAGACCCTGGCTCTCAGCACACCCGTCAGGTCTAGATCTCCAGACTCTTCCTCCCCCAGCCTGGGCGGGCACCACCGCACGTGAGCCAACATCAGCCCTGAAGTGCTCCCTCGGGGGGGTCGCTGTGTCTCTTTGAGCCTCAGTTTCCCCATCTCTCCTTGGGTCCAGCACTCCCTTAGTCGCCCTCCTCCTTCTCCCCTCAGAAGGAGGCTCAAGTAGCCGCCAGAGTCTGGAGAGAGTTTGAGAAGAAGCGGACGGTGAGTCATGGCCTGAATCCCGCAGCCTGGCCTTCGTACCCCTGACACTCCCATAAGTGCCCAGTTTCACAGAAAGAAAACCAAGGCTCGGGAAAAGCAAACGGCCAAGCAGCTTGAGGGCCATAGGCCAGACTACCACAAGGACTTCCCCGCTCTCATCCTACCCAGGACCCTGGCTTTCTGGACAAGCAGGCTCGCTGCCGTTACCTGAAGGGCAAACTAAGGCACCTCAAGGCGCAGATCCAGAAATTCGACAGCCGAGGGGACAGCGAGGGCTCTGTGTACTTCTGAGCATCCTGACAGTGAGCCCACCTTGCGCTCACTTCTCTCTCACCTCCCAGCCTTAGTTCCTGCTCTCCCCCCTCCTAGGGTAGCCTTCCCTGGTTGCAAATGCCTCAGCCTTTGAGGCTTTGGTCCTGATGACCCCCTACTCCAGGAATTCTTCCCAGGACCTCCTCCAGGACCCCCAACCCTGACCCCATGGGGACCCTAGATCTCAACTCATCCTCTGGAAGCAGGTCCTGTTCCCAATCCCAATGGAATAAACATTTCTTAAATATATACTATGCTTAACACTCAGTGTCACTAAAAAATTGTCCTTCCATGTTGCAGAGGGAAAGAAATGAAGGTTCCGAGATACGGCCTTGTTAGGGTCTCCAAGTGTGGTGTGAACGCTTGTCTGTCTGTCCAGGGGGCTCCCGCTCCTCCAGAGCCTCAAGTGGCCCTTTCTGGGGGGAAAGTGAGGGGCCAAGTGATTGGGGAGCCCCAGGGCCAGGAGTTTCCACAGGTCCAGCAATGGAGGCAAAGGACCCTAGAGCAGTGGTTCTCAACCTGTGGGTCGCGACTCCTTGGGGGGTCAAACGACCCTTTCACAGGGGTCACCTAAGACCATCAGAAAACACATATATAATTACATATTGTTTTTGTGATTAATCACTATGCTTTAATTATGTTCAATTTGTAACAATGAAAATACATCCTGCATATCAGATATTTACATGACGATTCATCACGGTAGCAAAATTACAGTTATGAAGTAGCAATGAAAATAATTTTATGGTTGGGGGTCACCACAACATGAGGAACTGTATTAAAGGGTCGCGGCATCAGGAAGGTTGAGAACCACTGCCCTAGAGTCTTGCTGGGGTAGCCTTCTAGAGAACTCATGTGATGTAATGCTGGGGACCACCTGAAGGGGGCAGGCGCAGCCAGGATCCTTCAGGAGGCCGCAAGGCCAACCAAGTAAATGGGTCCCTGCAATTTTCCACTTCTGGGCACTGCAAGCTGAACAGCGATTGCACTGGGCACTGTGGTTTACCTGAGGACACTGGGGCCCGAAGCCATGATTAAGGGCCGGCCAAAGAAAACAATGAGGTGTTTGGCCCAGGGCATGTGTGAATCCATGAGGCTCACTCTGAAGCCAGAGTCTGAATTTCGCCTGAGCCATCTGCTAGGCTTAACTCCTATAGACTCACTGGCTGACCTCGGCCCCTCCCCC
>NW_006294353.1:143929-145172 GCF_000327345.1 Myotis davidii | reverse complement strand
ACACTGTCCAACACAAACAGCAAGCAGGGCTGTTGTTAGGTTGTGGGTTTTCCAGGGGGGTGGGAATGGGTTCCCATAGTAGGCTGCCTTCCCCCTCAAAGATGAGAGCCCTGGCCGGTATGGTTCAGTGCTTAGAGCATCAGCCTGTGCATCAAAGGACTGTGGCCTCAATTCCTGGTCAAGGGCATGTACCTGGGTTGCAGGTTCAATCCCCAGCCCCAGTTGGGGGTGCATGTGGGAGGCAACCAATGGATCACATGCATACCGACCCCACCATCCCACGAGTCCAGGCCTGAGGCACTGAGGGCCAAAACTGTCCCAGGATGAGAACCTCAGTTCCTCCCTATCTTGGCCAGGAGCTTCTGTGGAGGACAAGGCCAGAGCCTGGACAGTCAGTCACTTTTTGGTTTCATGATCATTTAAAAAACAGAAAAGACAAACATTCACAGTCTTTAAAAAACAGGAGTCTGAGGAGAGAGGCTGGAGTCCTCTGTCTGGGGAATCCCCCTGAGGCTCGAGCAGCCACATCCCTTGAGGTCTGCAGACCAGGCCACTGGGCCACGGGTCCTGTCCAGTCACTGGCCTGAGCCATAGGGCCAGTTGAAGGTACTTCCAGACAGCAGCATGTCTCGAATCAGCGTCTCAATAGGCGTCTTGCCCACTAGGCGCATGAAGAACAGCTGGGAGATGAGGGAGGCAGGGACAGCACGCAGGGCGGGGAGCCGCAGCAGCAGGCGCCCGAAGCGCTGGGGTTGGGACGGGTACTGGGCCCGCACGTACTCAGTGAGGGCCACCTGTGCCTTCTCCTGTAGGCTCTCCACGTGTGCTGGATCTGAAAGGCCACAGGCATCTGGAAGGACAAGGGCAAGGTCAGATGGGGTAGGATATGGCAGGACACAGGGCCCCAGGGGTGGCTGGGGCACCATTGGGGATGTGGATATGGAGGGAGAGGAGCATTCAGGGGGTGAGAGATAGGGACTGGGTCACAAATGGGGGTATCTAAGGCAGTGTTGGCTCTCAAAAGATACGGAGGTAGGCTCGTCCGAGGACAGTAACAACACAAGGGTGCAGGCAATGATACCTCAAGGGTGGATGGGACCCCAACTGAGGCCTTGTCAGGGAGACAAGTTCTAATCAAGGGAAAGGGGGCTGGGACGGGGCCGTGGGGAGGAAGGCACGGCCCAGAGGGGTCTGGGGCTTGAGTGAATGTGACATTGTCTAGATGGGCCCCTTGAAGGTGGGG
>NW_006294353.1:138017-143884 GCF_000327345.1 Myotis davidii | reverse complement strand
AGGCAAAGTTGTATATTTCACATGGATGCCACCTCCCCGAATGGCCTAGGTCTGGTTCCTGCATCCCTGGCCCCAAGAAAACACCTAGTGGGTCTGATCCTTCCGGTTACAGAGGCAGCCGTGCCAACAGTCCCTCGAATTAGGTAGTGCTTTGGCAGCTGGATGGTTACTCCTGGCCAGAGAGTGTTAGGACAGCCTTGCCCCTCCTCAATGGGAAGGACCTCAAAGCCACACCCCTTCCCAATCCAGTCAGCCCTGGAGGCTGCCCTACCAGCGGGTTGGGGACTCTGAGTCAGGTCTGGGGTCACAGAAATCAGGGAGGAGGGGCCAGAATCAGATGTCAGGGGCCTCCCCACCCACCCCCGCCTCTTTGATGAAGGGATGGGAGAGTGGGAGAGGGGGGTGTCTCAGGGAGCCCAAAAATCAGGAAGAGAGGCTGTGGAACCAGTTCAGACCCAGCCTGGGGTCTGGGGACCAGAGTCAGAGTTCTTAGGGAGGACTGGGATCTGGGGTTGGGGCCTCAGGGCGCCACACCGCCTATATCACCTCCTCCACCGCCCCATTTAGCACTTACAGCAGGTGCAGGCCACAGCCTAGCAGGCAGGGCATCAGAGAGTGAAGGGTCACCCCCCCCCAGAGTCCCCAGGCCCCGCCCCCTTTAGAGCGCATCTTACCAGGTGTGAACAGCGCGATGGCCTTGAGGCAGCCATATTCTGCGGAGGAGGGGAGAAGGGATGAGGGGTGAGGAGGTGGGGGAGGAATGATGAAAATGGTAAGGGGGAGTGTGAAGGAACATGGGGAGGGTAGAGAGGGGGGGGAGAGGTGCCAGGAAGGAGGAGGGATGGAATAGGGGGGAAGCAGATATCCAGAGAATCATGGGGGCAGGTAGGGAGAAATAAAGGGGAAAACAAAGTGATCAGAGGGTTAGTCAGCCCCTCCCCTCTAAAAGCCCCCACCCCTAGCCTTTCCCTAAAACCCCACCCCATGGGCACACAGCTTATTGGGAGGCCAGGGGTTCCGTCCTGCAGCCACCCCCCACCCCCCTCCCCGGCTCTGCCCTGTGCCTCCAGCCTGAGCCCCCAACCCCACCCAACTTCCTACAGAGGAGGACCATGGTGGGGGGACCTTCCTGGGTGGGAATGGGACCACTGGGTGAGGGCGAATTTCAGACATGCCTGGCCCTCTCCCACTGGCCTGTGTGAGCTCCAGTCAGCAGCCAGGGAGGCTTGACCTGTCAATCATGGGAGTCCCAGAGCTGAAAATGGGGCCAGGGAGGGGGTATTTTCCTAGGCCTTGGGACCCTGGCCAGCTTGTCCCTAAAGCAAGTGATCTCTCCTATGGAGATGGGATCATTTCTCTTTCTCCCAGCCCCGCGTCCCAGGTCATGGCCCCCAAGAGGATCTGTCTGTCTGGGTCACTGCAGCTGCCCCAGTGCTGAGAATGGAGCCTTAGACAGCAGTAGGTGCACAATAAACATGAGCTGCCACCAGTAGCCTTGACGGGAGGAGGTAGAGGACTCACTTTGCCTGGGAGCCAGGCAGAGACTGGGCTTTACTGAGTTGGCAGGCCCTGTCTTGCCATCTCCATGAACTTCAGGTCAGCCTGCCATGGAGCAGATGGGGCGGGGACATGGTGGGAGCCAGGGGCATAAGCAGATGGGGGAGGAATGACGAAATGGGTAAGGGGGAGTGTGAAGGCTTGGGATGAGCCATGCTCTGCTCTCAGAGGTTGGGGACCTTCTCCTGCCCCCTTTGCTCACTCAGTGCTAAACCCCACCCCCACTATTCCCCCATCCCCTGACCATGTTCCCACCTCAGGGCCTTTGCACTTGCTGTTCCCACTTCCTGAGCATCTTTCCCCCAGTCTTCCTCCTCATTCAGCCCAGAATGTGTGGGTTCGAGCCTAAACCATAACTCTACTGCTCTCATACCCTGGCAAACGGCCCACCTCCCTGCTCTGCTGTTCCCCCCTCTGTAAGATTGAGGAGATAATAATAAAGATGATGACACCAATCACTGAGTTACGTAAGAATCTATCTAACGGGCTTAGGACGGCACTTGGCACATAGCAAGGGCTAAGTGAATAGTAATTCAAGACAAGAAACATTTACTGAGCACCTTTTGTGTTCCAGGGCCTGGTCTATAAGCAGTGGGGATGTGTCACAAACAAGACAGAAGTCTTCCTCCTCAGAGAGGGGACATTCTAGTAAGAGCAGGTAAATTGCAGAGCGAGGTAAATGGTGTGAAACCAAGAAGGAGGATGAAGGGTAGACAGGAAGGCTTCTCTGAGGAGGTGCTATGTGAGCAAACCTTAACGGAAGGGAGGGAGGAAGCCAGGCAGGTGTCTGGGGAAAAGCATGCCAGGCAGAAGGAAGAGCCCATGCAAAGGCCGAGGCAGGACTGTGCTTGGGAATGAGATGCAGTTATGACGGTGCCCACTCCTGAGACGGGAGATCTGAAGCCCTGGTTTGAAGAACCGAGGGGTTTTAGGTCAAATGGACAAGTGGAGGCAAATCCAGGTGGGGAAGGAGGCAGGACAGTCACCTCAAACTTAAAAGGACCAAAGGGACTGATCAGATGGTTTAAGAGACAGAGTTTGAACAGCCATTCCTAGCTTCTTCTAGAAGCCCGGCAGAGAAGAAACCAACTTTAGACCAGGAAAAATTCCATTTCAATGCAGGGAAGAACTGCTGGCCTGGCCCCTGAGAGTCCAGCAGAAACATGACACCCAGCATGGGGTCAGATCTGTTCTAGAGCCCCTGGGCTCCCGGTGGAAGTCTCTGCATTCCACTTCAATTCTAAGGGTGGAGTTCTAGGCCGACTGCCAGCATATATCCACCCAAGTCCCCAGGGCAGAGACAAAAGCCTGGGCCTCCCTCCGCTCCCAGGGCCAGGGGTCAGGCGGAAGGACAGGCTGCCCTTTGACTTAATCAGACAAGTTCCTGCCTTGGGCAAACATAACTGCAGGGTGGAGTGGGAGGGAGAGAAAGTCAAATAAAAAAATATGTCCTTGTTCAGAAAGAGGTGGCCAGGCTAGGGGACAGGGGCAGGGAGGTCACTGAGGTGTCAGGGCCAGAGCACCTGCCTCTGAGGTCAGGGAGGCTGGAGAACAGTCCTAACATGGGCCCATGAGGGCATCCCTTGCAGCCCCAGCTCCTGCACAGCCACAAGGCAGCCTCGGGTAATTGGATTCCTGGGCCCTGGGCCCAACTGAGACCCGTGGGATCTCAGATGGGTGGTAACGAGATTAGCAGGCACCAGACCCCAGAGAGGGAATGAGGGCAGGCCATTTGTCTACCCTCTGTCTGCCCCACCCCAGCAGACTCACCCTCCTTCCTCATGCCCACCCGGAAGCACTTCTTGAGGCGGCAGTATTGGCACTGGTTCCGGTGATGCTGGTCGATCTGGCAGTCACGATTAGACCTGTGGGCATGCAGAGGTCACCATGTGGGTCACTGTGACACCCACACCCAGCTCCCAAAGCTACCCTCTGAGCCAACTCCGAAGGCTGCACCTGGGAAACACTGGTACTCCACCCACCCCAGGCTGGGTAGGTACCCCAAAGGGGCACCAAGGTTACGCCTGCAGGTCTACAAAGAGGGAAGGACAGCCCGGCTGGCATGGCTCAGTGGTTGAGTTTTGACCTATGAACCAGGAGGTCATGATTCAATTCCTGGTCAGGGCACATGCCCAGGATGCGGGTTCGATCCCCAGTGTGGGTGCAGGGGGCAGCCAATCAATGATTCTCTCTCATCATTGATGTTTCTTCTCCCTCTCCCTCTCCCTTCTTCACTGAAATCAAATTATAAAAAAGGAAAGGAAAGGACAATTGGGGGTGGGTGGTGACAGATGAATAGGAGTCTGTGGCAAAGTAGATTAGCACACCAGGGAGGGTTTATTGGAACTGGGTTTTGAAGGATGAATAGTTCCCCAGGTGAATGGAAAGTGCAGGAGAGCAAAAGGTTGGAAATGTGAAAATACGGAGGCCTAAACAGTTTCATTTTATGTAGCCAATGACACACCAAGGGGTGCGGTTTGTCCCAGGGGCACTTCGAGAGCAGAGAAGGTACAAGGTCAGGGAGCTGACGAACAGTAGAGGCCAGGCCAGGCCAGAGCCAGTCCTCCACGGGGTCACAGCACTGTGGGGGCCCCGGCATGATCACCCTGCACAAGGCCATCACCAATGAATGAATGAATGAACTCCTGTCCCTGCTTTAAGACCCCACACCCGTGTCTCTTCCTCTGGAAAGACCTTCCAACTCCTAACTGAGCCCAAGAAACTTCTTTCTGGTGGCCCTCAGGGATCCTTGTTGCCTCTCCCAGGTATGGGACAGGTGGCCGGGCCCTGTGAGGCAGTCAACCCCAAGCAAGAGGATTCAGGAGCTTGTCCTTCGTATGTCCCCAGCATCTCTTCCCCTTGGCCCTTGCCCCTCTATAACTCTCTCCACCCTGGTCCCAGGGCTCTCTGAGCCCAGACCCGGGGCAGATACCCCTGAGCTTCCAGCTGAGCACGAAGAAGTTCATCCAGAGAAAAATCAGAGTAAAACACTTACTGAAGTTAAAAATCTAACTCCTCTCGGTTGAACATGCAGCCCTGACCCTCCTGCAGCAACTTCTCCACCAAGCCCGTTTCCTCATTTGGAAACAGGAGGCCAGAGGCCAGCTCCACATGAAATGCACTGGGTCAGGTGGGTGGGGCTGTCTGAGGGGCTCTGGGGGAGGTGTCAGGCCCCTGCCCCCAGGCCCCAGCAGGAAGTGCCAATAGCAGCTTTAGAAGAGCTGAGGCTCTGGAGAGCCTCCGAGAGCCTGGATCCTGCAAGTGGCAGCCTCTGAGCTCAGGCCTCTGCCCCTAAACAGCCCCAGCCCCCAGGAGGAGGCCCTGCTAGGGCGGAGGGAGCTCAGGCAGAACCAGAACAAAGCCCAGCAGGCAGGCAGTGGGAGGGTCCTAGGCGGCGGGCTGGGGGCAGCCGGCTGGAAACAGCCAAGCCTAGGGTGGGTGGGCAGGCAGGCAGGGGCCCAGCTCAGGGCCCTGACCTCAGGGGAGGCCTGGAACCTTCTGCTTCAATTTCCCCAGCTCTGGAGTCAGGACAGCTTTCCTGGTCCTCCAGATGGGGAAACAGAAAGTTCAATGATCCACCTAACAGGCACATGCTTGGCTCAACCCGGGGCCCAACTGAGCTTCCTCCCTGGACTTCTGGCTTCCAGTTCAATTTGATTAGAGCCCTCCCTTGCTCACACCCTCCACTGCCCCTGTGGCCCTCAGTCCAGCATTTCAGGCCCACTCAGCTCTTACTTCCTCCCATGCCTGGGTGGTCTCATCTTACAACAATGCTCCCCCAACCTGCCACTGGGAGTCTGCCTGGACCAAACCCCTCCTACTTTAAGGCCCATCCCGCTGCCCTCCTCCAGGGAGCCCTCCCTGACCCTCAGCCAGAGCCCCTTGTTCCCTCCTGGGACCCCAGACCTATCGCTCCCTTTGGCCCAGCCCCGACTCCACAGGCCGGGTGCTTCTGCATCTCACTGTCCCTCCATCAGACGGGGAGAGGGCTGGACATGGAGCTAGAGTCTCTCCTAGGGGGCTGGCATCACACTACCCAGGATGGGCCCTGAGGAAACTTCACTGAAGGGCAGTGACTTCATCTGGTGACACAGGCCTGAGCGTCCAAGGGTCCTGTCAGCCCCTAACAATGCCTCCTCTCCCCAGTCTTGGTGCTCCCACCCTCAGGGAACCTCTGGGACCTCAAAACCGCCTGCACCCCTCCTTTGCCCTCCCCAAAGACCTGGCCAGCAAGCAGGCAGTTATTCCAGCAGCAAGAATGAGGCCGTCTGGTGGCCCAGTTAGCACTGGAGGAGGGAGGAAGCCAGCTC
>NW_006294353.1:136397-137631 GCF_000327345.1 Myotis davidii | reverse complement strand
ATACACACACACGGCCACGCCAGACAAGCCCTCACCCCAAACCTGGGGCCAAACTCCAGATGCCCAGGGACCCACCCAGTAGCCTCTCCTGGGAGGGCCCTGACCCCAACTTGGCCGCCCTTCCCTCCCCACCCCATAGTTCACCTTACTAAGCCCCAATTGGGGCAGGGTCTCTCCTTGGGTGACCCAGAACCGACACCAGGACCTTTCTGAGCCTCAGTTTTGTGCATATGGGAAGTGGGGCCCCCCCGTACTGGTTCTGCAGAGCCCAGGCATGTTCATGTGGGCTCAGAGTAGGGGCTGATCAATGGAGTGGGAAAAAGGTTCACCCAAGAGTGGTGGGAAGGGGACCTGGGCTGGGCGAAGCCCCTCAGTGGAGACTCCAACCTAGCACAGCCCAGGCCTTCTCAGAAACATGCACCCCGCCCCCCAGCCCCAAGTGGGGCCACCTAAGTGTCAGGGATTTTCCAGTAGCCCCAGGTCTCATCCCACCCCAGGCTGCTGGGGCGGAGCAGCAGAGGTGCGGTCAAATCCAGCCGCCCTCCCCATCCTCCCCTCCTCCAGCGGCGGTTTCCAGTGACCCAAGGTCCAGGGTGAGCCCAGGGCGGGTGCCCACTGATAGGCCGGCCCAGTTCCCCCACAACAGGGTCCTCCATGCGAAGGCGGCCGCCCTGTGCCACCGGGCCTCGCTTTCGTCAGGGCCTCCTTTGGCCAGAGCGACTTTGGAAGTGATATTTGACCCCAAGGGCGCGCCGTATCGATCCCTGCGGCCGCAGACAATGGCCCCTGGACGCTTCGAGCAGCACAGTCCAAGTTCCACGTTCGATTCCTGCGGGGGTCCCTGCACGACGATTCCCAAGGGGTGTCCTGGGGTTAAGGTCCCACCCTTGACAGCACCCCAGTCCCTCTTCCCACGGAGATGACCCCTCTCCGGAAAAAAAAGCGAGGGGCGGAGGAGGAGCAAGGAACTGGGGAGGCAGACGCCAGGGGACCACCTGATGGGAGGAACTACATCCATACTGCGCCGACTGTATACACAATCCCAGGAACGGAACGGAGAGGGGGACAGGGGGCTGTGCCCTGATCTCAGAAGGGGAGTGGAGGCCCAGGAAGGTCAGCGCCAGGCCCAAGGTGACCGAGCAGGTCAGGGCCCAGGCCTGGCCTGGTTCGGCCGGGTGCAGGCGGCGGGGCGGGGCGAGGATGGGGGGCTCACCGGCAGGTGTAGCTGAGGTTG
>NW_006294353.1:126404-135468 GCF_000327345.1 Myotis davidii | reverse complement strand
CTCGCCCTCTCCAGCCTTGACCCCTGCCCGGCCCCGGCTGGAGCCCGGGCAGCAGCTGCCCTCAGCCTTGCCGCAGCCTCGCCCAGACACCTTTTCAAGGCCCCCCCTCCACCTCCTGTTTTGGAGGTTGCCTCGCTCCATTGCCCTCCGGGCGCCGCTCGGAAGCCCCACATTCCCGGCATAAGCAATAACCCGGGTCCAGTTGCAGCCGGGGGGCATGCCCATATGCAATACACGCGCACGCGCGCGCGCTCTCGCCCGTACCCCCTGGGGCATCGCACAGTTGCAAAAGGGATTGTGTGTGCTTCCTCTTCCAGTAAGTCGCCGCGTCCGACCCCCACCCACCCAGTCTCTGCTGGGGCGAACACCTGGTGCTCGGAACATCCAGGGGGAAGGGACGTGGCGGTGGGGCGCGAGGTCAGAGGGTCCCTCGCCAGAATTTCTGGCCTTTGGGAGCAGGTCGCCCACCGCCCCGCGAGGTTAGAGGCGACAGGAACGCCCACCACCCCTACCGGGGCCTGCCCCTTCCCCTTTAATTTCCTTTTTTCCCTGTGCTTTATAGAAAGGGCTTGGCCAGGGGGCCGGCTGGACTGCAGATGTCTCTCCCAGGCTCCCGGAGAGCTCTCCTCCCAGCTGCCGTCTGCCTGCAAAACCTCCCACAACCCCACCCAGACCCTGGACGAGGGCCAACCAGCATTTATTAAACACCTTTTGAATGCTCCCAGGCTGCTTCTGGCAAGAGAAGCAGGAGCCCCCAGCTCTGGGCTTAACTGTTAACGTTTAACCGGCTGGAAAAGCCCTTCCTTTCACCTTTCACCTTGGAGTCCCATAGGTCCAGTCGCCACGCCTTTCTCCTGCCCTGCCCTACCCTGCCCGGAGCCAGGCACGAGGCCATGTGCTGGGTTTGTGCGGGCTGTAAAGGCAGGAAGGCAGTGCCCTCTGTCCCTGAGGCTCCAGTGCCCTCCCTTCTTGGGAAAGCCCCCCGCCCCCACCCCCTCCAGAAAACATCTGAAGAAGCATCCTGGGAAGGAGGGGGTTGCTTAGAAATCTTGCAACATTTAAAAGGATACCAAGGCCCTGGGAAAGGCAGCACAGTCCTCCAGCTCTGGGACTCTGGGCCTCCCAGGGTGGGTCGGGCTGGATGGAAGGTGGGGAAGGTTCCAACAGGTACAGAGAGCAAGAAGGACCAGGGTTAGACATGAGCAAGGACTTGTCATGCGTCTAACTAGAGTGGACTTCTGCCCTGTAAGCCTTGCTGGGGGAGGGGGACCTGGGTGGTTAGAGAGGACCCTTTGGTTCTGGGGCTGCCTGGGAATGTGGGGGTGCTAACTACTTATTTGGGGTGAGGACAGAGATCCTAGTTCCCTGGCCTAGATCTTGCAGGATCCTTGATGGGGGAACAGGGGTTTCAGAAAGGGAGACTTAGAAGGGAGGGAGAGAAGGATCAGGAAAGGGAATCAGAGTGGGGCTGGGAAAGGGAGGAGGCAGGGAATGGAGGTTTGAGAGACACAGTCTGGGGGGTGGGGGCTCAGAAGTGACTGGCTGGGGCTGGATTGGAGACTAAAGTTAGAAGATCTGCTGCAGATCCCAGACCCTCCAGTAGGTCCAACCCCAGGCGGCTGCCCTGCCCCCTGCCCAGCTCCACTGGCCATGCACCCCCTGGGGCCCCGCCTGCAAGTGGGGGTAGTCGGGGTCCAGATCCGCCCCCCTGACCCCTGCCCGTGGCCCCGCGGTGACATTTGACCTTGTAGCGGCTGAGGTCCAGGGACAAAGAGGTCTGGGCCCATCTGCCGCGGGGGCACCCGTGGGAACAGCCAGACCCTGCTCTGGGAGGCCTGGGAACCAGCCCCCGCCCCCTCCTCCAGCACAAACTCCTTCCCCGCCCCCACAGGTGACCTTGTCTCCTTGTGCCCCCTCCCCCACGGGCCACCAGGTGGGACTGGGGGCTAAGGTCATTCTTGGACTCCTGGGAGGTGGGGAGAGGACAAGAAAGTTGATAAGGTCGGCTCCTCTGCCCACCGCACGGGCGACATTGCCCGCCTCAGTTTCCCTGCTGTCTTCCAAGCCTGCCTCCGTCCAGAGAGAATGCTCAGGGGTCTGAAGGTCAGCAGCCCCAGCACGCCCTGAGGCCTCTGTGGATCAGGAGGACCGGGTGCTGGCCAGGTCGCTGACTGACGCTGACCTCAGGCCTGTTTTGCCTTCCCCAGAGGCAGTCACCCGACACACACCAGCACAGGTGAGGCCTGGGAAACGCCCCCAGCACCAGGCAGAGAACGAAAACCTGGCTAATCCCCAGTTTGGGTTTCAACTACCGCCCAGGAGGGGACAGCTGGCTACTAATCCCAGCCGGCTGGATCCAGCCCAGCGCCCCCCCCACTCCCCCCCACCTTTTGCAACCCGGCTAAACCCGTTTGGACGAGCGGGGAAGTGTGGCCTATGCAAATGAATGCTAATCAGATGCCTGTTATTAACCTGACACTAACACCTCGCACAGCTCCCTAGCCGCCTGGTGAAAGCTGGGGTTTAGCCATCCACGTTCTCTAGGGCCTTGTGTTCTCCATCAGCAGCAACTCTGAGCTCCTCAGCGCCTGCAGCATCGGCCCTGAGTTTCTGCGCTCACGTCTTTAAGCCCTGTGCCTTAGCTCCACATACTTTGCATGCAAATTCCAAAGCGGCATCTGACTCCTCCTCCCCCAACCTGCACCCCAAGGGCAATGCCCTTCCAGCAAACATTCCACACCCTGAACCATGGGGGCCCCAGTCGCCCTGGGACTTGAGCATCTTCCTCTCGAGAGCATTTGCCCAGGCCAAACCTAGCATCTCCCAAGGGGGTGGGCAGGGGCAGGTGTGCCCAGCCACCCCCCACGCACACACCATGGACCCCTCCCTGGCTCCTGGAGACAGGCGAGAGTTGGAATTTCAGCTCTGGCTATGTAACCTCACTGACCCCTGAATCTCCCCAGCCAGCCCTGGGGACCCTGTCCCCCCGGCCCAGGCTGCCTCTAGCATGACCCTAGCTGACCCGGTTCATATGCCCCATGGTGCCAGGCGAAAGACACCGAATCTTTTTCAAATGCTGGCCAACAACCCATCAGGACCCAGACACCCACGTAGCCCCATCACACCAAGACAAACACCCATCAACATGCAAAGTCAGACCACATGACATCACTCCAGGAGATTTATGACAGGGCCTGCCACCACCGTCTGGGACATTTAGACACAGCCAGGCACAGCCTACAGAAAGGTCTCCCCCAGCCCGGGAGGTGAGCGGGGTGGCCTGGGCCTCCCCAGGACTCTTGTGGTGGCTTCCAGCACAGCCAGCTCCTCTGCCTGTCTGGCCTCCAGTAGTGTCACCTGCTGCTCCAGCTTTCTCCGTTGCTCTTCCTGCTTCCGTTGGGCTCCTCGGAAGGCCAGAACCAGGGCTCTGGAGGGGTGAGGGAGCTGAGCCAGGATATCGTCCCCCACCCTACCCAAGATGGGGGCTATGTATTTCCCGACTGGGATCCCACTGTCACTCAGTAGGGGCTGACACAAACCAGGGCCGAGGGGGAGGTAGAATGGGCTGAACGTGCAGCCCACCTTACAGGAGGGAAGCTGAAGCCCATAAGAGCGAGGAATGCTTCTGAGATCACCACGGGGGGCGGGGGACCCACCTGTGAGCCTTACATAAGTCGTTGTTCAGCTTGGCACTCTGAGCACGCCTGGCTCGTCCCTTCTTAGCGACCTGTTCCAGCTCCTCCCGAAGAAACTGCAGCTGCTCCCACAGGCCCAGGGCCCTGGTGCAGGAGTGAGGAGAGAAGGGCTCCCAGCCAGAGCCAATCCTGTCTTCCTTCTGCCCACCCACCTGCCCACAGTGTTTCCGCGGAGCACACCTGTACACAGGTGCACACCCAGGATACCGCTGCTGTACACAACCTCCCCCACGCCCCCACGCCCCCCAGACGCTCACATAGGAACCACCACCACCCTCTCAGGCCAACCATCCCCAGCCCAGGACCCAGGCACACACCGGGCGAGTGATGCTGACAGCTCCTGAGCTAGCTCCTCCGGGTCCTGCACCTGCCCCACCTGGCCTCCACCAATGCCCCTGCTGCCTCCAGGGATCGCCAGGCCCTGAAGGAAGCAGAGGGGAGGGACCTGACAGTGGCCTAGGCTAAGTGTGTGCCGAGTTCGAGCTGGATGTTGATGTCCAGACTGGTAGCGATAGTCCTTTGCCCTCACCGCGCTCCCAGTCTCATGAGATGCCGCAGTAAGGGTAAAATTACTCCCTAACAAGGGAAGTAAATAACACATGACCTCACCTAAAGGCAGGTCAGAAGGGCTTCCTGAGGGAGGTGATATTTAAACTCAGGCCTCCGGGAGGTCAAGGACTTAACTAGATAAAGAAGTGGCCCCTGTTCCTGGCAGGGGCACAGCAGATACAAAGGCTTAGAGGTGGAAGAGATGATTCAGAGGAGGGTTCTATAAGCCACTGAAGGCTTTAAGCAGAGGGCAGACATGACTGACAAAAAGGCAGGGAAAGGAAGGGTTCTGGGAGGGAGCTAGAACCAAAATTTAGGAAGAGATGAAGCATGGGCTGATGGGCTGGGGCTATTGGGTAGAGGGGCGAGGTGAATAGGCGTGGGAGATGGGAATAAGGAGGTGCAGGTTTGAAGGGAAGACACTAAGCCCCTGGGGCTGATTGGGCTCCATACCCTCCCCAAAAAAAACCCAAAGTACAAAGTGTGAACTTTAACCTGCAGTTCCCCATTCAACTCACTTCTTTGTGCAGAAATGGAAGTCCAGGCTTGGCCAGAGACAGCCAGCCAGCAGGGTACTGCTCTCCCTACTGGGTCCAGCAGAGCCGCTCACCTGGCACCATGCCTCCTCATCTCCGCTGCTCCCGCCACTGCTGCCACCACCGCTGCTGGTGGCCCCGCGCGTCTGAAGCTGCGCCCGTTCCCACTGCAGCTGCTCCAGCAGGAGCGTGTGGACCGGGCCCTGGGCTCGGAGGGCCGCCTCCTGCAGCTCCAGACCCCGCTTCTCCCGCCGCACCAGCTGTAGCCTCAGCGTCAGGTCCTCCAGGGCCTCCTGAGAAACCAAGGAGAGGGTGAAGCATCTGTGCCGCTAGGGTCAACGTCTGGGGGAACTGAGGTCCCAGGAGGCACCCACTGAGGGCTGGTCAAGCAAGAACTGAAGCCCTCACTGTGACCTTGTGTGGTAAGAAATATCATCCTCCCATCAGAACTACAGCTGTAGATATGGCAGTTCAGAGAGGGCAGGTATTTTAGACAAGGTCAAGTAACAGCTCAGTGGAAGGGTCTGGAGTTTCTCCAAGTCCAGAACCTTAGGTCATTCCCACCAGGCTAGAAAGCTCAGATGGCGTCTCCTGCCCCATTTATTTTCCATACGAAGGGCATTTTGGAAAGCCATATTCAAAGTCTTATGAGGAACTGAATTCCAAAGGACAAACTCCTATTCATCCCTCAAAACTCCAGCCCCGATTCTCCTCCCTCCAGGAAGCCTGCCTCTAGCCCAGCAGAGCTTTTCCTTGCTACTTGGTCACCTAATCACATCCCTCATCCTCACCAAAGGGTTTTGTCCCACCAGGAAAGACCGACACAGTGACCCCGCTTATGTGTACCCGTGTGGCCTCCAGGTCCTGCTGGATCCGCCTCTTCTCCAGCCGGGGCAGGGCTGGGCCAGGTTGAGTCTCCAGAATGGCCTGCACCAGGGCTTCTGCATGGGGCAGAGTGGGCATGGGTGCCAAGGTGGGGCCAGGCTCTGGGAGAATCTTCACCAGAGCACGGCGCTCCTGGAGACGCTGGACATAGCCCCGGAGCTGGAGAGCCACCTCCTGTAGTGTGGGCCTATCCACACTGCTGCCCTCAGGGCTATAGAAAACAGAAGAAGGGCCTGTGTCAACACCGGCAGGCATGGTTGTACTAACTTCATGCCAACCCTGGTGGACTCCGTCCTCTTTCCTCTCACTGTCCATGATGGATCCTATGCCATCTGTGGTGGGCACTGTCATACTAACATGATGTGCACTATAATGTAAACCCCAGTGGGTACCGTTATCCATCGAGACAACATGGTGAACACTATCACATCAAAGGGGACCACTGCTCAGTCCAGCATGGTGAACACCATCCCACCAACACAACAGACATCACCATTCAGCTTGCCAGCCCTGTTTGGCAGCAGGCCAACCTGACTGAGCACGGTCATGCCAGTTATAATCAGTGGGCATCGATGTTCATGCCAATCCTGGTGGGTCCTAGATCAACCTCCATGACTGTCAACTACCATGACAAATTTGTTGAGTAGCAACCAGCCAATTCCACTCAGGTCTCCACAGGGTCAGCTCTGGGAGCCAGCCCCAATCAGGACCCCACTTACTAGCTTGCCCAGTTCCAGGGGTTCCCAGGAGTACCTTGGCTGGGGATCCCACAGTGTCTCTCCATCCATGACAGCCTCCTCTTGAGCTAGCAGCCTCTGAGCCTCCTTCTCAGCTGCCTCCACATCACTCCTGGGGACTTCTGCTCCTGAGTCTGCCTCCCGGAGCGTGAGCAGGACTCTGTACACTTCCTCACAGTGCTCACTGTGGGACATTAGTTCTGAGTGCTCTGGGACACTCAGCCCCATCTTTCCGTGTAAGGGGTGTTTTCACCTGCTCCTGGGTCTCTCATATCTCCCTGACCCCCACCCCCAGAGGGCATGCAAACCTCTTCAGCATCCTTGGACTAAAATTGCCTTCAATTAATTTTCATGGTGAGAGAAAGTGCTTTCCTGAAGGGGTCCTGCCTCTCTTTGTGGATTAGGGCCATCCTCTAAATGTACCCATTCTCTTCCCAGCCGTTGACATCATGGGCAGGATGCACTGACCTATATTGCAAGGCCAGACGTAGTGCTGTGGCCTCAGCCTCCCACTGGCCTAGCTGCATGCTGAGGCCTTCACACTGGCCCTTGTATCCCTGGAGCACAGCAGACAGCAGACGGTTAAAGCATTTGAGCTTCTCGATGCTTCTGCCTCCAAAGACGGGGAAGAGGAAAAATGAGAGACATCACAGGGCAGTCAGGACCTTATCAATTTCCATTCTCCTCCCCGACCCTCACCCCCATTTCAGCTCCAGACTCTTGGGTTTATATCCTAGCAAAGCAGGTGCAGGTGCCCTTAAGAGCTCAACATTTATGTCTCTTACCCCCGGAGCTGCTCCATCTGAGCTTCCACAATGTGCATCTCAGGGGCAAGGGGCCGGTTGGGGAGAGGCCCAAGGATCTGGGCACTGGAATCACTCTGGAGGCGCCGGAGCAGGGGGTGAGACAGGGACAAGGGATCCTGCCAGCAAGAGGGGACTTGATTCACTCAGATTGGCATCAAGTGCCCAGTACTATGGGTTTAAGCTTTTCCAACCCCAGAAGCTTTTGGATCACATGGCCAGGTTTGAGTCTCACTGCCCCAAACCCTAAGGATCTCAAATAAGTGGTTTTGAGCTTCCTACACTCACCTGAGTGGTCCAGGGTTCCCTGACAGTCCCAGAGCTGCTGGAACTGCTGCTCAAGCCACCCACTTGGCTTTGAGAGGGAGGTGGCAAGGGCTCCAGCCTCAGCAGGGAGTCCTGCAGCTCCTGGACCTGGCGGGGTTATGGGAAATGTCAGGCCTGGGGGCCCCAAATGCCCACCTGTTCTTGGGGCAGTGGCAAGAGCCCCAGATACTCACTGCACCAAATTCCTCACTATATAACCTTGGGTGACTTAGCCACCCAAGACTTCTCTTTCTTTAGATGTACAGATAGTCAATAAGTACATGGAAAGATGCTCAACATCACTAATCATCCGGGAAATGCTCTCAAAACTACAGTGAGAATGACCTCACACCTGTTAGGATGTCTATTATAAAAAAGACAAGAAATGACCTGGCTGGTGTGGGATGCTGATCTGGATTCCTGGTTGGGGGCATGTAGGAGGCAGTCGATCGATGTTCAAAGCACACCTGTACACTTCTCTCTCTCCCTCTTCCTTCCTCTCTCTCTCTAAAAATCAATAATTAAAAACAACAACAACAACAACAACAAAACAAGAGCCAGCCCTGGCCAGGTAGCTCAATTGATTAAAGTGTTGTCCCAATCCACCAATGTTGAAGGTTTGATCCCCAGTCAGGACACATACAAGAATCAACCAATGAATGTGTAAATAAGTGTAACAATAAATAGATGTTTCTCTCTATATATTTCCCCCCCCCTCTAAAATCAATAAAAAACTTTTAAAAATTAAAAATAGCCATGGCCAGTAGTTGGTTAAGCGCTGTCCCGTGCACCAAAGGTTGCTGGTTTGATTTCCAGTCAGAGCACATATCCAGGTTGCAGGTTTGATCCCCGGTCAGAATGTGTGCTGGAAGCAGCCAATCAATGTCTCTCTCTCTCTCTCTCTCTTCCTCTATCCTTTCCCCTCTCTCTCAAATCAATAAAAACATTTTTTTTTAAAGATAAGAAATAATGCCCTGGCTGGTTTGGCTCAGTGGATGGAGCGTTGGCCTGTGGACTGAGGGGTCCCGGGTTCGATTCTGGTCGGGGGCACATGCCTGGGTTATGGGATCAATCCCCAGTGCGAGAGTTTGTGGGAGGCAGCTGTTTGTTTGGTGATTCTCATCATTGATGTTTCTATCTCTCTCTTCCTTTCCCTTCCTCTCTGAAATCAATAGAAATATTAAAAAAAAAAAAAAGATAAGAAATAAGTGTTGGTGAGGATGTGGAGAAAAGGGAACCCTGGTGCACTATTGGGATTATAAGCAGTATGGAGGTTCCTCAAAAAAAATTAAGAATTGCCCAGCCAGTGTGACTCAGAGGTTGAGCATTGATCCATGAACCAGGAAGTCCAGGTCAGGGCACATGCCCGGGTTGTGGGCTCAATCCCCAGTGTGGGGCATGCAGGAGGCAGCCAATCAATGATTCTCTCTCATCATTGATGTCCTGTGAGGGCCAAGCTCCTTGCACAAATTTCATACATCAGGCCTCTAGTGCATAAATAAGTGGAACAACTAATAGGTGTTTCTCCTTCTCTCTCACATCAATAAATAAAA
>NW_006294353.1:124760-126372 GCF_000327345.1 Myotis davidii | reverse complement strand
TATTAAAAGAATTCTTATTTTAAAAAATGAACAGATAGGCCCTGGCCAAGTAGCTTAGTTGGTTAGTGTCCTCCTGATATGCCAAGGTTGAGGGTTTGATCCCCAGTCAGGACACATACAAGAATCAACCAATTAATTTATAATAATAAAAGCATAATATGCTAATTAGACTAGACAGCCAAACGACCTTCCGGACAACCTTCTGGACGAAGTCGGGGCTGTGAGGGCCAAGCTCCTTGCACAAATTTCATACATCAGGCCTCTAGTGCATAAATAAGTGGAACAACTAATAGGTGTTTCTCCTTCTCTCTCACATCAATAAATAAAATTTTTTAAATATATTTCTTTATTGACTTCAGAGAGGAAGGGAGAAGGAGAGAGAGATAGAAACATCAATGATGAGAGAGAATCATTGATTGGCTGCCTCCTGCACACCCCCCACTGAGGAACGAACCCACAACCCAGGCATGTGCCCTTGGCACGAATCGAACCTGGGACCCTTCAGTCCGCAGGCTGACGCTCTATCCACTGAGCCAAGCCGGCCAGGGCAATAAATAATAATTTTAATAAATAAAACAAATAAAAACAAACAAAATTCTCTTTTCCAGTTGGGGAATGGGCCTCATGCTGTAGGGGAATGGGCCCCACCCTTTGCTCTGGGATCCCTAAGTCCCAGTCTTGCCAGCTCTGGATGACACCTGCTCCCCGCAACTGCTGTCTCCCACATGACTTTAATCCACACGCTGAGGGGGCCTCTGGCCTTCACGCCCGAACCTGCCAGCTCCACCTTCAACATCACCCATAATTTGCTCACTTCCCACCACCTCCACAACTTCCACCATCTGATGTCTGGACTAGTGCCTCCTCCTGAATCTCCAGGATTTCACCCTTCCTCTCACTACAACCAAGAGGTGACTTGTGAACACCTGCGTCAGGTGGCCACCCTCCCCTGCTCAGAACCCTCCCTGGCTCCCACTTCACTCAGAGCAAAAACTCAAATCCTTCCTGCAGCCCACAGGGCTCTGCAGGAGCCGCCTGTCCCCTCCCTGCTCTCATCTCCTCCCACAACCTGCACACTGGCCTTCTCACTGTTCCTCAAACTTGCCGCTCACACTCCCACTTCAGGGCCTTTGCATATGCTATTCCCGCTGCCTGGCATGACCACTGACCAGATCTGTGCATGGCTCCTCCCTCACCCCCACCTGGTCCTTATTCAAGTGTCACCTTCTACATCAGGGGCGGGGAACTTCATTTGGTCTGGCCCTGCCAAGGCATTAGGGGTGAGTTAATCAAATGTTTGACCAAATAGCAGGTTAATTTTTAAGTTGATAATTTTGTATGGCCTGTGAATGATGTCATAAATATCCAAATGGCCCTTGGCAGAAAAAAGGTTCCACACTCCTAAGTAATCGCCTTAATTAAGATTGCAAGGGACCTGCCCTAGCTGGTCTGGCTCAGTGGATAGAGCGTCTGTCTGCAGACTGAAGGGTCCCGGGTTCAATTCCGGCCAAGGGCACAGGCCTGGGTTGCGGGCTTGATCCCCAGTAGGGGGCGTGTAGGAGGCAGCCAATCAATGATTCTCTCTCATCATCGATGTTTCTATCTCTCTCTC
>NW_006294353.1:122529-124628 GCF_000327345.1 Myotis davidii | reverse complement strand
CAATGCTGCATAAGTTTTTCCGATGAACCAATGATTGAGCATCTCCTATGCCAGGCCACCTCCTTCCTCAGACATTGAGCCCTGGGAGGCGGGGATGCCCACTCACCTCTCTCTGCAGCGTCTCCTTCTCTCCCTGGAGGGCCTCCAGGGAGGCCTGCATGTGGCTTAGCTCATCCTCACGGCTGCCCAGGGCCAAACGTAGCCAGGCGTTCCTTTCTGCCAGGTGGGCCACCTCCCGCTGGCAGCCCCCTGCCCCCTCCAGCTCCAGGCAGGGCCTTGGTTCCCCCTGGATTCTGCCCTCCATCTCCACTGGCCCAGGACAGCTGAGGGGCTGGCAGCGCCAGGCGGCAGCTGCAGCCTCCAGTGAGCTCAGAGCATGCTGGAGAGTCTGAAACACGTCGGGGGCCCCAGGTGCAGAGAGGACAGCCTCCTCAGCCTCTGGGGCATGGTGGGCTTCTTCTGCAGGCTCATGGGGCCCATCGAGGGCTGGGGCCAGCCCCCCGCTAGAGTCCCCATCGGCCTCTTTGTCAGTTCTGTGAAGTGAGCGATGGAAGTTTCTGGAAATGGGGATATCTGGGGCGTCTGGCACACAGGGGTTGTGTGTTAACACTGGCAGTGCATTATGCAGGGCCTTAAAAATCAGGCTGCGGCAGGCAATGGGAAGCCATGGTGTGCGTGTGAGCAGGGGTGGTGGTAGGGGACACAAGCAGAGCTCTGGGTGGGAAAGAGCTGGAGTGGGAGACACGGACCAAGCGGGCCTTACCTGCTCCTCAGGCCTTGCCCACTCTGCTCTGCCTCAGGGTCCAGCAGCCCAGGCTTGCAGCTTTCCTGAGATGGCACAGGGCCCAGCTCAGAGCTTCCGCTGGCTGCCTCGGCCTCCTCTGAACTCTCAGCCACAGGGTCCAGCTCACCCTGCAAAGAACCGTCAGGGCTCTGAGCTCCCAGCAAGGGGGCCCGCTGAGCTGGCTGTGGCAGGGAGCAGGGACACTTACAGGTGGAGCATGTCTCCCTCGCCGGCTTCGGGGCCGTGTGGCCCGGGCGCTCATTGCTGTCCACAGATCAGTGTCTTCTGAAACCCCTCCCTTGTCCCCCCCTAAGACCACAGCCTGATCTCAGCTCTTGCCTTTGGTGTCCTGGCAGATAACAGCCTCGATTTCCCCTTCTGTGAAATGGGCATTGATTTATCCCCTCCAGAAGGAGTCCTGAGTAATCAATGTCGATGTGGCACGTTTCAACGCCTCTGTTGACAGAGAGCTCACTACCTACCAAGGCTGCCCTGACGGCCCCCTTCTCTTCTGCCTCCTTTACTTTTCACTGCCTTGGTGCTCCCCTCCCTCCTCTATCTGGGCCTAGGATGAGGACTTTAGGAGTCCTCTCTTTAAAGAAAAAAAAGAGTCCTCTCTCCTCCCCAGGGCCCTCCCCACCAGAGGACCCGATCCTGGGGTTGGGTCCCCTCAGCCCACTCCACTTCTCTGTTCCTCCGGGAGCACCTTGTCAGAGGCCTGAGTCCCTGGACACTCTTGGGGTCACTGGCCACTGCCCGCTCAGGCCAGGGCTGCCCAGGCTGGCCTGGGCGGGGCCGGGAAACAGGAAGCCCCCTCCCCTGGTCACATGACTTGTTATTGTTCAGTTTCCTTTTCGAGGACAATGCCTCCCTCCAGTCCCAGCAGGGGACATGTGTCCAGCTCCTGAGACGTCTGTTCCTCCTCACCTCAGCCTCCAAGGCCACGGCTCTTCTACCTCCGAGCCTCCATTTCCTTATGTGTAAAATGGGGAATAAATATAGCATTTACCTACAGTGCCATGGAGTTTTTTGTTTGTTTTTTTTAAGGAGAAAAAAAAAGAAGTTTATTGGACGCATACGAAAATCCTGCCAGAATCAAGAAAACACTAAATAGCCAGAACTTACAAAGACTAGGAGCTGGCTCTGGCCAGGTAGCTCTGTTGGTTGGAGCATCATCCTGTGCAGCGAAGGGTTGTGGGTTCCATTCCCAGTCAAACCACACACCTAGATTGCAGGTTGGGTACAGGAGGTATCCGATCAGTCTTGCCTGTTTTATTTGCCCAGCACTTGACAAGTGCTCAATTAATATCTTTTC
>NW_006294353.1:110920-122439 GCF_000327345.1 Myotis davidii | reverse complement strand
TTGGATTCCTTTTGTTTGGGGTTCTCTGTGCTTCCTGGACTTGTAAGTCTATTTCTTTCACCAGGTAGGGGAAGTTTTCTGTCATTATTTCTTCAAATAAGTTTTCAGTATCTTGCTCTCTTTCTTCTTGTGTCATGGAGTTTTAACAAGCAATTTGCATGTGGCCAGGCACCATCAGGGAAATGAATCACAACACACACTCTCTTTTTTTTTTTTTAATTTCAGAGAGGAAGAGAGAGGGAGAGAGAGAGAGCAGCATCAATGATGAAAAAGAATCATTGATCAGCTGCCTCCTTAGCACTCCCTACTGGGCATCGAGCTTGCAACCCGGACATGTGCCCTGACTGGGAATGGAACCATGGCCTCCTAGTTCATAGGTCGATGCTCATCCACTGAGCCACACCAGCCGGGCACAACATGCACTCCTTGTGCTCTATCACCAGTCCATGTCTGCTTCCTCTTCCAGCTGCTGTTTCTCCTACAAAATGCTGAATTCCTCAGAGCTACATGGTTTTTACATCCTGCCCACTTTCCTGCATCTACCTGTAATGGGCTTTCTTGCCTTCATCCATAATTACAGCCCACGCCTCTCTTGTCCCAGCTTGAGGCCAGCCCAGCCCCCCACCCCTGTCCACTCCCTTCCCCACCCAGGCCCCAGAGACAGAGATCTGATTATTCGCTTCCCTTGCTCACACTCCCTTCTTGGCTCCTTAAATGCCCTTAACTCTTCAACCTGGCATTCAAAGCCCTTCAAAATTGTACGTGTGCCCTGACCAGTTTGGCTCAGTGGATAGAGCATCGGCCTGCGGACTCAAGGGTCCCAGGTTCAATTCTGGTCGAGGGCATATGCCTTGGTTGCAGGCACATCCCCAGCGGGGAGTGTGCAGGAGGCAGCTGATCGCTGTTTCTCTCTCATCAATGTTTCTGGCTCTCTATCCCCTCCCTTTCTCTCTGTAAAAAATCAATAAAATATTTTTTAAAAAATTGTACATGCTGCTTGCACCCATGTAGGCTCCATGCTATAGCCATGATGGCCCCCTCCACGAACAGCGGAAGGTTCTCCACTCTTTCACACCCCCAGGCCTTTGGCCATGCCGTAACCTCAGCCTGAAACACCCTGTCCTTCCTTCTGCAGTTGGATTAAAGTGCAGAGACTGGAGTAGCCTGAATCCCCCCAGTCCCACTGGCAGATGCTAGGAGGTTGGATCTTCCTGCTTATGGAGAGAGAGAAATTGTACTTCTCTGACTTGGGTACCCAGGGAAATTGACATCCTCACTCTTTCTTTCTTTTTTTTAAAAAAAATTTTGGTAACCTTATGCCGTAACCGGTTTGGCTCAGTGGATAGAGCGTCGGCCTGCGGACTGAAAGGTCCCAGGTTCGATTCCGGTCAAGGGCATGTACCTTGGTTGCGGGCACATCCCCAGTAGGGGGTGTGCAGGAGGCAGCTGATCGATGTTTCTCTCTCATTGATGTTTCTAACTCTCTATCCCTCTCCCTTCCTCTCTGTAAAAAATCAATAAAATATATTTAAAAAATTTTTTTGGTAACCTTTAATACAGTTAGTTTCTCTTTTATGTTTTAAATATATTTCTTTATTGATTTCAGAGAGGAAGGGAGAGGGAGAGATAGAAATATCAATGATGAGAGAGAATCATTGATCAGCTGCCTCCTGCATGCCCCCTACTGGGACCCTTCAGTCTGCAGGCCGACGCCCTATCCGCTGAGCCAAACCAGCCAGGGCACAGGGACAGCACGGACATTACGGATTTTGGAGCCATCCTGGAGGGGCAGGCACAAGGGCTTGTCAGTTAGATGAGTTGGTGGCAAGATGCAATGCAGCTTCAAGCACGATTCCCCTGGTGTTGCCATCTTTACTGGTGACTTTCCAGCCCTTGAACCAAGGCATGTCAGTACCTGGCTCCAGCATGTTGCCACCATTCCAACCAGAAATTGGCACCACGACTACAGTATCAGGGCTGTAGCTAATTTTCTTAATGTAGGTGCTCACTTCATTTGCTATTTCCTTGTATCTCTTCTGGCTGTAGGATGGCTCAGTGGAATCCATTTTGTTAACACCAACAATTACTTGTTTCACATCCAATGTGTAAGCCAGAAGGGCATGCTCACAGGTTTGCCCATTCGTGGAGTTAACAGCTTAAAATTCACTAACACCAGCAGCAATAATCAGAACAGCATAGTCAGCCTGAGATGTGCCTGTAATCATATTTTTTAAAATATATATTTTTATTTATTCAGAGAGGAAGGGAGAGGGAAAGATAAGAAATGTCAATGATGCCTCCTGCATGCCCCCTACTGGGGATCGAGCAACAACCCGGGCATGGGCCCTTGAGCAGAATCAAACCCGGGACCTTTCAATCCACAGGCTGATGCTCTATCCACTGAGCCAAACCGGCTGGGGCATGTAATCATGTTTTTTATAAAGTCTCCGTGTCCTGGGGCATCAATGATGGTCACATAATACTAACTGGTCTCAATTTTCACAGGGAGGTATCCATGGTGATACCACACTCAGGTTCAGCTTTTAGTTTATTTAGCCAAGACTCAGGCATACTTGAAGGAGCCCTTTCCCATCTCAGTAGCTTCCTCACATGTTTGGTATTTCTTTTGCCCATCCCACCACATTTGTAGATCAGATGACCAGTCGTGGTAGCCTTGCCAGAATCTGCGTGTCCAAAGATAATGATGATATGAGACTTTTCCTTTCCCATGTTGGCCTTCATTTAGCCGTGGCTTTCCTGACACCTGTGTTCTGGTGGCAAACCCTTTGCAGAAAAGTCACAGTAGATTTTAAATAGTTTTGGGGCTAAGGGAAGACGTGTGCATGGAAAAGGAAGGGTGGTTTGAAATAGTTCCGGCTTATTTTTTAATTTTTTTAAATTGAACTTATTGGAATCACGTTGGTTAATAAAATTATATAGTTTTCAGGTGTACAATTCTATAACACATCATCTCTATATTGTATTGTGTGTTCACCACAAGTCAGCCTTCTGTCTTAGTATTTTTTAAAAAAATATATTTTATTGATTTTTTACAGAGAGGAAGGGAGAGCGATAGAGAGTTAGAAACACCGATGAGAGAGAAATATTGATCAGCTGCCTCCTACACACCCCCTACTGGAGATGTGCCTGCAACCAAGGTACATGCCCTTGCCTGGACTCAAACCTGGGACCCTTCAGTCCACAGGCTGACGCTCCATCCACTGAGCCAAACCGGTTAGGGTAGTATTTTTTATTTTTGCAAATATATATAAAATAAGAATTAAGTAATTGGGAAGGGCCTTGGGTCTGCGCCACGCCCACCTCAGGACGCAAAACCCCGCCCCTCACCCACAAATCAGCCGCGCCTATTCTAAATCCCGCCCCCCCCAAATAAATAAATAAATTCCGCCCAATCCTGTCCCACGCAGCCTTTTACACTGCAGCTAGGCCCTCTCCATCCCGCTGAGCCTGGTCCACGAAAGCCCACTGTCCTCGGCTCATCCCAGCCTATGCCTAGAACCGCGGACCAGCGTAGTCTGATTCCGCCGAAATAAAAACTCCCCCTCATTTAGCTTTTACCCAATCAGATTCAAGATCCCGCCCTACGTATCCCTTCGCCACCTACCAAACCTCACCCCTAGAGAAGAACCAGCCTATCAGCTTCCGAGACTCTTCAGCCTGGGCCAGGTCACCGTTCCACGCGCCCCGCGGGCCGCCGGACTACATTTCCCAGGAGGCGCCGCGGCCGCGCCGCACCACGTCCGGCTGCGAAGATGGCGGCTTCCTAGCGAGTCGGCAGCCCAGTCGGAGGGAGGCTGAGGCTACGGTGAGCAGAAGCGGGTGTTGAAAGCGTGTGGGGCTCGTCCCTCGAGGCGTCGCTCCCGTAGCCCTCGGGACCTAGCCCCCTGCCTCCTTGGAAGCTTCCGTTCCCAGCTCTGGTTTCTCCCGCAGCCTAGCCTCCACCCCTCTTCTACAGCTAGTTCCTTGGAGGTTGTGGGGCTGCGGGGCGCTCAGAGACCATTCCGAGCAGTCCGCACCCATTGCCCAGACAGGCAGGCTGTCCCACTGGCGTCCTGTCTTTCTTCAAAGGGACCTGTGGCACCCAGATCCCCGCCCCTCACTTGTGCAGACACCCCCATGTACAGACACCCCCTAGGCAGCCCGGCGTCCACGGGGAGAATCCTAGAGGTTATGATTCCTTTATTTACCAAGACATTTTCAGTTCCAGGTTACAGAAAACCCAACTCAATCTATCTGAAGCAAGAAAGGGGAATTAGTGGCGTATAGACTGGCTCCAGGTGCTCAGAATTCTGTCCGCTGTTCTCTGGGTGAGCATCACTCCCGTCGGCTCTTCCCTCTCTTGGAGGCTAACGAGGCTCCTAGCAACTCTCTCCTTGTAGCTCCCAAGCTCTGCAACTCTAAGGAGCCCCTCTCCCCTAATGGCAGTGTTGTAAGTCTCAGAGCTGCCCCTCACTGGCCTGTATGGGGCCATGTCCCCATTCCTGAGCCATTCACAGTAGCCAGTTGTGTTCACTGGCTTTGTAGTTGTTTTCACTACAGAAGTGAGCATGGAGGCTGTTACCTTAAGTTAGAGTGGATGCTTGGCTGATAAGTGTAAAGGCACCCATTCTACAGATGAGGAAACTGAGGCCCCGAGAGAAGTGAACCATCGTCGGTAAGCAGCAAGTGCCCTATCCTTCTGGGTAACCAAATGTTTCTGAAATTCCTAAGGGCAGAATTCTGGCTTCCTCCATCCCTGCTTCATCCAGCCACTCAGGAGCCATGGAGGTGGCAGAGCCCAGCAGCCCCACCGAGGAAGAAGAGGAGGAGGAGGAGGAAGAGCAGTCAGTGGAGCCAAGGCCCCGTACACGCTCCAACCCTGAGGAGGCTGAGGACCGGGCAGTGGGGGCCCAGACCAGCGTGGGAAGCCGAAGTGAGGGTGAGGGCGAGGCGGCCAGTGCGGATGATGGGACCTCGAACGCTCTGGGAGCTGGCCCCAAGCCCTGGCAGGTGCCCCCACCAGCCCCTGAGGTCCAGGTGCGGACACCAAGGGTCAACTGTCCAGAGAAGGTGGTAAGTGGGAATTTGGCTGTAAGCTCTGAGGCTTTGGGGAACCTTGGGCTGACATTCTCGCCTTTTGGGATTCACTCTGCAAACAACCCTTTTGTATTAGTTTCCTGGGGCTGCCGCAACAAATTACAGTGAGCTGGGGGGCTGAAAAAAACAAACTTATTCTCTTGACGGTCCTGGAAACCAGAAGCCTGAAATCAAGATGTTGGCAGGGACCCCATTTTCTCCGGAGGCTCTAGGGGAGGGTCTTTCCTTACTCGTTCAGCTTTGGGGGGTTCCAGGCACCCTTGGGTGCGGCTGATCACTCCCATCTCTGTCTGTTTTCCCATGGCCCTCCCCTCTCTGTCTTTGTGTCTCCTCTCCTGTCTGTCATAAGAATACTTGTCACCGGATCAGATGATCTTCTTTCAATTTCTTTATTTTTAATCATCAAGGTCTCTAATTCTAAGTAAAGTCACATCTGAGGTTCTAGGCAAACATATCTTCTGGGGGCCACAGTTCAACCCACTGTATCCTTATTTCCTTGTTTCTGTGTCATGTATTCTCTCGTTTGCTTACTCACTTATTAACCTGGACTTCTAGTCCGGCGCTCTTTCCCCTGAGCCACCAACTTCCAAAGCGGATAGCTTGACTGGGAACTGGGGGTCATCTTACCACCTTTCAGACGGGTCTGCTTAAAGAGGGCCAGGCATGTGGGGGCTGGTGTTAACATCCAGGCACCAGGGGCAGCCAGTCACAGTGCCTTCACCACCCTCCACCTTCATTGCAGATCATCTGCCTGGACCTGTCGGAGGAAATGTCACTGCCAAAATTGGAGTCATTCAACGGGTGAGAGGGACATTTGAGGGCTTGAATATGTAGCTACAACTTGGAGGGGCCCAGCCTGAAAAACACAGGGCTCTCTCCCTCAGACTCACTCCATTGCGGTCTGGCTCGGGGCCTGGCGGTATCAGAGCATAGCGACAGCAACTGGTAATGGTACAGCAGTGGCCCCTCAGGCTCTGTTCCAAGCATGTGAGAGGTATCAAGCAACCAGTCAATGTGTCTGTGGCACATCAGTGTTTTTCTCCCTCCTCTCCCTCCCCTCCTCCCCCCTCCCTTCCACTCTCCAAAATCAATGTCATAGCAATGACTTGGAAACTCAGAGAAGCAGAGTAACTTGCCTAAGACCATAGCAAGTAGGTGGAGCAAGAATTCAGACTCATGCTTAGCTGACCCCAAAGCCCTTGCCCTGAGCAGGCAGGGCCCTGTGGGCTTGAGCAACAGAACCTGGAGAGGGTCTGAGACGCTCTGGGAGATACTGAAGACAAGCATGCCACACACACACACACACACACACACACACTGTGTGTGACGTGGGCCAGGGCCTCCTTGTAGGGCTGGTGGAAGGTTCCCCAGGATGGACAGGTGAGGGGATATGCCTCGCCCCCAGGCCTGGCTCTCCTTAACCACCCCCCTCATTCTCTGTCCCTCTCCAGCTCCAAAACCAATGCCCTCAATGTCTCCCAGAAGATGATTGAGATGTTTGTGCGGACAAAACACAAGATTGACAAAAGCCATGAGTTTGCACTGGTGGTGGTGAACGATGACACCGCCTGGGTGAGGCTGGGGCACCCTGGGGTCCCCTGGGGGTAGGGATAAGGCTGGGTGCTCTGGGACCCCCTGGGGGCAGAGAGCACTTTGCTGAGGCCTGTGTTTCCCCACAGCTGTCTGGACTGACCTCCGACCCCCGTGAGCTCTGCAGCTGCCTCTACGACCTAGAGACGGCCTCCTGCTCCAACTTCAGTATCCTTCCAGGCGGAGGCACCTCAGGGGGCAGGGGGCGGCGTGGGAGGCTGGCCTGTCTTGAACCCAGGACCCAGGAAGCCTGAGCTTGGAGGGAGCCAACTTACATTGGATCAGGTCCAGATCTCAGCTCTGCTGCAGCAGGCTTGGGCCAGTCACCTCTCTGGCTTTCAGTTTCTTTTGAGCCTTGCCCAGTGTGCTCAGTGGTTAGAACGCCAGCCTGCACACTGGAGGGTTGTGGGTTAGATTCCAGTCAAGGGCATGTACCTGGGTTGCAGTTCCGATCCCCACCCCTGGTTGGGGCACATATGGGAAGCAACCAATCGATTTGTCTGTGACACATCAATGTTTTTCTCTAAAATCAAAAATCCCCTCACTTCTTGGGTGAGGATTTTAAAAAGAAAGAGAGCCCTAGCCAGTTTGGCTCAGTGGATAGACCAAAGGGTCCTGGGTTTGATTCCAGTCAAGGGCGAGTACCTTGGTTGCAGGCTCCTCCCTGGCCGGGGCCCTGGTCAGGGCAAGTGCAGGAGGCAACCAATCAATGTGTTTCTCTCATGCTGATGTTTCTCTCTGTCTTTCCCTCTCCCACTCTCTCTAAAATCAGTGGAAAAATATCCTCGGGTGAGGATTAAAAAAAAAAGTGAGTGTATTTGAGTCAAACTGATGACATTGCCAGGAAGCAAAATCTCAAATGCTCCCCAGGCTCTCAGTTTCTTCATCTGTAAAATGGGAGGCAGGCTACCTCTTACCCCATGGGTCCCTGTCGAGGTAAAGTCGTAACACGGAAGCAAAACCAGCTGATTTGGACCCTGGATGTCAAAACTGCCCACAGGGGGAGCACTCCATGCAGGGCCAATTATACTTTTGGTGCCATTTGCTCAAAAAATGCCAATATGTGATTGAAAAGTCACAGTCACCACTATATCACATTTAAAAAAAATACATGTTTTTATTGATTTCAGAGAGGAAGGGAAAGGGAGAGAGAGATAGAAACATCAATGATGAGAGAGAATCATTGATTGGCTGCCTCCTGCATGCCCCCTACTGGGGATTGAGCCTGCATCCTGGGCATGTGCCCTTGACTGGAACCGAACCCGAGACCCTTCAGTCTGTAGGCCATCACTCTGTCCACTAAGCCAAACCAGCTAGGGCGCTACATCACATTTTGTGCTAATTTTAACATGAAAGGCTCACATGCAGCTCAAAACTTAGATAAAAAGTCATCCCTGTGAGTTAGAAAACATGTGAGAGTTGGGAGGAGGGGAACAGGAACACCCATAGCTCTTCGTAAGGAGCGTGGCCCTGGCCTGAGGGAAAGGGGAGTTTTGAATCACCTGTGGTCTTCAGGGCATCTGATGTCAGCCCCCTCGTCTGTGACCTCTGCTGAGGAAAACAGGCTCAGGCCTCGAGGCTGGGATCACACACGGTTTCCTGCACAGAGGTACCTGGCCCCAGGTTCTGAGGCACCTGGGGTCTCCTGGCATCAGGATGAGGGGAGTCATGCACCCTTCCCACCCGTGCTCTGCTGCCTGTGTTCTTAGCATCCCCACCAGATATGGAAGGTCTCTTCAGCCTCATGTAAGTCCTTCCTTCCCCGTATCTCATCTTCTGTGTTAGTCCTATGGTGGCCCATGGCCCCCCACACCATTGTTTTAGCCCAGGAGGCTGCGTACTCTTTCTATAAAAAGCCAGATAGTAAATGTGTTTGGCTTTGCAGATCATAACAACTGACTCTGCCTTAGGAATCCAAAGGCAACCACAAACTCTGGACACAGTGGGCGTGGCCATCTCTATAAAAGCCTAAGCAACCGGTGGACTGGCCAGTAGCTATAATGCACACTGACCACCAGGGGGCAGACTCAACGCAGGAGCTGCTGAGCTGTGTGACTTGGCAGCTGTGGTTCTCAGGTGATGCACCCTGAACCGGAGAGGAAGCAGCCCAGTTCTGGGGTGTGTCATCTGAGACCCACCCTCACAATCCAGGACCCATTGGGGGATGTCGGAGAGCCGGTTTCAGCCCGATCCCCGCAGGCCAGGCCGAGGGACCCCGCCGGTGCATGGCCTCTAGTGTGTCAATAAGATTTTATTGATAAGCACTGAATTTCATGTAATTTCCACATGTCATGAAATACTTATTTGATTTTCCCCCCTCCAGGTATTTAAAAATATAAACCCATTCTTAGTTTGTGGGCCCTGCTATTCTAATCTCCATTTTCACCAGCCCCTGATGCTGGGCACAGAGCTTGTGTTGCCTTTAATTAACTTGGTACAAACATCTCAGCAAATTTTGCAAGTGAACCCATGAGGTAAATTCACAGTAGAGGACATACTTGATTAAAGGGGGGGATTATTTTGCTAGACATTACCAAAGTACTGCCTCAGAAATTAACCGTTTATTTCCCCTGGCACCAGGACTGATCATGCTGCTGAAAGCTCTGCTTGTGTGATAGTGCTTTTCTTTGAGCCTTTTTTTCATTCATTTTAAAGTCGTTTGGCTTTCCTGTACTGATTTGTCTATTTGTCCCCTTTACCGGTTTTTCTATGAGGAAGTTGAAGGCCCAGATTTGCTTTTTACATAGGAAGGACCTTGCCCTCTGCCTAGTGCCCTCTGCCCCTGAGATCCAGTTGTGGCCAAGTAGGGAAATGTGTCTTGATTTAGATAAAAGATTAAGTCCCTTCCTAAGAGTTCCTGGCCTGTGGGGCAGGGCCAACTCCATGTGATGGGGACACTCTGGGTGGGCGGAGCAGACTTCAGCTTTGGGTTTAGCAAAACAGAAGAGGTCAGGCAGAGGGTAATGCTGGGGAGGTGCTCTGGGCAGAGAGAACAGCATGTGGGAAGGCTTAAAGACAGCAGTAAACTGGGGAGGGGACAGGGGGGGCTCTGCATGCCCAGCAAGGAGCTGACTCTCCAAAGGTGATGAAGGGAGGAACCCCCAGAGTTGTTCTTATCTGTCCCCTTACTGTGCAGTCAACAGAAGACAGAGCTGCCAGTCACGGAGAATGTGCAGACGATCCCACCCCCATATGTGGTCCGTACCATCCTTGTCTACAGCCGTCCACCCTGCCAGCCCCAGTTCTCCCTGACTGAGCCCATGAAGGTGAGCGAGGCCTGGGAGAGGGTGGTGAGACACTAGGAGGGATTTCCTGAACACAGGACTGGGGCACCTGCTGGCAGGTTCCCAGAGTCTGAGGCAGACGCTGGGGAATTGTCATGGGGCGCAGGGTGACTGAGTCTCAAAGGCTGGTGTTCTTTACCTGCAGAAAATGTTCCAGTGCCCATATTTCTTCTTTGATGTTGTTTACATCCACAATGGCACCGACGAGAAGGAGGAGGAGATGAGCTGGAAGGTGAGGCCGTGGCTGGTGTGGGCGGCAGGTGGGTGTAGATGGGACGTCTTAGAACCCATCTACCCTGGGTCTCGGGGATCCCAACTTCTGGCTCCTGCTCATTCGGTCATTTGACGACCATTTCCATATGGTCTGCTGGGAGCTCAGGGGCCCTGTTGGGACAGGGGCCTGCTTCTCTCTCCCCGCTTTTGCCTTGGCTGTGCCCTCTTCTTGGAGCACCCTTCCCTCCCTGCCTATCCAGACTCTGCTGGTCATTCACGTCCCCACCCTGAACTACCTATGGGGCTTCAATTGGGCCACTGACCTCTCTGAGCCTCAGTTTACCCAGCTGAACCTGGGGGGTTGAGGCCAGCTCCTACTCATACCTCAATATTTAAACCAAAAGTGTCTATTGAGGGAAGCCTTCCCTGCCCCTCAAGGAAGATCAGCATGGGGACGGGGGCGGGGGTAGTTTACTAGCCCCCCTTGGAGCCTCCAACTGACTCCAGTCTGGACGGAGGCTCCAAGGCTGAGACCTGTCGGTGTCCCTAACATGGGGCGGGGAGCAGGGAGTGTTTGCTGAAGGCAGGAATGTTTTCTGCCTGGAAAACTCTTCACCCTTCAGAACCTACCCCTGGTGCCTCCTCCTCTGGGAAACCCTGCCGGGGCAAGGAAGGCCTGGCAGGGAGCCCTTGCTTGAAGAGCCCTCCCTGGCCCCACAGGACATGTTTGCCTTCATGGGCAGCCTGGATACCAAGGGCACCAGCTACAAGTATGAGGTGGCACTGGCCGGGCCAGCCCTGGAGCTGCACAACTGTATGGCTAAGCTGCTGGCTCACCCGTTGCAACGGCCCTGCCAGAGCCATGCCTCCTACAGCCTGCTGGAGGAGGAGGAGGAAGCCACTGAGGTTGAGGCCACTGTCTGAATCTTCCCTGTGCGTCCAACCTGGTACCACGGAACCCTTGCCTAGAGTGCTGGTTCTTAAACTCCGCTCATAGGACCCCTGGGGGACTTCAAGGAAGCACTTGGTTACTTCGGAGCCCTGGAAGGAAACCCGTTATTCCAGGAAGCAACCCAGGACTGTGGACACCCATGATTCCCAGTCCATGTTTCAGTCCCCAGTTTGCCAATTGTAATGTGTTCTCCCCTGTGTGATTTTTGTCACCAGAATAAAACCTGAGAAATCTCTAACCGAGGTCCACACCAGTTGCCTTGTGTTAATTAGGATCTTCTTGATTGAAGGTGACAGAAAACCCACCCAATGAACAGCAAGTGGGATGGCTTGGTTCTGGCGGATAAGCCGAGGTGCAGCTTCAGGCTTGCCTACATCCAGCTG
>NW_006294353.1:109532-110856 GCF_000327345.1 Myotis davidii | reverse complement strand
GGGGGGGGGGGGGGGGGGGGAAATACCTACCAAAAGAGGCTCCTGGGGGCTAATTGGTCTCATGTTAAAAAACAAAAGAAGCCCAGGAACCTTGGCCTCTCACGCAAACCCAGCTTCAGGGAGAAAAACTATCTGCCTTCTGCACTGAAATGCCTGCCTGCCAGCATTGTGTTCCTGCTGGGTGAGCCAACTCATAAAGGAATTCCTGGAATCATATTTCACCCAACAGGATGGAGATAACCCCTCTGTCCAGTCGGAGCTGAGGAACTATAGTCTCTGTTAGCATCTTTGAAATATATATATTTTATTGATTTCAGAGAGGGAGAAATAGAAACATCAATGATGAGAATCACTAATTGGCTGCCTCCTGCATGCCCCACACTGGGGATCGAGCCCACAACCCGGGCATATGCCTTGATGGGGACTTGAACTGTGACCTCCTGGTTCTTAGCTCTGTTAGCATCTTTGATGAATCAGAATGGCTCCACTCCTTAGTGCTTTTTGGGCCAATCGAACTGATGATTTGGGGTACTAATTTGCATGAGAACAGGCTAGTTAAGGGTCAGGGGCTATATAAGTTCCATTATGGCCAGGCAATGCTTGTTCCTTTTCCACCAAAGACTGATTCCTTGGCTGGAGCTGAAACAATTTGCCAGAGGGCTGTGTTGTTCTATTTTGAGGTGTTTGCTCTGAATAAAGTATCTTTCACTGCACCCTACATTGGGGATTTCTGTTGGCATTGACTTGGCACCATGATGATTGGTTGACAGTTGTGACCACTGCCCAGCCCCCCTACTGCTGGCCTTGCCTGGGTCATGGGCCAGAGCTCTGAGATGTTCAGATTGCTCAGGCCTGGATCAAGCCTCTCCTGAGAAGGGGAGGACTACAGGTCCCAGGAAATAGCGTGGATGCTCCCCAGAAGGGAGACAAGACAGGCACAACAGGGCCACTACTCAACTACCTGTCTGGATAATGAGCAACAGTGAGAGAAGTTTACAGGATAGATTCTCAGCTCCATACAAAATTGAAATGGCCTTATTGAGCAACAGCTTTCCTCCCCATAGCACTTACTGGGCACCCGTGTGCCCGGACCCTGTGCTGAAACACTGGCGCAACATCACACCAGCCTGGAAGGGATTCTCCCATTTTGCAGATGGGAACACTAAGGCCCAGGGCCCCAAAGGCACGACCTCCTGGCTCCCTGAGACTGCAAACAGGCGACGCAGAGCTAGAGGCGGGAGCTGATAATTAAATTTGCGCGCTAATGGAGGCCTCTTTGGCGGCCGTGGGCACCTCCAAGTCACCGGGTCGTAGCTCCGCCCCC
>NW_006294353.1:109193-109466 GCF_000327345.1 Myotis davidii | reverse complement strand
CCGCCCAGGCTCTCCCCGAGCACCGCTCGAGGTCGCGGACCTGAGTGGGCACTGAAGCTCGAATCCCAAAGTGTGCCAGGCAGGTGCGGCGCGGGGCGGCCTGGCTGGGTACCCTCCGGGGCACCCGGGTGCTGAGACCAGAGCCCGGGGCGGGGCGGGGCGGCGCGTGCGCACAAGGTCACCGCGGGAAGTTTGAAACTGTCAGGCTGGGCCGCGGGCTGGGGACAGCGCGGGCATGGGCGCCGCGGCGGAGCTGGCTTGGCGGCTACGGGC
>NW_006294353.1:100074-109133 GCF_000327345.1 Myotis davidii | reverse complement strand
TGATCCTTGATCGCAGGGCTGTGGAGGAGCTGCTGCGCCGCGGCGCGGACCCCAATCTGGTGCTAGCGGACGGCGCGGCAGCTGTCCACCTGGCGGCAGGAGCCCGGCACCCACGCGCTCTGCGCTGCCTCAAGGCTCTGCTGTGTCGAGGCGGGAACCCCAACGTGCGGTGAGGCGGGGCTGGGCTCTGAGCGGGGCCTTCCGCGTAGGGAAGGGGGCTCCCCAGTAGGAAGGCGGGGTCTCCACAGCCGGAAGGCGTGGCCTCGGAGTCCCGGAGTGTGCATCCCACGTTCCAAGGGTGGGGATTCGGCACCCCAGGGAGGAGCTTGTGGAACTAGGGGAGGGATCCTGAGAGCCCAAGGGCGGGGGTCCCAGAATGAGGGTGAGGGATGGGGTTGCGCTCGGGCCGAAATGGGGATCGAAGATTCGGGTCCAGGGGTGGAATCTCTAGGGTCAGAGAGCGGAGATTTGAGTCCCAGGCCGAGGGCGTAGGATCTAGGTTCCGAGGGTGTCTCGGGCTGGAGGGTGGAGATGGGGGACAGAATCCGAGGACACCCCTCGGCTCCTGCCCCAGATCGGCCGAGGCGCTGACACCGCTGCACGTGGCCGCCGCCTGGGGCTGTAGCCGCAGCCTGGAGCTGCTGCTGAGCCAGGGAGCCGACCCCCGGCTGCTCGACCAGGTGAGGGGCCCTGGCGGAGCGGAGGGGCCGACCTGGAGAGCGGGAGGAAGCGGGGAAAGAGGGCTTGGGTGCCCCCTGGTGATCGCGCCGCCCGCAGGATGGACTCCGGCCACTGGACCTGGCAGAACAGCAGGGGCACCAGGACTGTGTGCGCGTCCTCAGGGAGCTCCCAAAGCTGACTAGGACCCCTGCCCGGACCCGGTTAGAGACCCAGGAGCCGGAGCCTGAGCCCAGCGGTGAGTGAGGCCTGTGCGGAGACAGCGGCTTGGCCTGGGGACCAGCTGATCGTGTCTCTCACTGATTTCCACCGTCTCCCGCTGGTCCTGACTGTCTCACGTCCAGTGCCTCTGGTCAGCTCTCGCCTTCATTCATTCTGGGAGCATGGAATCCGCTGAAACCCCCACCCCTCCCACCTGCTCTCTGACCGCCAACTCTCATCCTCTGCTGCAGGCTCAGCCCTCAAGGGAAAGGGGCTGGATGCCAGCCCCTCTGGACCTCCCAGTGTGATGCTGGACTCCACAGGCCTGGGCAGCAGGGACAGCAGGGACAGGGACCTGGAGGCTAGCCCTGGACCCTCCAGCCTCCTCCCCTGCCCTGAAGTTGCTGACAAGGGTGGCGGCTTGGAGTCCTCCCCTGGGTGCTGGGACTGCAGCTCAGATGCCTCCTTTGTCACAGCAGTGGAGGCTTCTGGATCCCAGGACCCAGCCCCGCATACATACCCCCGGGCTGGGCCATCGCCCAGGCAGCAACTCCTGCCTCATCTCCGACCATCCCAGAGGAGGCTAAAGTCTCCGGACACCCCACAGCCGGAACATGGAGCCATCGTGACGGACAAGGAGGCCGAATTAAAAGCCCTCCTACAGGCCCTGACTCTGACCTCCCCCTCCCACACGTCCCCAGAGAGGAGCCCAGCCCACAGCCCCCCTCCGCAACCACTGCTTGGACCCCTCGACTTCCACTTCCTCACAGATGACCAATCGTCCCTGGACAGTGAGGGGGACACCCTCTGGCTGACGGAGGACGAGGTGCATCCCACAGGGGGCAGGGACCCAGTGCCCTCTGGTGGGTGTCTGCCAGTCATGTCTGACCGGGAACTGCTGCAGAGGCTCCGGGCTCTGGGTGAGAGCCCAGGCCCCGTCACGCCCTTCACCCGTCCACGTTACCTCCGCCGACTCCAAGAAGCCCAGGCTGCTCCCGGTTAGTCCCTTCCGGGCACCTGGAGACTCCTGGCTCTCCGTGCCCCTTTTCTCTTCATCTCTGGGAACCACCCCTTCCTCCGTTTCTCTTGACTCAGTTTCCCCTCCCAGGCCCAGACTTTTCAGGGCACAGCCCAGAGCTGACTGAGGCCCTGAGGACAGGCCGAATCCCAGACGCCCAGGCAGATGAGGATGCACTTGCCCAGCAATTTGAGCAGCCGGATCCCCGCAGAAGGTGGCGGGAGGGGGTGGTGAAGTCCAGTTTCACGTATCTGCTGCTGGACCCCAGGTACTCCGAAGTGGGAGCTGGGCGTTCTGGGGTTGGTTCCTACATACTGCAGGTCCTCAGAGGGGAACTGGCCCCTCTCTCTGGTCCTAAGCTTCATCTAGAAAAGGCAATTGGAACTAATTCAAGCCACTGAGTGCCTTTGGGCGCTGCCTCGTAAACTGTGGGTCACTGGATGTGGGTTGTATAAGCCCTGTGACCTTAGAGAGTTTCTCTAGGGCTGCTCTTGGCACTTTTTCCTCTTTGAGCCAACCCTTTTCACCCAGGGTGACTCGGAACCTGCCGGCACGAGCCTCCTCGCTAACTCCAGCTGAATGCCTTCGGACTTTCGTCCACGCCATCTTCTACGTGGGCAAGGGAACCCGGGCCCGGCCCAATGTTCACCTCTGGGAAGCCCTTGGCTACCGTGGGAGGTCAGGAAAGCAGGTATGAAGACAAGTCCCAGGGTCAGGGCAGGGACAGCCGGGCCGTGGGCAGGTAGAGGAAGGAGGGAATTGGGAGGCAGACCCCTGACCTTGCCCCGGCCCCCTAGGCCTGCCCCAAAGTGCGCCAGATCTTGGACATTTGGGCCAGTGGTCGTGGAATCGTGTCCCTGCATTGCTTCCAGCATGTGGTCGCTGTGGAGGCTTACACTCGAGAGGCGTGTCTTGTGGAGGCTCTAGGTGGGTGCCTGGCTTGTGGGGGGAAGGGTCACAGGAAGGGCACTTGCTCTACCAATTCCCTCACCCCTGCCCTCTCAGGGCTGTTAATTGGTTCAATGAGCAATTATTGAGCACCAGTGATGTACCTGCATATGCACGTATTTTGCTCCATGGGTTTATACCTGCTTAAGGGGAATACACAGTGGGTTCACTGTCACATTTCTCTACCTGGAATTCACTGAGGCTACCCCTGTGACCTCACTCCCAATCTCTCCAGGGATCCGGACACTGACCAACCAGAAACAAGGACACTGCTATGGAGTGGTGGCGAGCTGGTCACCCAGCCGCCGCTGCCGCTTGGGAGTGCATCTGTTGCATCGCGCCCTCCTTGTCTTCCTGGCTGAGGGCGAGCGAGAGTTGCGACCCCAAGACATCCAGGCCTGTGGCTGAGCACTGGGAAATTGCCCATCCGGGCTGGGTGGAGGTCAGGGTGTTTGAATGTTCCAGCTGCCCTGTGCTGAAAGCAGCCTTCTACCTCCAGTTCTAGAAGGCCGGGGGTGGGGGGTGGGGGCGGGGGGATGAGAAGCAGGGAAGACCTCCCCCTCAAGCTAAGGGAGGGCTCTGTTACAGATGGAACTGCTGGGGAGGTAGTGAACTCCCCATGATGGGAGGAGAACAAGTGGACCAGAAGGTTCTTTGAAACATTTGGTACTTTTTTTTTTTAAATATATTTTATTGATTTTTTACAGAGAGAAAGGGAGAGAGATAGAGAGTTAGAGACATCGATGAGAGAGAAACATCGATCAGCTGCCTCCTGCACATCCCCCGCCGGAGATGTGCGCGCAACCCAGGTACATGCCCTTGACCGGAATCGAACCTGGGACCTTTCAGTCCGCAGGCCGACGCTCTATCCACCAAGCCAAACCGGTTTCGGCGAAACATTTGGTACTTTGGAACGTGCCAGGGCTTTGGCACTTGGGCCTGTCTGTGTAGACAAAGTCCACTAGGATCTTCCAGGCACAGGGGGCCCACACTCTGGGCTGGGAGCTTCCTCAGCTACATGAAGGGAAGCTACCCAGTTCAAGAGCTGAGTCCTGCTGCTGCCAGATGTGGTACCTCACACCAGTCACATGTCTGTCTGAGCCTCAGTGTCCTCAGTAGGGACAGTGAGGTCCTGCCTCAGGGGATTGTGGGGATTGGATGGGACTCAGAGCCCTGCCCTGAGCCAGAGGTGACCCAGGTGGAACGTCTCCTGGGTCAGGGCAGTGCCCTGAGTTCTCAAGGTGCCAGCTGTGTCTGGTGATAGGCCAGGGCTAGGGAGCTGGCGGGTTGTGGGTATAAGACACCATCCCTGGGGGCCACTGTGCAACGCCAGCTTCCTGGCACTGCTTCTCTGAGCCTGTTTCTGCCACCATAAAATGGGACCAGTAGCCGAAACCGGTTTGGCTCAGTGGATAGAGCATCGGCCTGCGGACTGAGAGGTCCCAGGTTCGATTCCGGTCAAGGGCATGTACTTTGGTTGTGGGCACATCCCCAGTGGGGAGTGTGCAGGAGGCGGCTGGTCGATGTTTCTTCATCAATGTTTCTAACTCTCTGTCTCTCTCCTTTCCTCTCTGTAAAAACTCAATAAAATATATTTAAAAAAAAAAAATGGGACCAGTAACCCCAGGTTCTGGTGGTGCTCTGTGATTGCAGATTAGTCACATCTGCAAAGAGTTTCAGTAAGATGCCAGGCTGTGGTGCTGGTGCGGTGCTGCGGGATCATTTAAGTTCTCCAGAAGTTGTTTCTTCGGAGCGTCCAGTGTGTTTAGGGACTTGGGGAAATCGGCTGCCTCATTGGCTTCACTGTCTCCTCCTCATTGCAGCTTTGGCTAACCACGTTCTGTAGGCCGACTCTAACCTGGACGGAGGTTCCCCACTTAGGTTCCTCCACTTTAGAGCCCATGGTGCGACCCCCTCACCCCACCCCCGCTTCCCTCCCAGCCTCCAGAGGGGGCCTGGGCTCCCCCATTCTAATGGAACTGAAGGAACTTCTCTGAGCTGAGCAGCTGCCCAAACACCAAGTCTCCTGATAAAGTGACAGCAATGAAAACTGAGTCATCCACCCAGGAATTCGCAAACAGGTCGCTAGGAAAGAATCCAGAGGCCTCCGAAGTCCCCAAAGAGATGGGCTTGGTCTAATGGAGTTTCCCAGCCCCTGCTCCGCTCGAGCCCAGTTCCTTTGGGGGTGCGGGCTGTCCTGTGCATTGCAAGGTGCTGGGAGGCATCCCTGGACTCCGCCTTACCAGGGGTCACTATCGCCCTCCACCTCCCAGATGTGGTCCAACTGTCTCCAGAATTTCCCAAGGGACGGGTGTGCCCCTGGTGAGAGTCACTGGGCTAAAGTGACGCATAAACCAGTGGGGACAGGACCCAACCGGCAGTAACCAAGGGGGCAGTTGTCTCCTGCCGCCATCCTCACAAACCACCAGTGGACCGAGCTATACACACATTAGGATAAAACACAGAGGAGCAGGAGCATGGCCACAGGGCAGGGAAACCCTTCTGTTGGACAGAAAATGATTTGGTGGCTTCAGAATGAACACCTTCATGACAAAAGCCACCCAAAGCCAAGTTGAAAGATAAAATGGGACAGCAAGAGGCACTGACTTGCTGTGTGACTTGGGGTGAAGGGGATGCAGTGAGCTCAGCACGGGGCCTTGTATATAGGTGGCACTCCATTATGGCTCCTCTAATCCCATGCGACATCCGGGGACCCTCACCTCAGCCTCCATATGGACCTCTTCCGCCCCTACAGCGACAAGGAGTTCATCCCCCCGACTTTCTTCCTTCTGCTCTGGGAATACTGCCCGGGCACCCCAGTGTTCTGAGGCGGAAGGGGAAATTGGGGAAGCCATCCTGGAAGGGCAGGCACTTGCATCAGCCCAATTTGCAGATGGGGAAACTGAGGCTCAGGGGAACCCGCCCCCCCCCCCCCGCCCTATGGTCAGCCAGCACACGTCCGGAGGCTTGGATTGTCACTTCTTTTTATTGAGTTACAGGTTGAGATGTGCAGATTCTGTGGTGCCAGTCCCCCCATCCCTGCCCCCTTAGACAACAAAAGCTACCAACGCCAGGAAATGGGAGTGGAGGGTCTTGGGTAATGGGGCGCCCCCCCACTCAGGGTCTCTGGATTAAGCATGGCTAACATGTAAGACAATGGGGTGGGTGTCGCCTCAACCATGGCTATGGCCTTGGCTTTGATGGGCAGGGGGCTTCTGTACAAGGTCATCCTCTGCGAGAGTCCCTGTTACGGGCAGGATGGGCCCCAGCTTGGTTGGGCCCCACAGGATGCAAGCGGAGCCTGAGTGTCCACCGGGCTCCCTGGAATGCCACGCCCAGCCAGCCACCCAGGGGCGTCTCCCCAGGCTGACCCCGTCCACCAGAGCTGACGGCCTGCCCAGATATCCTGGCTGCAGACCCAGCAGCGCAGGCTCCTGCTCTTCCTCGAGGCCCTGCTGGCCCAGCAGCTACTTCTTCTCAGGAGGCACAGTCAGCGCACTAGGCGGGGGCTCGGGCTCCCAGAGCAGAAATTCATGGAGCAACGTGTTGACCGTCTCTGGACACTCCAGCATCACCATGTGGCTGCCTTCATCGATGAGCTTCAGGAAGGCCAGAAGCAGGATCTGTGGAGGACCAAGGCTCAGGGCACACACAGCTGGCAGCTCTGTGACTCCCTGCTCACCACCTACGGCTTGCAGCATGGGGAAGACCCTCCTGAAGTCTACCTCATTGCTGCACTTTCATCCAAGGGGGCTGGGGGAAGGGAGCAGAATCCTTGCTGGCCAAGAACTGCTGGCCCAGAGCTATTCCAAGTGCTAAGGATCCTAAGACCCCTTTTTGGCAACCTCTGATCTAAAGACCCCCTGGCCTGCTCTCCCCGAATCTTGTAGCCCACCCCACTCACGGGTCAGTTATACAAATCCCAGCTGCAAAGCATGCAGGGGGATAGTGCATAATCCTAATAGCTGGGCAGGGCAGCCCTACTTTCTGGATTTCTCTCTCTAAGCTCCCATGTCCCTGGGGCTGGAGAACATGGCTGAGTCTCCCTGGGTTGCACAAGGGGGTTTGGGGGCACAGTGGCCAACGTGCTGAGCCCCTACCTCAGCCATGCGCTGGTCTTCTTCCACCGGAACAAACTTGTCATGCATGCCATGGACGAGCAGGACCGGCACAGTGAGCTCCGCATGGTAGACCTCGTCGCCCTCGGGCCAGTACTGGCCGCTCATCATGGCTCGCAGCACGAAGGACGACACGTTGAATGCGTTGCCCTCCTTCAGCAGCTGCTTCTCTTTGGCCCCTTGGCGGGCGAAGCCGGCCCTGGTGGCAGGGACGCGCTGCTGGAGTCTTTGTGCCATGGGCCCGCCAAGGGTGTCCCCCCACGCCAGCCCCAGCCATTCTGGTTTCCCCTCCCACACAACGCAGGGAGGGGCTGGGGTCTGCCAGGAAGCGGGGAGGGGGCGGGTCACTCACTTGAGGAAGCTCCAAGCCAGGCAGGGCGACAGGCAGTGCAGGACACACGTGGGCATGTTGAAGATGGAGCAGAAGCTGGGCTCCAGGGCCGTGGGGCCCCCGCCGTTGATCATGATGACCTTATGCACCAGGTCTGGGTACTCGTGCGCCAGGAACGTACAGAAAGAGACACTGCCCGGTGGGTGGGTGGGGGTTGAAGGGTGGTGGTCAGCAGGGTGCAGACAGTGAGGGGGTTAATGTATACCCTTACCCAGAGGCAGGTCCTTGAAGGCCAAGATTTCCCCGCTAGGGCCCAAGGACATTGAGTGGGGATCAGGGGTGGGTTGGGCATTTGAATGTTCTGAAATTGTGAGGTGTGTGTGTGTTGAGGGTAGAATTTTTTTTTTTTTTTGAGAATTCGAACTTAGAACTTTCCATAGATCCCCAAGGTACCATGACCTCCAAAGGGGTAAGAGTTACTTATTGCCAATTGTTGGGAAGCAACTTGATTAAACAAACATCCCTTCCCACTGGTGTGCCACACCTGCCTGCCTTATGCAAGGTGGAAGGGTCTGCCTGATGAGCCTCCTAGGTCAGCTCCTCATTCCTTCTACGGATGACCACTTTGTTTTTGTAAACTAAATTTACAATTTTGTAAATTTATAAAATATTTTGTAAAATGTTATTGGAACACAGCTTGTGTACAATTATGGCTGCTTTCCTGCTACGGCAGTAGAGTTGTGAAGTTACAGCAGAGACGGATGGATGATTCACAAACCTAAAATATTTACTATCTGGCCCTTTAAGAAAAAGTTTGCCCGTCTCTACTATAAAAGGGGATGATGGGACGGGCAGAAGTTGGGCGGACCTGACTGTGCCAGTGACTCACTGAACGCCCTTGGGCGGGATGCTTAACCCCTGAGCCTCCATCTCCACACCTGTGACAAAGTAACTGCTGACCTCATAGCATTGTTATGGGATCACAGGAGCTAGCACGCGGACGAGTGATCATTTAATTGGATAAATCATTAGCATGAGCATCCACTTTGGGGGTTGTGATCATATAAACCAATAAGATCTGTTACCTCCCGGCCTGGCTTCCTTTCTTTCAGAAGTTTATGTAACATAAACTTTCTTGTCTAATTGCATAGGCTACAACCACTAAAACAATTATTCTCAACCTGGCTGGCTGATGGGATTCTGCCTTTCCTTCTGGATAAAGGAGGGAGTGGTACCATTTGACAGTGACCAGGCACCCAGGCCCAGAGCCTTCCATAGAGTGAACTCTCATCTAAATGCTAGATGGTATTATCTATCACTCCTTCAAGGGAGAGTGACTTACAGCAAACTGCCTTGTAAAGAGAATTTATGGGATTCCAATGAGCCCTCCTTGGGGCCCTTGGGATCTCCAGGGCAAGCAATTTTGAACTTAGTTGAAGACATTGGTTCTCAGCCAGGGATAATTCTGCCCACCAGGGGAACTTTGGCAGCATCTGAAGGCATTTTTTGTCACGATCATCACTAGACCACATGCTAGTGGTATCTAGCATGTAGAGGTCAGAGATGCGGCTAACCATCCTACAGGGCACATGAAAGCCCCTCACAGAAAAGAATTACTGGACCAAAAATGTCCACAGTGAGAAACACTGCTTTGAAACAATGTTAAACAATAGCAGGGTGGTGGGGATCCCTGCCTTGTTGCAGATGTCAATGGGATTTTTCAATGAGGAAAATCAGTGTTTTGTGATGGGGTGTCCAGTCTTTG
>NW_006294353.1:93024-99972 GCF_000327345.1 Myotis davidii | reverse complement strand
GAATGCCCAATGAGCACATTTCGCTTCTTGGCATAGCGCTTGAAGATGGCACGCATGTCCTCTGCCAGCGCATAGAAGGTATAGGCTGCAGCCACCTGGGGCGCGGAGCTGGCCCCATGGCCGGCCAGATCCGGAGCCACCACCTCATACCCCAGACGCACAAAGAAGTCCAGCTGCTCCTTCCAGATGGCCAGGGAGCCGCCAACACCATGGATGAAAAAGAGCACCACACCCTAGGACATGTCTTCAGTATTACATTATGCGATGGGAATGAGTAAGCACTGTGCAAGCTAAGAGTTCATGAAGAGAGTGGCAAGAACACTCGCAGCACTGGCTGGGCCCGAACGGCCATCGCTGCCTGACGGGTCTGCCAGCTCCACCTCTAGAGAGGCCGGAGGCTCCCCGGAGCCATTCTGCCCAAGCAGGAGGTCAGCTCTTGGTGCCCGGCCCAGGTTCTCCACCAGTAACCTCCCGTTACGGTACACGGTGATTCGGCGCTGGCACCGGACCAAGCCAGACCGGTCCCCCTGGGCTGTATCAGGTAGCGGTGGAGGTGGGGTTGGAGCTGGAGCAGGTCCAGCGTGCTTCACCCGCAGCACGCGGCCAGGCTTGACCTCCACGAAGGTGTAGCCATCGCTGGACTCAACGCTCTCCAGTGGCCCCACTGCATTGGGTGGTGCACCCAGTAGGCAGCAGAAGATCCCATCGGTCACCCCGGTCAGCATGGTGTGTCCTGTGAGTGGGGAGGACAGCTCAGGGGCCCTGGAAGCGGCCTGCACACCATCCACTTCCCACACCTGGAGCAGAAGTCACCCTTGGAGGCTCCATCTAGGCTCCAGTTTATGGAGGATCAGGGCCAGGATGTTCTGACTGGCCCAGCCGGCATGGCTCAGAGGTTGAGCATCAACCTATGAACCAGGAGGTCACGGTTGGATTCCTGGTCATGGCACATGTCGGGGTTGCAGGTTCAATCCCCCGTCGGGGGTGGGCAGGAGGCAGCCAATCAGTGATTCTCTCTCATCATTGATGTTTCTCTATCCTCCCTTCCTCTCTGAAATCAATAAAAATATTTTTTTTTTTTTAAAAAGAAAGAAAGCCCTAGCAGCTAGGTTTGTCTCAGTGGGTAGAGCATAGGCCTGCGGATTGAAGGGTCCTGTCCTGGGTTCGATTCCGGTCAAGGGCACATGCCCAGGTTGCGGGCTTGATCCCCAGTGTGGGGTTGTGCCGGAGGCAGCCAATTGATGGTTCTCTCACATCATTGATGTTTCTATCTCTGTCTCTCTCTCCCTTCTGTGAAATCAATACAAATATATTTTTTTTTTAAAAAAAGAAAGATGTTCTGTCTGGTCAGTGCCTGCTGGTGGTTGGCCATTCTGGTCTATCCTAGAGAGGAAGGACCTGGCTATGGCTGGCCCAAGAGGCGTTTATAGGGAATGTAGTGTAGTCAGGTGGACCTTCCTGGGGGGAGGGGGGCATTATGGCCCAGTCCAGAGGGTCTCCCCCAGCTCAGATTCATAGCAGTTATGGCTTCCTAAGCCCATTCATTCATTTATCCAGTCATTAATCCATTCACACACGCACTTTTTCATTAACTCTCTGTCACTGAGCTAGCATGTTCTGTGGGTCTCTGAAGGCATCTAAAAATGCCCCAATCCCAAGTCTCTATAAACCTGGCTCCTGAAAGGTAAGGCCCCGGGGGACAAGGTTTGGGACGGAGCTCCAGAGCCTTTGTCCATCTCTCTCTCCAAGACCATGGGGCGCTGGCTCTGTTTCACAGAAGGACAAGCTGAGGCTCCAGCACTGGGTTCTGGGGGGCTGACACACAACCCCCAATGGTGGAGATGAAGATGGAGAAGGCAGTGTTCTGCCTGGGGGCTTCCAGGTCTCCATCCTGTTCCCTGGGCCACCTCTCCCGTGTCCATGGCAACCACAGGCAGTTACATAACTCAAGGGGGATATGGGCACATCACACCCCCATTGTCTCTAGGGCCTGGAGATGGGACCAACCCCTCCCCCATTCCCATCCTTGGCGCCGCGGGGATCACGCACGCCGCGGAAGGCCCTGGGTGACCCATACTTGCTGATGGAAGGGGAGCAGGCTGCACCCCCACCTCTGGCGGGTCCCAACCCCAGATTGCAGAGGGGAACACCGATGCGCCACGGCAGCCCCCCTCCCTAATGCCAGGCCCCTACCTCCCGAGTGCCTATCAACACCTTGGCGGGGTCAAGACCACGGGGGCTCCACGACCTCCTAAGCACCCGAGCGCGGACTTTGTGGACACCCCCTCAGAAGTGGAAGCCCCGGAGGCCTCAATGTCCCCCTCCCAGGGCCCCCTCCCCGCTCACCTCATCGAGGGCTCCGGGCCCGGGGCGGGGCGGAGGGGTCCCGGGCGGAGAAGCCAGCGTCTGCCTGCAGGAGCGGTTTACATGTTGGCACGGGGTCGGGCCGGGCGCGTCTACGCGGGACGGCGCGGGTCTGGAATGGTGGTCAAGGAGGGGGCATCCCACCGCCGCTGCTGCTGAGCAAACCGGCCCTTTAAGTCTCTCCCCGGGGGGCGGAGCCCCGCGCCGACCGACGGGCACCTCCGCCAATCGCAGCTTCGGACTGACCTGCCCTAGTTAGACTACCAATCAGAAGCGGCATCTCGGCATGGGGGCGGGCTGCCACTGCCCAGCCCGCTTGCGGGGCTTGCAGAGGTGGGAGGAGGTATTGGGCCTGGCCCAGGGCCGAGGAGGGGTCGCAAGTTGGTGCTTGAGGAGCTCCAGGAGGCGGGACCCGGAGCCCCCTCGCTGCGAATAGGATCCCCTCGGCCAGCCCCTGCCTCCGAACTGCCCGGTCCCCTCCCAACTCAGCCCCAGGTCCTCTCTCTCTGCTGACCTTTCCCTGTAGAGACGTCCAGATCTTTACAATTTCAGGTGGGGAAACTGAGGCACAAGGTCACAAAACTAGTGGAGGCGGGTGGGCAGGGATGCGATTTGGATCCACGCTTGTATGATTCCAAGTCCTGGAAATGTATTCCTTAAACCTTTACACAGAAGTCTTGGCGCTCTGGGTAATTGAGGAGTTGGAGTTCTCCAGATCGGTCAGTTTAACCAGGGACTCTGTGGTCCCAGCTGGAGTCAGAGAGCCCAGGGTCCAAAGCCAACCTCTGCCCTTTGCAGTTATATGACCCCGGGCTGGTTGCTTCCTTGAGACTCCACTTATTTATCTGTGCAATTAATCTCCTCGTGGTTCTCTGTGCAGGTAAAACAGCACGGTAAGCGCTCGATACTTTATGGGCATTATTGTACTGGTGTAGTACTGTAGTGGTTTGCTCAATGCATTGCGGTAAGATGGGCTTCAGAGGACAAGGGGTTAACCATTCCTTGTCCGTCCCCAACTCCTAAAATTTGCTGCCCGAGCTGGATTAGGTCCAGCCACCCACTCCCGCCCACTGAGAGCGCTTCTGGGATAATATTCTTGCAGCAAACACACACTCCCTCCCCAAGCTGGGAGATGCTTGGGTGCCGCAGGGACTCAGCCCCGAGCCTGGCCCTTGAGGGGCCCGGGACTTCTGGAAGAGTGGGGAGATTTGGGCCAGAGAGAGGAGCAGCATTTAGGGAGACAGTATCAGAGAAAGGGTTTTTGGTTTTAGTTTTGTTTTGTTTTGTTTTTAAATAAAGATGAATGAGGGAGTACCAGGCAGGGGAGGGCATGGCTGAAAGTTAGGGTGTGTTCACATGCCTGCCAGAGGAGCTGAATATTTTCCCTGGGACAGTGGGGAATATATATATATAATTTCAGAGAGGAAGGGAGAGGGAGGGAGAGATAGAAACATCAACGATGAGAATCATTGATCGGCTGCCTCCTGCATGCCCCACACTGGGGATGGAGTCTGCAACCCCAGCATGTGCCCTGACCGGGAATCAAACCTTGACCTCCTGGTTCATAGGTCCACGCTCAACCACTGAGCCACAGATCTGAGTATTTGAAAAATCTTTCTAACCCTGGCCTGGTGGCTCCGTTGGTTAGAGTGTTGTCGGGTGCACCAAAAGGTTTCGGGTTTGATCCCTGGTCAGGGCACTTCCAGGAGACAACCCATTGATGTTTCACCTCTCTCTCTCATCATTATCTATACATCTATATATCTCCTCAGGTGAGGATTAAAAACATTTTTTAAAAAGTTCTAGCGCTCCAATGGGGGCACCGCCAAGGACAAGCTAGCCACTTGACTGGAAACTGGATCGCGGAGAGGAGCAGGGATCACCCCTCGGACTCCAGCCAACTCGAACTCAGGCCTCCTGGGCTTACCGCCAAGGGGCGGAGACTTGGCTGCGACCAGAGGAAAGCTGCCAGCCAACTGTGTACCATCTGCCGGGCTCCCGATGGGCGTGGGAGGTTCAACTAGCCACTTCCTGCAGCTGTCACCAGCTGTGCCACCGCCACCCCGGACGCCCTCGGCCAGGGGACGGGAGGAACTACAACTTCCAGCAGATCAAGGGACATAACGCGCAAGCCCAAGAAGTGCCGCTCGCCAGCTCCTACTGGTCCGCACACCGACTACACACACCTGCGGGTGCGGCCGCTCACGCCTTGGGCACGCAGGAAGTAGAACTACAACCTCGGAGGCCCCCGCGGCGATGAGGTTACAGAAACTACATTTCCCAGAAGTCTCCGCTCCGCGGCTGCGGAGCCTGTGGATTTCGGAATAGCTGACGCGGACGGGCCGCGTGATCCGAGGGTAGACATGGCGCTCTTGGGCAGATCCCTGAGTCGCCCGTTGTGTCCCGTCAGTAGGGCTCTCCTGGATGTCAGGTGAGTCCTCCGGGGAATTAGGCCGTGATCGGGGGCTGGGGCCGGCTGGTTACCGAGCACACGACTTGCAGGTGCCTTGCGCAGTTCCTGAGCGCCTTTTGCATTTTTAGGCTCAGTCCCAGCACGGGTCGGGAGCCCAGGCTTAGAGAGGTTGAGCGCCAAGCCAAAGGCACACAGCGTCCCCTCTGACCGTTCTCGCTGTCTCTCTGCCCTCGCAGGTGGCTCCAGCCCCAGACCTTGCTGCGGCTGCCCGACGCCTGGGGGCTCCCCGCCACGCAGCCGAGCCGGGGTAAGGCACGCGGGAACGAGTACCAGCCGAGCAACATCAAACGCAAGCACAAGCACGGCTGGATCAAGCGCTTGAGCACACCGGCCGGCGTCCAGGTCATTCTTCGCCGCATGCTCAAGGGCCGAAAATCGCTGAGCCACTGAGCCCCTCGCTGCCTCTGAGACAGCCCCCTCCCCCATTAAAGCATCTCCCTCGCTTCAGACCGCTCCTGCCGCTGTTTTTGTGCGGAGGTTGGATGACTCAGACATGAGTGCTCCTCCGATTGTGGGGTTGGCCCAGGGCAGAAGTCTGCGGTTGGGCCGGAAAGGGGAATAGGAAGTCAGAATCCAACCTATGGCAACAGTCCACGGAAGAGTACGTGAACCCCGTCGTGTGCCCACCCATTTCTGACTACCTGCAGTCCATCCTGCTCCCTCCTGTGTGTGTGTGTTTAAAGCAAATCTCAGGCATGGTGTTATTTCTTATGGAAATATTTAAGAATGCATTTCTCCAAGATAAGGACCCTTTAAAACATAATCCCAAAATTTCTTATACTTAGAAAAAGTCAGTAATTCCTCAATGTCATTAAATGTCTAAATTGTCACTTGTCTCACATATGTCATGACTTTCACAGGTCTGAGAGCGCTTGTGGGGAAGAGGGAAGGGTTTGAATCCTCCACCTGCCCCTTGGGAACGTGCCACATGAACCTCAGCAAGACCTTAGCCCTCTGAGGCTCATTTGGCTCCTATAAAAGAAGGTATTTTTTTGCTGTGTTCTCAGAGTAACACTTAGTAGCTTCCACTCAGTAACTTACTCTGTCTTTCCTATGTTTTGGGTCCTGTCTTCACCAGGCTGTCACTTGAGGGGTGGGTGGTTGGGGCTTGATTTGTACCCAGCCAGTCTGGACGCAGCAAAGTCAGGGCTATGGGAGCCCAGAGAAGGCGCCTGACTTGGCTTTGGGAAAAATGCAGTCGGGTCCTAACCGGTCTGGCTCAGTGGATGGAGCATTGGCCTGCGGACTGAGGGGTCCCAGGTTCGATTCCGATCAAGGGCATGTACCTTGGTTTCCGGCACATCCACAGTAGGGGGCGTGCAGGAGGCAGCTGAAAGATGTTTCTGACTATCCCTCTCCCTTCTCTGTAAAAAAAAAATCAATAAAATATATTAGAAAAAGAAAAATGCAGTCGGACAAATACCTGGCGCAGGTAGCAGGGTCTAGAAAGGACCCAAAGGGAGAGGGGAGTGGACAGGGTCAGGATAAAGGGAGGCTGGAGGGGCTCAAAATTTGGAGCCCAGGAGGTGGGACTGGATCCTTGGGCTGGGGAGCCATGGGAAGTGTTTGAACGGAGTCTGATTTGTGAGTTCAAAGACTTTCAAAGCACTAGTGCGGGAGCTGTTTAGATATGCCGAGACCCCGGGGAGGCTGGGGGTGTTATGGTGGTCCCCCGTCTTCCGGGGCTGCTGTGGGAACCCGATAAGAACCGTATGAAAAAGCGTAGTAAACCAGAAAGAGGAAACGCTGGCTGAACCTCCTGGAGTTGCGGACTGCAAATCCCAAGAGGCTTCGGGGGCGCGGCCCCCGCCCACTTCCGGATTTTATTGCCCTATCGCTTCCCAGTCCCGGGCGGGGTTTTGCTCCTTCAACCGAACTTGACCACGAAGAGAGGAGTGGCGACCAATGCGTCCGTGACTTCTCCGTATCTGGCCAATGTGAACGCGCGGAGACCGTATATCCTGGGGCGGGGCTAGAGGACGGACCAATGACGGGAGGGCGACGCCGCCATCAGGGCAGGCTGTAGCGTGGCTGGAAGTTACTGTGCGGCGGCGGCTAAGAAGGCGGCTGTGGTGGCGGCGGTGGCGGCTGAGGCAGTAGCTGAGGCGGCG
>NW_006294353.1:82910-92925 GCF_000327345.1 Myotis davidii | reverse complement strand
ATCCGGGCGGGGGAGGGGGCTGGACATCGTGACATGCGGGGCTTTGTCGCCAAAGGAAGTGCGACATCGCAGGCTGTTCTGGTCCCCGGAGCCCTGACCCCACCGCCACCGTTCAGGGCCCCCCGACCTGCGCTTCAGGGGGAGCAGCTTCATCTCTCGGATCCCAGACCCCTTTCCCGGTGAATGTGAATAGCAATAGTCCAGACCTCACCGGGTTGGGACACTTTAGGGAACTGACATCATAAAGGGCTTAGGACCATGAGCAGGCAGCAGATGAGCTGTGCGACTCGGGGTGGGTGGCCTCTCCTCCCCGGCTTCTCCTTTTGAAGTGGGGATGCTGCCGCCCGGTCGCTGGGAGTTTAAAAGCCCCTTTGGGCCAGCTGCTCGTCCTGGACTTGGGGATGCTGGTTCTTTGGGGCTGGGGTTCCCAGCCTGTAAAGTGGGATGGTGACCAGCCTCAGAGTTGGGTCGCCCCCCCTGCCCCCACTGTTTGGCCTCCCCAGGGCTGACGGGGTGATGGAAGCTTTTGTCTGGATAAGTCAAAGCCCCAGGGCCCAGCCCACACATCACCGTTCTTGGGATGCGGGGGGGGGGGGGGGGGCGCGAAAGAAGACACCTGGTCAGACAGGAGATGGGGGGGTCCTAGGGTGTGGGTACCCAAGCCTGGATCCCCAAGCCTGGGTCATTGCCCACACCCCATCCGAACAGGGCCCTGCCGGCTCTGCCCCCAGCACATCCTGAACCTGCCCCTGGGTCCCACCCCCGCGGTCCCGGGACTGCCACCCCTGCCTGGTTGCCTGCCCCAGCCTCCCCCCTGGTCTCCTGGCCTCCATCTGCCCCCAGGCAGATCGCAGTTTACCTGGCACTAGAGGGAGGGTTGGAAGATGTAAATCAGATTCTAACACTTGCTACCTTGAGAAACACTCCAGGGTCTTCCTTTTGTAACCAGATGAGCCCCGCAGCCAGGCCCCTGCCCGGCCTCCCTGGCCCTGTTTCCGAATTCTTTGTGCCTTTGCACATGCTGCTCTGCTGCTCGGAGCTGCCCCCTGCGAGCATCACCTGCTCCAGGGCCCGTGACTGTGGCCTCAGTGTCTCCCTCTGCACACCCCCTCTCTTCCTCATGCTGCTTTGGGCGGGTTACTGTCGGGCTCCTCAAAGGGGGTGACACCGATGGCAGTGAGTGTCCGCTGAGGCAGTGCGTGGCTGCGGCCGGTTGAGGCTGGGGTTGGTCTGCTGAGGTGAGGATGCTCCCTGTGTCCGAGGCCTTGTTCTCCCACTGAGCTGACAGGAAGCGCAGGCAGAATCCTGTCTTCATAGGTTTATTCAGCACAAGTGCATCGATGCTAACAGGTGCTTCTAGGGAGCTCGGTGCACAGCTCTCTCCCTTGTTGTCTTACTGAGACTCAGAACAAGCCTGGGAGGGGGCCCTGCTGTGACCCCCGTTCATGGAGTGGCTGCCAGGTCCCACAGCCCGGGAGGAGCCCAGCCGGGGCGGATGCACGGCTGAGGCTCCGTGGCTCTCACCGCTCTTGCTGGCCCCGTGTCAGCCCTCAGGCTCAGGTGGAGTTAGCCCTGCCTTGCCCCTGCCCTTAGGGGGTGCCAGTCCAGGGAAGGGGGGGACGCGTAGACATGGGGCCTCCTTGGGGCATGGACGTGGCTCTGGCAGAGGCCCCTGAGGCGTGTGCGGAGGGAAGGGCAGGGGTGTTGTGGGGCTGGGCAGCTGTTTCCCACGTGCAGAAAGGAGCAGTGTGGCTGGGCGGTGGCACAGGCTGGGCTGAAGGTGTGTGGCAGGAGGCCAGTGAGGCCCAGCCCAGCCAGAGCTGTGGAAGCCTTGAGGCAGGACCAGGACCACTCCTCACGAGTCAGGTCTCCGTGTCATTGCTACTCGGCAGCCCTCCCTCCCTCCCCACCCCTCGAAGACCAGCAGACCCACTCTCCACTGTCGTGGGCCTCACACATCACACCGGACCCTGTCCTCAGGGCCATTTGCCTTCACTGTGCAGCTCTGGCCCATACCTGCGTCCCCTGCATTGGGTCCTCCTAGGGCCAAGAGCAGGTCTGCTGCGCCCTCTCAGTGCCCTGGTGCAGGCCTGCCACACAGTAGGAGCTGAAGAAAGCCTGGTCTGGCTGCATGAAGCTGGCCCCCTAGTCTCAGGCCGAGGTGGGACAGGGGTCCTGGGTAAGGGAAGGCAGGGTTGAGGGGCTTTGAGCTGGCTTTGGAGGAGCAGGTCACCCAGATGAGAGAGCCACCTCCAGGGAGGCTTGTCCCACCCAAGGTCTCGTTGGGGCTCCCCCAGAGGTGAGGACCCCCTCCCTTCCTGCCCCAGATGGTGGGGGCAGATGGTGGGGGCAGATCTGAACAGCGGCTTCCCCAAGGGTGCAGCATCTAGGCTCAGGCATGGGGATGGACAGCCCCCCACTCACCCCCAGGGGATGGTTATTATAGCCTCTTGGGGCTCTGAGCCCTTGGATTTCAGACAGGAAAACCGAGCTACTGGCATGTCACACGACAGGAGCTTGGCTTCTGAGGTTGGGCAAACCTGGATTCAGACCGCCTTCCTCATTTTCTCGTTGGGGCCACACGATCTCAGATGAGTGCCATGTGACCTTCCTGCCTCAGTTTCCTCATCCTGTGAGAGTGATTCCAGATGGGGAAGCTCCTGGCCCAGGCCAGGCCGTCCCATCCCAGGCACGATGACAGTGTTGCACTCCTGCTCTCCTGGGCAGTCACTCCCTGCCACGGCTCTTGGCCTTATTCCTCCCCTTGCACACCCCTGCTCTCGTACCTCAGTTTCCTGAGGTGGACATGGCCTCATTGGCCTTTATTTGTCCATCTTGTAGTTGCGTCTCGTCCCTCCTGCCCCCAGGGTGAGGGCGCTCCTGCTCCCAGGGTCAGGGTGCTCCTTGCTCCAGAGTCAGCGTGCTCCTTGCTCCAGAGTCAGGGTGCTCCTGCCCCCAGCGTCAGCGTGCTCCTGCTCCAGAGCCATCGCCCTTGCTTGCTCAGCTGACCCCAGAGTGTCAGGGACAAAGGACTTTTCAGGAGTTGGGCAGTGAATGAATTGTGTTGCTGGCTTCCCAGCACCTTGTGGGCCTGAGACCTGTGGCTCGGAGTCTCTGCCCCCGGCAGCGGGTGGCAGGGAGGAACAGCCTGCTCTCTGCCTCTGGCACTCACCCTGGGAGGCCTCCCCTCTTCGTGGGGAAGCCATAGGTGTGGGCACCCCAGGAGCAGCCCCTGAGCTGACTCCAAGCTGCACAGAGCTTTAGAGAAAGTCCAGCCAACTCTAAACCCTGACGCTGACATTGAAGCTGGATTTCTGAGTTTTCTCTCAGTTCAGAATCCTGGGTTCCCAGTTCTGTGTCCTGGCCCTCCTGTCCGCTTCACCCAAGCTTCTGGTCCCCACCCCATTTATTGTCACGCTGGCCCATGGGGTTTCTTAGGGTGGCAAGCCATTCCCCTCTGGGTGTCTATTAAAGGTGAGTAAACAGAGACAAGGCCGGGAGTTTCACACTGAACAAGCATACAGGACAGACCTACAGTTGGATGGGCCTGGTCTGACCCCCCAACCTGCTGCTTGCTTCGGGGATGACTTTACACAGATGGCCGTGCTCTCTGAGCCTCAGTTTCCCCACCCCTTGCCAGGGTACAGCCCTGTTGTAAGGACTCTGAGGTAGAATGTGCACTTCCCAGGGGTGGTTGCTTTTCTCCGGTTATAGCGGTGCACACATCAGGTGGCCCCCTCAGGCCTGTCTTCCGGGAAACGCACAACAGATCAGAAAGGGAACCTGGAAGCCCGCCCACCACCGCAGGTGCTCCAGGACTGGCCCCTACAGGGTTTCTCACTTACTGTTTTTACTGTCTTTCAGGCAGATTTTTTGAAAGGACTGCCAGTCTACAACAAAAGCAATTTTAGTCGATTTCATGCTGACTCTGTGTGTAAAGCCTCGGTGAGTGCAGGTTCAGGGAGCTGTGGGGAGAGGGGCTGGGGGTAATGTGCACCACCCCAATCAGCGTCTCGCTAGGAACAGGGCCGATCTTCAAGCCTGACCTCACCTAAGGTCTTGTGCATCTTCTGGTCTGTGTTCGAGGGTGGATCCGAGTCAAGGGGTGAGGGGACCCTAGTCAACCCGCACTCCTAATCCACCTCTTCTGGACCCTCCCTCAGAATCGACGCCCCTCAGTCTACCTGCCCACGCGCGAGTACCCATCTGAACAGAGTAAGTGTTCTCTGTGTGACATCCAGTGTTCTCTTAGTAGCTCATCCAGGCTACTAAGAGGAGAGGATAGAGGGTGGTGCAGGAGGTGTCTTGTGGGACACTGGTCAGCTTCATGACACCCCAAAATGAGTACTATGGGTTAGGGACCCAGCCCAACCGGGGTGGGCAGCACGGGGAGGGGTTGTTCAGGTGGAGGGCCTGTAGAAAGGGTGCGGAGCCTGTGAGTGGGAGGTTACCATGGCCATGTGTTTTATTTTAACCATGAAAAAGAATCCACATGGACCCAGCTGGTTGGCTTCTGTGGTCACTAGGGCTCAGCTCTGTAGATCTGTGCTCCCGGTTGGCCTGGGAAGACACATGCGTGAGTCTGCAGCCAGAGCTCCTCCCCACTGCAGGGTGGAAACCCGAATGCAGTACTGGACTCTGCATTTCTGAGAAGGAGGGACCCTAGAGCAGCTGGCTTGGGCCCCTGGGCTTCCTGAAATCTCCTCGGTTGGGGTACTGACTTGAGTGCCAGAAAGGCCACTCAGGGCACAGGTGGCCCCGGAGGCCAAGGAGGGAGGAGCACTGTCCTGGGAGGGGCAGTGCTGGCCAGGAGGGAGGCTGGGCCGTTTGCAGTCTCTCTCTGCAGCCTCTCCCTGCAACTTTGTCTTTCCTCCTCAGTCATCGTGACAGAAAAAACAAACATCCTTTTGCGCTACCTACATCAGCAATGGGACAAAAAGGTAAGGCACGTGGGGTTCCGGTGCTGGGACTCCGGGGAGACACAGTGCCCAGCACAGGGGCTTTGAGTGGGGGAAGGACATCGGTCTGGGAGATGGGTCTTGAGGACTGAATAGGAGTTTGATAGACGATCCAGGAGAGGGAGCAGCGTTTCAGAGGAGGGAATGGCTGTGTAGAGGCTACAGAGCTCATGCTCAGGGATGGATAGGGGCTTGGCCAGCCATTCCAAGGTTCGGGCATCTCCCAGGCCCAGCTCCCACAGCCTGCAGCCTGCACAGTCCTGGCGGCAGAATGATTCTAGTGTGATTATTTGGAATCTTTGTTTAGTGGTAAAAAATACAGGTGATTAAAATCCAGGCCATTCTAGAGGTTGTGGCTGCCATGGAGAGTCATCTCTCCTCCCCGCAAGAGGCTGCCTTTTTAACATGCAGGGTGTTTTTCTCCTTCTTTGTTGAAAATCTCTACATGTTGTTGTTTTTAAATATGTTTTTATTGACCTGAGAGAGAGAGAGAGGAACATCTATCGACTGCCTCCTGCATGCCCCCTACTGGGGATCAAGCCTGCAACCCGGGCATGTGCCCTGACCAGGAATTGAACCGGCAGTCTCTCGGTGCTTGGGATGATGCTCAACCAACTGAGCCACACCGTCCAGGGCTCTACATGTTGTTTTATAACGAGCTCAGTTTGTTTTCTCGCCTAACATTGAACATCTGATAGCAGCCTGCTCTGGGAAAGACGGAAGGGGGACCCCATGATGAAGTAACTGCTTAGAAAATGCAAGTTCCTTGCCCACACTGGCCCCTTCCTAGCCCCACAGGCTTTAACTCCCCAGAGTGGGGAAAGCAGGGATTCCCACACTGGGACCACTTCCCTCTTCTGTGGCCAGGCCTGGGCTCCTCCGAGGGCTCAAAGGGCCCTTGTGCTTCAGCAGAGTGCATCGCTCCTCCGAGCGTTTGGGGCCGTATGTGGTCATTGTGAACCATGGTGACTACTTGCAGTGCCCATTACGGGCCCAGAGCTCCAGGGACTGTGGCTTAGTGGGGCAGGTCCGGTGGTGGGAGGGGCTGCCCAGCCAGGGCCCTGGGTTGACTGCCCTGGTCCAAGCCCATGTCTGACCCCTGCAGCAGGATTTGGAGAAGTCACCTAAGTGCAGTCTCAACAGCCCTTCTCCTTCCCCGTCCACCAGAACGCTGCCAAGAAGAGAGACCAGGAGCAAGTGGACCTCGAGGGCGAGAGCTCAGCGCCTCCCCGCAAGGTCGCACGGACCGACAGCCCAGACATGCACTGTTGGTAGATGCTTCTTGAAAAACAACATTGTTATTCATTACTCCACCCCACCCCAAATCCCCTCCTCCTGCTCCCCATCCTTCTCTGGAGAACCAGAGTGTGTCTTCGAGTGTCTAGAGATAAGCCCTGCTGCAGCTGGGTGACAGGGGTGGGGCCCTTCTTCCCGCTTCCATCCCCTGGTCCGGCCTTAAAGACTTGGCCTTGACACCCGGTCAGCCGGGATCTATGCCGTGCCGGGACCCTGCTCTGAGAGCACGCCACAGGAAGAAGTCAACCCTTTCGGATCATTCTCTTAAGTCATTTGATCATGGACTGGTGCGTGCTCAGTGTCCACCCCAATAAAAGGATCTTTCCTACTTGATCTTGAGTCTTTGCTCCACGTGCCTCGGCCTCAGAGGATGGAGGCACTGAGAGTTGTTCCATCATCACCAAGAGGAGCCAAGAGTGGCCCCAGGACCAGCTGGACCCTCTTGTGGGCTTGCTGCAGCTTCTTGCTCAGAGCCAAGACCTGCCTGGACCCACCCTTCCGCTTGACCCGCCAAGTGTCCCCGAGGATCAGGACGCCCCTGAAAGACAGTCCACACCATCAAGGACAGAGCTGTGGTGGATCCCTCACCCAGGACATTTGACAAGCAGGGTGGCACTGTGGAGACAGCCCAGGCGGCCTGGTTTCACGAGCCCCTGGCTCCAAGAGAAGGCACACGGAGTGCAGAGGAACATGGGGCATTCAGGCTCCAGGCAGGTTTGAGGTCCTGAACACTGGGCCCAGGACCCAGGGGAAGGCTGCTGTTCCCTCCACCAGCCCTGAGGGGGGGCTGTGGTATTAGAGGGTGGTGAGAGGCTGGGCCATGGAGCTGGAGGGGGTGCGTGCCCCAGATTATCCTCATGGAGGATAGATTGCTTGGGCTTGGGCTGCCCAGCACCAGGTTCCAGGGTAGGCCACCCCGTTGTGTCATGGGGCCAAGGGGTTTTGCTTCCCATGCTGGGCGGTGTTCATACCATGGGCTCAGGGTTGGGTCCCTGTGGTCGTAAGGCAGGTGCTCAGGAAATGCAACGTGATGGTTTGTGCAGAGGTGGCCGGGTCCCTGGAAGCTCTGACCCCTAGGAATCCCGGGCCCAGGGTCTGGCTGACCATGGCAGGCAGGGCATCGCTAACTGTTAGTGACTGAGAAGCTGTCGGGGCATCAGCTTCAAAGCCCTGGGGTGGGGCAGAGCAGGAGCAGGCAGCACCGCACCCTCGCCGCCTCGGCCTGGTTCCCCTTTGCATCATGCTCTCCATAGTGGGGGTCCCACGGTCATTCTCCACCCAGATCTTTGGGTGTAGGCTCCTCAGCTGCCCACTCCTGCCTTTAGGTCCCTCCTTACTCTGCTCCCTCAGACAGCAGACTCTGCCTTCCCACACCTCTGTGCCTTCGCACAGGCTGATCTCCTGCCTCCAGTGAACCCGTTTCTTTCATGTCCCTCCACAGAGCCCCTTCCTCACACTGGCTCCCCCAGCTCCGGGTGGGGCCCATTCAGGCTCCAAGCCTTTGGACGTAAGGAGGCCTGAAGAGAGGCCACATCCATCCCTGATCACACAGTGAAGTCCCAGCGATGGGTCTGACAGCCATTCTGCAGTGGGACATCCTAGCCACTCCCAACTCCAGTCTGTCCAGGGAGCCCCGAAAGGCACCATCCCCCAAACACTTCAGCTCGGGAGCAAGGTGCCTCCCGACTTTCACCCCCAAGTTCTTCCCACTGCCCCTGGCTCCTCGAATGGCAGCCTGGGAGGTGGGTGTACCAGGAAGTGCAGCAGATAAAGGGGACAGAATCACCCCTGTCACCCCGCAGGGCTGCAGCTAACTCAGGACCCGGCCTGGCACCCAAACAGCTGAGTTCTTCCAGCTCTTTGTGATTTCTTCCTTTGTTTGGGAGGCTGAAGGCACAGCAGGCTTGGGGCTCAGTAGCTCCTCCCAGTGGCCTGGAGTCGGCTCCAAATCTGGGCCATCTCAGAGGTGGTACAGTTGGGAGTTTTTCCTGTGGCCTCCAGACCCAGTTCTTAGGAGGAGGCACCAAGGTTACCAGATAGGAGGAGCATCCACCTCAGGCTCACCAGGCCCAAGAGTCAGTGTCAGCCTCAAGTCACTGGGCCCTGTGAACCCCACTTCCATTGCTCTGTCCTCAGGCACTGTTGAAATATACTTTTTATTGCATTTCTGCCGTTTTACAAAAATATGACAAAATAAATTAAAAACAAATAAATAATTGCCTGCTCTGTGTTTTCTGTTGTGTGGGGGGGGGGGGGTCATTTCCCCCATCCTAGTCAGAAGGAAAACGGCAGATAGGGGAGCTAGGCCCTCGCCCCAGGAGGAGGAGCCCAAGGGAGCCAAAGCATTTTCTGGGCCGTGGCCGCCCATTGGTGACTGCTATTGCATGAGAATAGGAAGGCAGGGCGCCAGGCAGAGCTAGTGCCAGCCACTGGGCCAGCACACAGCCTGGGGGCTGGGAGAGGCTGAGGGGGACTCAGGGGGCTCGGAGGATGGTGGCAGAGGCAGAGGTGCAAGGCTGTAGAAGCTGGTGTCTCCTGGCAGGGGCTGGGGAGCGGGCGGGGCCCCAGCCAGGGCACAGGGCGGGCACTCTGCATTGGTGGCAGGGGCCTGGCGGGGGGCAGTGCCTTCGCCCCCACAGCCCCAAGGCCCATCCCACTGCCAACAGCTGGCGGGCGGTGTCGGGGGCCTGATGGTGTTGATGGCACGGGGCTTCGGCTGCTGCGGGTGCGAAGGGCTGCGGTGCCCACTGGGGCCAGCGCTGTCCCTGCGGAGGTGAGAGGGGCCGTTCCGGAGAATGCCGCCCCGTGGTCACTGGACCCCACTCAGGGCCCTGCCTGCACTCCCCCCCACTCCTAGGCACATCAGGGCCTTATTGCTTCTGATCAGCTTTGGGGTGTATCTCCTGCCTGCAGCACTGTGCCTTCCCCGCTCTGGGGAGAGTCAGTCTGAGGGAGTCCCTTGACTTCAGACCTAAGTCCCCGGTCCTGCAACTTCCACCTCTTGGGCTCCCTAGGTGCTGGACTCCTGGCTGGGGTTGGGACAGGTGAGGTGAGAGAGGCCAGAGGTGAGGCCTGGGTCCCTGCTCCGCCTGTGGCTGCAGCCTGTGGCCAAGCTGGCCGACTCCCTGGTTGGGCAGCCTCAGGCCCTGCACCCAGGAAGGCCTCCTCCAACACTGGGCTTCAGGGTGGGGACTTGCATAGAGGCCTGGGGGGTCCAGTCCCCCCAGTTAGCTGGGTGTAGAGACTTATGGGGGGCAGGAAAGGCTGGGCCAGGTGGTGAAGGGGCCTCCCTCATCTCTGCTGGAGCTTGGCAGGCCGGGTGCCTCGGGAAGGCACCAGGACAGGGGGCTTTGGCATCCCTCCCTGGGGTGAGGAGGGTCAGGCACAGGGCTCCAGGCACTGGAGGGTCCTGGAGACTGAGCAGTCCTTTCTGAGGGGCTTTAGGTACCACAGATCCAGGTCCCCGACCGGTATCAGAGGCCTGTGTCCCCTTCAGCCCCACTCCCCAGGCCTGGCTTCCCCTCCGTACCCCCAGATCCCAGCCCAGAGTCCCCACCCCCGAGTTAAAGCTTGTGACCTGAGCCTTCCTCTTCCGGCCGGAGGACATCTGGCTCCTCAGTTGCAGCCTCGTCTGCCGGCCCACAGCGCTGGGCCCGGCCACCGCCACTGCCACCGCCGGGGGTCCCTTCCAACCGGACCTGCCCGCCCGCCCCATTGGCCCCAGCCTCAGCCCGGGCTCCACTGCCAAAGGGGAAGAGCTT
>NW_006294353.1:76090-82573 GCF_000327345.1 Myotis davidii | reverse complement strand
TCCCGCTCCCGCCGGGGGTGGTGCTCTGTGTGGCGCTGGCGCTCCTCCTCCTCCCTCCGCTTCCGCTGCTGCTGCTGGTAGCGGTGCTGGGCCTGGCGCTCGTGTCTCTGTGGGCAGAGTGGGCCGTCAGGGGGACTGGGAAGACAGGGTGTGTGAGCTCTCTCTAGAAGTGGGGCGAGATCTAAACACTGAGGGGGTGCTCACTGCGTCTCCTGACCTACACCAGTGCTTTCTGAAAACTGAGAAAAGAAAGAACATTTACGGGCCACCAACGATCTCCACCCATGTGCCAGGCACCGTCTTATCAGCTGGGAGGGGATCAACAAATACTGGGCCTCCGTGGGCCTCTGCCTTCTGGAAAACCAGCAGGAGACAGAGCTGTGACAGGCACAGACCAGAGTCCTCACTGGCCAGTCCACTTGCCACACGTGGCTTTTGCAATGTCAGTCCAGGTATGTGATTGCCACCTGTTCTAAGGGGCCACATGGGCAGCATAGACACAGGACACTTCTGTCACCATGGAGAGCTCTGGGAATTGGTCCTGGACAGCTCCACGGGTCGACACCCATGAGCTCATTTCTGAGGAATGCGGCAGAGGCTGGGCTTCCAGGAAGCGTGCCCCAGATCCTGAACGCGCAGGTGGTGACTGCATGCTGAGTGCCAGCCCTGTGCTGGGTGCCTCCGGGCTTCCAGAAGGGATCGGGTCCGTTTGGAGTGCTAATTCTTACCCAGGCTCTGCACACTTGCCTTCCCGCGAAGGCCATGGCCACCAGCCAGGCAAGGGGATGGCCCAATGAGCGGAGGAGGTAAGCAGCCCCGCCCATCCCGAGTACCTTGAAGGCCTCCCGGCGCTGGTATTCGAGCTTGGCCATCTCTTCGGCCACCCACCCGGGGATGTCAGGGATGGCCACGTGGATGAGGTACTTGAGAAGCAGAGCAAAGTGCTGAGGCAACAGAAGAGGAGGTTGGAGGTGGCAGGCTCAGGGGTGCCTGCCATCGCCCAGCTTCCTTGTCCGGCCGCCCGCTTCCTCACCTGGCCCCCAGCCCTACCTCAAGCACCACCACGGACACGATGGCCGCCTCGGGACTGAGCCAGGGGAAGAGGCGCTGCAGCTGCCCACACTGGCCGATGAGATAGCAGTTGACGATGATCGCCAGGACACCCATGGCCTCCATCACCTTCTGCGGGGGGACACGGTGGGGCTCAGGTGGGGTCAGCCCCCCTCTCTGGGCCTTGTGCTCCTTCCCGGTGCACCCCATCTCCCTGTGCACCTCAGCTTGGAGCCCTTGGCCCTCCCACACCTGCCACTGGCCGATGCTCTCGACCCGCTGCCCAAAGGGCCGCTGCAGCCCCGTGCACAGCTTGAGGGCATCGCTGCGGATCTCAATGAGGTTGTTGACCAGGGCGCACAGCGCAGCCAGGGGGAAGGCAGACGAGAAGAGCACGACGTAGCCAAACTGCACGAACATCTCCTGGTAGTCCTGGAACGTGTCCTGCGGGCGGGCGCCTACTCAGACCAGAAGACTTCCTCCCTCAGACTACCTTACTCCGTCAAGGCCACCTCCCTTAGAATATCCCATATGGCCCCAGAGCCTCCCCTCCGGCAGGCTCCTGCTTACATCAAGGGCCCCGTTATTTCCCCGAACCGCCACCATCAGACTGTGTGCCCGCCCCTCTGAGGGCCCTGCCGCCACCCTCAGACACCTGCCTTACCTCGTACTTCTTCATACAGCTCTCAAGCTCAGCCTGGGTGAGCTGGGGTGAGTGTTCCTCCTCAGGCGGGTCGATCCAAGAGGACCGATTCTGCCGCCGCTGCTTCTGGGCCAAGTTGCCTGAGCCAGTCTCCGGCTCTGGGCCCCCTTCCGGCCCCTGGTCACGGCCCTCACCCCCAGCCCGGCGGAGCAGGACAGCTGGGGGCTCCCGCTCAGGGCTGCCAGGTGCCCCCTCTACCTCATCATCCTCCTCGGCTAGTGTGAACACGCCCGGCTCCAGCCCCTTCTCTACCATGGTGGGGCTCCCCTCCTCCAGGAGTGCCTCCGGACTTGGGCCTGGCCGGTGTCGCCTGACCCCCCGCTCAGCAAAGCTGACCTTCTTTAGACGGAGCCCGCAGTCCAGGAGGTCGCCCTCCTCCCCTTCTTCCTCGTCCTCATCTTCCTCCTCCTCCTCCTCCTCCTCTTCCTCCTCCTCCTTGCCCCCTCTCAATCCATTCCCTCCCTCCCCACCTTCCCCCGTGGGCCGCCGTTCCACTATGGCCTCCTCCTCCTCCTCTGGTGCCCCGCAGCCCCCGCTGAGACACCTGCGGCGCCCCCTGCCACCACCGCTGCCACCCTCTTCGGCCTGGGGTTCAAGGTGGTAGGGTGCAGGGCGCCGAAGGCTGAGCAGGCCAAGCAGGGCCTGGGCCAGCTCCCAAGCGGCCTGTAGGCTGAGCTCGCCTCGGCCCAGCCGCCGGTACAGGTGTGGCTGCAGGACCTCGCGAACATTCTGAAGAAACTGGCGGGTGATCAGCAAAGTGGCCAGCATCTGGAGGCAGGAAAGGGGCGAAGAGAGCATGCGTGGGGAGCAGGCAGGGCCCTGGGCACCAGGACAGGCTACTGGGATGGGGCCCCCACCCTCCCAGAGCACATTTCCAGACCCCACCCCACCCCCGAACCCAGCTCCTAACTCCACCCTTTTGGAAGAGCCGACCCAGAGTCCCCAGCCTCTGTCACTGTTCACCTGCCGCCAATCACAGCCCGACCAGCCACCGTGCTCCTGGCCCACCTTGCTGAGGGCTCAGGGCAACCCTGCTTACAGCACCACCTGGGAGCTCAGCCACTGCCCAGGGCCCTGCGGGGCTGCCACCTGCACCACGCCAGGGGGGCCCATCCCCTCGTAGCATGCACCCTCAGCTTGTCATGAGGCCCCCAGCACAGCCACACTGCCTGCCCCAGCGAGGCCCTCAGGCTCGCCACCTGCCCATACTTTGGCCTGGGCCAGGTGCAGGAGGCCCCGGAGGGAGAGGAGGAGCAGGTGGAACTGCAGGGCCACGAGCGGGCCCAGCACTGCCCGCCCGAAGCTGCCGCTCGAGGCTCTGGGACAGGGACAGGACGAGCAGGAGCTGTGAAGGGACCGACGGACAAGCAGACAGACAGATGGGGGGGTGACAGGCAGAGAGGACAAACAGATGGACAGATGGACAGAGAGGAGAAAAGGATGGAGGATGGGGGAGGGGCTGGAGAGCCCATGGGCCCCTTGGGCCAGGCCCGGCCCCCCGTTGGCCGCCATGCGGGCAGGGCACTGCCTTCAGCCAGCGGCTCACCTCTTTCAGGCGCTCCATGTCCTTGAGGTAGAAGCCAATGTAGAAGAGGCTCAGGTAGGAATTGATGAACTGGAACTGTGGGAAGCAGGCAGTGGTCACCCTGCTGCCCGTCCCCAGGAGTCCTGCCGTGCCCCGCCTGTTGGCTGCCACTCACCAGAACAACCTTGATAATGAGGTGCTTCTCGTAGGCGCTCTCCAGCCGGTAATTCTCTGGGGGTCAAAGGGGCAAGTAAAGGGGCGGCCCGGGGTGCGTGTGGGGGTTGGGGACCTTCCTCCCGGGGGCTGGGCAGCAGGGACCTCCCCTCAGAGAGCATACCCATGTCGTTGAGCCAGATGGCCAGTTTCTTGTAGCCCTCCGCACTGATGCTGACCAGCAGGGCCAGCATGACCTTGGGCAGGAACCGCGCCAGACGGGGCAGACCCTTCACACTCAGCACCAGCTCCTGCAGGGAGAGGGCGTTCATGGCTCACCCTGGCAGCTGGGCGAGGCTCAGGCTGGACCTGGGTGGGTGGTCACCAGGTCCGGGCTGGGGCTGGGGCTGGTGCCCCGAGTTTTTTTTCAAGGGCACACTCACACACAGCTGGAAGAGCAGCCGCTTCCAGGGCGGGTAGTAGAACTCCTCGGCCCGCGTCACTGGGCTGATGCGCCGCACACCCTGGTGGAGGGCAGGGGCCAACCCGGCTTGGAGGAGAGGGGCTGCCCCTGGCCCCCCGCCCTTACCCATCCTCTGAAGTCATTTCCCCTCCAGCAGGCCCTCGCTTTCCCGGTACCCCCACCTGGTGCCTCCTTCCCAGTCTCCTGAATCCAAGTTCCCACCTTTCTTCTCTGAGTATGCAGAGTGCTCCCCACCCCCTTTGGCACACCCTTTCTGAGGCTGTAGCTGGATCTCACAGTTCCCGTCTTTGCTCCTACAGTGCTTCCTGCCTCCAACTCCCATTCTTGGAGTCCTTGGACCCAGCAGCTTCTGACTGACCCTGAACTGGGGTCGTGGCTCCTCCACGGCTTCCCCTGGTGAGTCCAGAGTCCCCCACTTGTAGGCCAGCTCTGCCCCCCGCCGTTTCCACTCCTCCAAGAAGAGTGTTGACCAGACCACGTTGAACAGGGCGAAGACCACGCAGGATACATCCTGGCTTGTCTGGGGGGTGGGGGGAGGGGGACGGGCAAGAGGGGCAAAGAGGGTTCAGCTGTTATCCAGGCTGGCCCAGGAAGGGGGCTGTCTCAGGTGCCCCGGCCCACGCCTGGCCCATGCCCAGCACCTGATCGGCTTCTGTGAACGTGTACAGGACGGAGCCGAAGACGGCTGGATAGACCATCGCCGACGTGTAGAAGCCCAGCCAGGCAAAGTACATGGCAATCTTCACACCAAAATAGTCGCAGATCTCATCTGCAGGGGTGGGCGGGTGGGAAGGGGTCCCCGGTCAGCCCTGCCCTCCTCCTGGGACTCCTGCACACCCCCTGGCCCCGGCCACACCTAGGGGCTGGTTTTCACACACAGCCTGCACCCAGGACTTCATGAGGCGGTTCAGGATGCGTTGCTCATGGACCGGGAACACTTGCTGGATGATCCCTCGGGCCGCCAGCTCGGGGACTGTTGGGAGACAGGAATGGTGACCCTTGGCCCACACCCCTTTGGCTGAAACCCAAGTCACGGCTTTTTGCCTGCTCTTAAACCTGCAAAGGCTCTTCCCGAGAGCAGGGGGAGGAGTTCTGGGTGGACGGAATATCTGGTTTTCCTCCAGAATTTGGGAGGTGCAGGCACAGGTGGGGAAGGGTGCAGGAAACCTAGAAAGGTGGGGGGTCCCAGTGGGGAACCATGTTTTTCAATAAAGCCACCTCGGTTCATTACTCTGCATGTCTGAGGAATGGGGTGCCACGTTGGCATCAGAAGGTGAACTTGCAGCGGCTGGTTTCCTGGCGTGGAAACTGAGGCCCAGGCCACACAGCACAACGTGCAAGGGAGTGCTGTCCATGGTGCTGCCGCCGCCTTATCCCAGACCCAGAAAAGGTTCCCGCGGAACTGCCACCTGGAGGATCAGCCGCACCCTGGGCCGAGATCCTTGAGCTCATCAGGCCCCACCCAGCTCTCTGCTCGCCCAATTGTTGTACCTAGGCCCCGCCCCCCCGCCGCGATAGGCTGTCCTCGGAGAGACCCACCCCTCCCCACACGTGGGCGTGGGCCCCGCCTCACTCACTGATTGGCTGGTCCTCCAGGAAACGCACGTTGTGCAGAGCCTCGCCCTGCTTGGCTCGCAGGTTCTGAAGCCAGAAACGGATGATGCTCTGTCGCTCCTGCAGGGGACAGGGCGTGAGAACAGCGAGTAACGCCTGCAGGCCAGGGATGTGCGGGATGTGCACTGGGGGCCGAGCCGCGCACCTGGGAGGTGAAGAAGCGTAGCTCACTCTCCACATTCTCGTAGATAAAGTCCTCCTCGCAGGAGAAGCCGCGGGTCCCCCCGCCAAACTCCGCCTTCACTGCTTTCCGCAGACCCAGCTCGTCGGCCCCTCGGAGGAGGCTGCGGGAAGGCAGGGGAGTGCGTCACGGGGAGACCCTGGCTCCCGGTCCCGGAGGGAGGGATGGTGCCCCTGGCGGCCGCCCGAGCCAAACGCAGAACGGCCGGACCTTGTCGTTGGTGCTCGGAAGGGCAGGGAGCTGGGTGTCAGGGTCAGCGAGAGGCCAGGGCCAGGGACTCGCCTCTCATACGTGGCGGTGACGAAGAAGGCATAGGCACGCGTGCGGCGGTGGTGGCTTTTTTGCCAGAGCAGGGTGTGGTCATCCGTCGTGTCTGCCAAGGGTTGCAAGGGCTGAGGAGTCTTGCCAGGATGGGTCCGAGGTCGCTTACAGACTCCCACTCAGGGGAGCCCGACTCAGGGAGCCCCGCCTGAGCACGGTGCGGGTGGGCACAGGTACCTGGGAAGGTCATGAGCACGTCGCAGTTCTCCGTGGGCACAGTCTTCATCCACGCCTTGTGGGACACCAGGTACCGACCCGCTTGCAAGAGCCGCTTCCCAAAAAGCTTATCTGGGGGGTGGGGGGGAGAGGGCCGTCCAGGCCGTGGTCAGGCCACTTCTGGACCAGGAGCCTGGCCTCCAGCCCTTGCCCCTGCTCACACACTCACCAGGGCTCCTGGGCACTCAGCCTGGCTTTCAAGGCCCTGCAAGCTCTGGACTTGGCTTGTTTCCTTG
>NW_006294353.1:75618-76003 GCF_000327345.1 Myotis davidii | reverse complement strand
CTCTCTTACAAATCTTACTCATTCTTGAGGCCCAGATCCGCCTCCAAAACCACAACTGATGGGGCCGCTTACTCGCAGGCCCAAGCGCTTCACCAGATTATGTCAGCGAGTCTTCACAGCTGGGCGTGATGCTTGCCCCCATTTCACAGGTGGGGAAACTGAGGTCCAAAGCATGTAAATCACGCGCCCAAGGTCACACAGCGGAGCTGGGGCTCGAACCCAGAACGGTATGATTCTATATACCCTTTGCGGAGAGGAACTCAAGCGCAGCCCTGCCTGGCCCCGATCGGTAACCCCAGGGGTGACGGGCCGCAGCCTCCAGTCTGGGCTCCAGGAGGGGCGTGTCCGGGTCTCTGCGCTGGGACCCCCGCCCGCTGCACTGTTC
>NW_006294353.1:75036-75530 GCF_000327345.1 Myotis davidii | reverse complement strand
TGACCCCAATTCCCCTCCCCGTCCAGCCGCCGCGCGCAGACCAGGCACCTGCAACCCTGACCGATGCAGCCGCCGCACACCTACCCAGAACTCCGGCCTGCGTCTCCGCGTGCCCGAACGCTGCTTCTCGTCCCCGCCCGCGCCGAGCCTGGCCTCTCCTGCTCGGCCCCGCGCACGTCGCTCTCGGATCCTCAATTCCGCCCTAGTTGTTTTCTAGGTTTCGTTCTCGCCCGCCCACCTCACGCTCTGGTGCTCGTTCCCGCCCGCACCGCACCGAAGGTGCATTCCCCTGCTTGTCCCCGCCCGCTCCAGATTCTGGGTCTCGTCCCCGCCCGCTCCAGATTCTGGTTCTCGTCCCCGCCCGCTCCAGATTCTGGTTCTCGTCTCCGCCCGCTCCGGATTCTCCTCCTGAGTTTCCCCATCCGAAGAGGCGCGTTTGGAATGAGATGCGAGTGATTGAACTAGAACAGTACATTAAGCGGGGGAGGCCTGGT
>NW_006294353.1:72637-73189 GCF_000327345.1 Myotis davidii | reverse complement strand
GCAGCGCTGGGCTGGGCAAGTCAGTGGCCGCAGGCTGCCGGGACGCCGGGGGGCGGCGGGCACCTGGGGCCGGTGCAGCCCCGGAGCGCCCCAGAGGAGGAGACAAAGGCCGCGCCCGCCCGCGCCGGCTGCGTCTCCGCGTGCCCGAACGCTGCTTCTCGTCCCCGCCCGCGCCGAGCCTGGCCTCTCCTGCTCGGCCCCGCGCACGTCGCTCTCGGATCCTCAATTCCGCCCTAGTTGTTTTCTAGGTTTCGTTCTCGCCCGCCCACCTCACGCTCTGGTGCTCGTTCCCGCCCGCACCGCACCGAAGGTGCATTCCCCTGCTTGTCCCCGCCCGCTCCAGATTCTGGGTCTCGTCCCCGCCCGCTCCAGATTCTGGTTCTCGTCCCCGCCCGCTCCAGATTCTGGTTCTCGTCTCCGCCCGCTCCGGATTCTCCTCCTGAGTTTCCCCATCCGAAGAGGCGCGTTTGGAATGAGATGCGAGTGATTGAACTAGAACAGTACATTAAGCGGGGGAGGCCTGGTCTGGGGAGATTCCGGGTGACAATAACT
>NW_006294353.1:72263-72614 GCF_000327345.1 Myotis davidii | reverse complement strand
GAATGTGAATAATTATAGCAGGCCCTGTCTCAGCCCTCAGCCCTGCCCTAGAACACTGCCCAGGACGTCCTTCACCCCCTCTTCCTTCAGTCCACGCGTGCATCCATCAGGATGTAACCGTCTCGGGAAGGACTGGATCGAGTTGGCAGCTTAGCAAATAAAAACACAGTCCTCCCAGTTAGTTAGATATGTTTTCCTAAAAAATAAAAGGCCTTTCAAAGTGAGAAGCAAAAAGCATTTATTTGAGATCAATAAGAATAGCTATTTGGGATGGGCTGATTAGGGCAGAAGTCCAGACAGTGTTGCAATTAGGAGACGAAGGCAATGGGTATTGATGAGAAAGAGAAGGCG
>NW_006294353.1:49634-52564 GCF_000327345.1 Myotis davidii | reverse complement strand
GTCTCAGCCCTCAGCCCTGCCCTAGAACACTGCCCAGGACGTCCTTCACCCCCTCTTCCTTCAGTCCACGCGTGCATCCATCAGGATGTAACCCTCTCGGGAAGGACTGGATCGAGTTGGCAGCTTAGCAAATAAAAACACAGTCCTCCCAGTTAGTTAGATATGTTTTCCTAAAAAATAAAAGGCCTTTCAAAGTGAGAAGCAAAAAGCATTTATTTGAGATCAAAGAATAGCTCATTTATTTGAGATCAATAAGAATAGCTATTTGGGATGGGCTGATTAGGGCAGAAGTCCAGACAGTGTTGCAATTAGGAGACGAAGGCAATGGGTATTGATGAGAAAGAGAAGGCGAACAATTACATCGACAGCAGGAAGGCGTTTCTATTGGTGCCCATAACTGTGATGTTAACTCTAAACAATGTTTTAAAATTGCAGTCCGGTAGTCATAATACCTTCCTTATCTTTGCAAATAGTTCTTCAGAAAATACGTTTGCTTAGACCCAGTCCAAAGATTGTTTTGCCCTGTTTTAACATCCCAAAGGTTTGAGGCATAAGACATGCGAAGCAGTTCCTTTGGGATGGCGGCTTCTGCTCCATTTTATTTATTTTTCTCTCTTTAAAAAAAAATTTTTTTTTATTGATTTCAGAGAGGAAGAGAAAGGGAGAGAAACATCAATGATAAGAGAGAATCAATCATCCATCAGCCATCTCCTGTCTCCTGCACGCCCCAATGGGAATCCAACCTGCACCCCGGGGATCAAACCGCGACCTCCTGGTTCATAAGTTAACACTCAGCCGCTGAGCAACACCAGCCGGGCTTTTTGTCTTTTTGTTTGTTTGTTTTAGTTTAAATTATTTTTTAAATTTTTGTTTGTTTTCTTTCTTTTTTTCTGCTCCATTTTAAAGTGACTCCGTTTATATTAGTGTTTGTTTTTTTTAATTGATGAGAGAGAGAGGAAGGAACATCCATTTGCTGTTCCACTCGTTTATGCATTCATTGGTGGCTTCTTGTATATGCCCTGACCAGGGATAAAACCCACAACCTTGGACTAGGGGGGCAAGGCTCCAACCAACTGGGTTACCAGGCCAGAGCAGTTTATATTACTTTTTACAAATGTGAGTTTCAGATAAACGAATAGATCTTTAGTAGGTCCCAGACATTACATGGGACACAGCATTATTCATTGTTTATCTGGAATTCACATTTAACTGGGCGTCCTGTATTGTGTCTGGCACCCAGACTCCTGCCCATCCTGAGTTGCCTCCTCCCTTAGAGAGACCCCAGCGAGGGCAGGTACCCATTCTGGTTCTCAGGATGCACACAGTAGACGCTTGATGTATACTTGTGACAGATGGCGCAGCTCAGAGACAGCGAGTGCATTGTTAGTCCCTTTTCTACAAAGTTAAAAGCTGAGCAGGGCGGGGCGTGGGAGAAAAGAGAACTCTAGCCTTTCCGATCGATTCTTTCCCAAATGCAGGTGCTCTGCCCGCCCGCTCCATCCAAGAACCGAAGAATTGGCCATGAGAAAGCGTCCCCGAGACCCCGCCCAGCCAGTGCCAGGAATTCCACCGTCAGCTCTTCCTTCTGCTACGATCCCACGTTTCTCCTAAGTTAACCTGAAAGTAATCGCGAGACTCACGTTTCTGGCTTTCGATGGGGGAGGAGGGGGCGCGGGTCTCGAGGCAGACGACATTCAGCTCCGCAGGAGCAGGCCGGGGCCAGGGGGAGAGAGGGCTGTGCTGGGGGTTCCGGGAGGCGGCCTTGGAGCCAGGCCCCGAGGATGAATTTGGCAATTGAGGAAGGACATTGGAGGCCGGGGAGCGGCGGGAGACAAAGCTGGGAAGGGATGCAAACCTGGGAGCCCTGGGAAAACAAGTGGACATCTTCCCAGAGGATTTGCCCAGCGCCGGGACTGTCCCCCTGGGCCTCTGAAATGCTCTTGCTTCACCTAATGCTACGGAGTAGCTCGAGAGAGAAACGGGACTCGAACTCTCACCTCTGTCATTCCTACCGCTCAGCGCCCGCGTTCCTACCACCCCTCCTTTCTGGCATTTCGGATGCCCGCAGCTCTAGGATCTTAAAAATTCCGTCTAGTGTTGCCAGGGGAAACGATTTCGCTGCAACCCCAAGTGCAGGCCCTGCCTCTTTCACAGGCACCAGCCAATAGAAACGCAGATCTTCAGTGGGTTGGCCGGTCCGTCTTTTGAGGGGCCCAATGGCAGCCGCGAATCCTCGAGCACTTGACCATCCAGCTGCGGAGTGGGCGGGGCCTCCCGTCCGGACTCGCAACCTCTGGGCTGGGCCGGCGGGCCGGTCGCTGCTGGAAATCCATGTGGCGGGGGCTCTGGACGCTGGTAGCCCGGGCGGCACGTGGGCCTGGCAGGTGGGATGGCCGGGGAAGGGGTGTGTCAGCGGGGGGCGTTGCTTGGGCTACAAGTCCTCTCCGTGGGGCTTGGGGGCGCTCAGTTCCCTGCGGCAGAGCCGAGCTTTCGAGTTCTTCCAAGCCCCCATCTACTCCGCCCCCTGCCGCAGTCCCCCGGCCTCAGGGTCCTCAATCCGATCACCCTCTGACCCCAGGCCCTCCGGTCTCCACCCCCCAAGCCGCAGAAGCTGCTTGCACTTGGGGCATTTCTCCACCGTCGAACCCTCGATCTACCTGCCTGCTCTGCGGCAGAGCCTCCACGATGCACTCTCTCCTCTCCTGTCCCAGACCGTGCGCGCGCCAGGGCAGCGGCGCCCCGGCTCCTGGGTCCGGGGCCACCATCTTCGCGCTGAGCTCTGGCCAAGGCCGCTGTGGCATCGCCGTGATCCGGACCAGCGGTCCTGCCAGCGGGCACGCCCTCCGCAGCCTGACTGCACCCCGGGAGCTGCCCCGCGCCCGCAGCGCCAGCCTGCGCCTGCTCACCGACCCCCGCCCCAGGGAGCCGCT
>NW_006294353.1:49276-49591 GCF_000327345.1 Myotis davidii | reverse complement strand
GGAGCCGCTGGACCGCGCCTTAGTGCTCTGGTTTCCAGGTGAGCGCCTTCAGACCCCGAGCCTTCCGGAGCTCCCAGGACCCAGTAGACCATCTCAAGCGGTTGCCCAGCCTATGCCCTTCCCTCCTCACCACACCAGGTCCCCACAGTTTCACGGGTGAGGACTGTGCGGAGTTCCACGTGCATGGAGGCCCGGCAGTGGTGAGTGGCGTCCTGCAGGCCCTGGGTGAGTCTACAGCCTGGGGTTCGAGGTCTGGCCCGGCCAGTGGGCCTGGGTGGGGGCCAGGGTCTCAGCACCCCGGACCGTCCCGCAGGC
>NW_006294353.1:44121-49236 GCF_000327345.1 Myotis davidii | reverse complement strand
AGCCTGGCCTTTGCCCACGGGAAGCTGAGCTTGACGGAGGTGGAGGGGCTGGCGGATCTGATCCATGCGGAGACGGAGGCGCAGCGGCGGCAGGCCCTGAGGCAGCTGGACGGGGAGCTGGGCCAGCTCTGCGGTGGCTGGGCGGAGACCCTCACTAAGGCAAGTCCCCGTTTGCCCATCCTCTGCCTCGGAGACCCCCATCTGCCCATCCCCTGTATGAGAGCATCTGGTCTATGAACCTCCAATCTGATCCCCTAAGTCAGGCTGGACCTGGGCAAATTGGGGGGCTGGGGGCGGGTTCCTGGGTGATAACACCGCATACCTCCCCTCCCCCAGGCTCTGGCCCATGTGGAGGCCTATATCGACTTTGGGGAGGATGACAACCTGGAGGAGGGCATCCTGGAGCGAGGTGTGTTGGCCTGGGGGTCACGGCTGGGGACACCTGGCATTTCAGCCCCTAGAAGCCCCCTCCCTCCCTCCTCTCTTTCTTTCGTCCACAGCTGACAGCCAAGTGCGAGAGCTCGAGGTGGCACTGGACACACATCTGCGAGATGCTAGGCGCGGGCAGAGGCTGCGCTCAGGGGCGCACGTGGTGGTCACGGGACCTCCCAACGCGGGCAAGAGCAGCCTAGTAAACCTACTCAGTGCGTGGGAGGTGGGCAGGGGGCGGGCCTGAGCTGCTGAGGTGTGGGGAAGGGCCAGGGAGGACGAAAGCTCTCGCCTGCCAGGGACTGGAGCTGGGAGAGGGGCTCCCTTGTTTTCACTGACTTCCGCCCCTTTCTCTGACCCCGTTCTCCTCCCCAGGCCGGAAGCCAGTGTCCATCGTGTCCCCAGAGCCGGGGACCACCCGTGACGTGCTGGAGACCCCTGTAGACCTGGCCGGGTTCCCAGCGCTGCTGAGCGACACGGCAGGGTTGCGGGAGGGTCAGGGGCCGGTGGAGCAGGAGGGTGTGCGGCGCGCCCGAGAGAGGTGGGTGGGCGGGCAGACAGGGTGGTGGGAGAGGGAGCTGTGCCCCTTCCTGTCCCTGTTGGATTTATTATTCTTTCTTCTTGAATCAGAGATTTAACTAGGGCCTCTGATTTGGGGAGAGCAGCCCTTAGATTTTGGCCTCTGCCCACATGTTCGGTTTGCCCCGCCCCCCCACTCAGCCCAGTACCTGAAATTGCTCCACTCTGGGGTCACTTCTCAGCTGATTCTCCCTGTTCCTCCAGGCTGGAGCAGGCTGACCTCATCCTGGCCGTGCTCGATGCCTCGGACCTGGCCTCTCCATCCAGCTGCAACTTCCTGGACACGGTTGTCACCCCCGCGGTAGCTCGGAGCCCCAGTGGGAACAGCCAGCGCCTCTTGCTGGTGCTGAACAAGTCGGACCTGCTGCCCCCTGGGGGTCCAGACCTCAGCCCTGAACTGCCCCCCCACCTGCTGCTGTCCTGCCTGACCGGGGAGGGGCTGGATGGCCTCCTGGAGGCATTGAGGAAGGAGCTGGCTATAGTGTGAGCCTCCCCTTGCCCACCCCACAGCCTCTACCCAAGTTCAAGTGGGGGCTGAGCCACAGCTCTGGGCACATGCCTGCCTCAGTTCTGTCTCTGCAGAATGAGTATGCTCATCCCCCTTTGAGCCATGGTTATAAAGCTAAGAGAGACCATGTTCTTTGTCCCTTGCAGGTGTGGGAACCCATCCACAGGCCCACCACTTCTGACGCGGGCAAGGCACCAACATCACCTCCAGGGTTGCCTGGATGCCCTTGGCCACTACAAGCAGGCTACAGATGTAGCCCTGGCAGCCGAGGCGCTGCGCGTCGCCCGGGGACACCTGGCCCGCCTCCACGGTGGAGGGGGCACCGAGGAGATCCTGGACATCATCTTCCGGGACTTCTGCGTGGGCAAATGAGGGACCGCTGAAGCTTGAACCAGGCTGGATGGACACCCAGGGACACCCAAGCCTTGAGACACCTGGGAATAGCTCAGGCCAAGCGAGGTTTTCATTTCCTTGGGGAAGACCTTGACCGCAAAACACGAGTGAGCTCCCTATTGCTGACGGTGACCACGCTCTAGCTGGCCAGGTTCCCCCACGGGGACTTGCTGGGGTTCAGGCCCTCGAGTGGGGCTGAGCAGAGGTCCCTTTGGGCACCTGATCCTGCGGGAGTAGCCGTGAGGGTTGGGAGGGAGTTAGGAGAGTCTCAGGGGTCTGTTTTTCGTAGTTTTAATGTATTTTGTAAATACCAAAGGAAAAAAAATCTCAGGTGATCCGGAAATGTGGAAACCCTCCCCCCACTGCCACTGGTGTCACAGCATAACTGATGTCCTTCTAGAACTTTGGGTGTTTGTATACTTGTGAATGCGCCTGTAAAATATGTTTTATCTTGTATATTCTACAAACTTTGTGTGTTTATTGCTCTGTAGGTTGTCATTCCTTTTTTAATATTAATCTTGGAACTTTGTCTCTTGTATCTTAAAAGTGACTTGCAAAATCCTGGGGGCCCTACTTCCTTTCCAAGATTATTAGTCTCCGTCGATTGATTGATTCATTCCTTTACTCATTTAGCGAATATTTACCAAGCACCCTCTATGGATAGAATTGTGCACAACCTTTTACTGGATCTTCATAACAGCACAATGCAGCGGGCGGTTCTAAAGATGAGGAAACAGACTCGGTATAGTGGTTGGTGGTGGAGGTCCCCAGCTTTGGGATTTGCACATAGGTCTGTTTGACTGAGTTCACTGTGGGCCTTCTGTGCCACAGGCCAGTGCAGGGTGCTGGGAACATGGACAGAAGCAAGCAAGCATCGCCCCTCCCCTCGTTAGAGATCTAGCTCCTTCCAGTGAGCCTGATAGCTGCCGTGTGAATTTACAATGAGGGGTGCCCTGGTTAGGGACCTGTGGGGTGAGTTCCAGGAAGGCCCCAGCGTGAGGCCTTTTATTCTGGGACTTTAGGAGGGCCTGCTATGGCGCTGACAGACCAGCAGAGGGCGCCTTGCTCTAACAAGGAGGTGCCTGGCAGTCCTCCGTCAGAGTTCCAGCCCCGTAGGCTCTAGGCGGATTGGGGCTTCTACACCCATCTGATAGTCAACTCTCCCTGCCAGAGGCGGAAACTGAGTCTCCGATAGGGTCAGGATCTTTTCCAGAATCAGAAACACCTCCACCTCCACACAATCGCTCAGATTCCAGGGGACAGGTGAGCAGAGCCTGGGAGTTGTCCAGGGCCCGCCCACAAAGGGTATGAGAGGGTCTTTAGGAGGCTCCCATGTCCTCGCGGACTTCATTGCAATATGTCACTATATACTGATGTCTTTGCTTATGCAGGAGCTGGGATCGCCCCTGAATGGGGTGCTTTGGACGGAAAGGGTTACTGAGAGCTGAGTCCATGGATATTACGCCCATTTTTCAGAAAAGCAATTGATGCCCAGAGAAGAAAAGCAATGATGCCGGTCCCGTGGGGGTAGTCGTCCAGATGTCACGCATGGGCAGGGTCTGGGGGCTCCCAGGACGGGTGAGCCTGGTCCAGGAAGGGCGGAGACGCTCGGGGCAGGATGCCTGAGCCCCCGCCCGCCTCCCCCTAGGCCAGTGATGGCAAACCTATGACACCTCTGACACACGAACTCATTTTTTTGGTTGATTTTTCTTTGTTAAATGGCATTTAAATATATAAAATAAATATCAAAAATATAAGTCTTCGTTTTACTATGGTTGCAAATATCAAAACATTTCTATATGTGACACGGCACCAGAGTTAAGTTAGGGTTTTTCAAAATGCTGACACGCCGAGCTCAAAAGGTTTGCCATCACTGCCCTAGGCCCTGGCACAGGGCTGGACCAAGGTCCTTGGCTACTGCCCATTTTTTCCAAGAAGGGTGAGGTGGTTTGTGGGAAGCCGCCATGGGGGTTATTTATAGAGGCCACAGGAAATCCCCAAAGAGTCAGAACCTCACCCAGCGGCTGGACCACAGGGTCAGGGAGGGGGTCTGCCAATTGCTCCCGACTGGTACTCAGTCCCTGCCCCTCCCCAGAGAGCCACCAAGCCTGGGTGAGTCAGGGCTACAGGATCAGAGCCAGGAAGAGTGAGGGATGGGCTGGGGCAGCCCCAGGGGATGGGAGGGCTGCCCCTGGGGCACCCAGGAGAGCTGCCTGGAGGTGGAACCTCGGGAGGGGGGGGGGGGGCCCTTGGAGGGAAAAGGATTTGTCAGGAAAGAAAATGGCTTTTTTTAAAGGATTTGTCAGGCAAGAAAAGGCATTCCAGTCTGAGGGTACAGCACACATTATAATGAAGGGTTGGCGAGTCTAGTCAGAGCACTAAATGTGCAGGGCAGCTGGAGGCCAGGGCTCACTGCACAAGGGGGAAGGGGCACGAGAGAGCCGAGGAGCTGGACTTGGTGCTCAGGGTAATGGGGAGCCATGGAGGGTGTAAGGAGAGGGATGTGGTCAGATCCCAGGTGGAAAGATCTCTCTGGACCAGCCCAGGGGCCGTAACGGAGGCAGAGGCTGAGGTCCAGGTGTTGGAGGACTGAGCCAGGGGTGGTATGGGGACTGGTGGGAGGGGTGACATCCTGGGATGCTCTGAGTGGGAGAGACCAGCCACACGTTACAGACCTGTACCCAAGTGTCCAGAGAGTTTAGAACGACGACATCGCACTCATTTCTCAGATGAGAAAGTGGAGGCTGAGGTGGACTGAGCCAAATTTGGATCAGGGATATCTGGCTCCAGAACCCAAACTCTTGCGGTTGCTGGGACTGGCTGGCGTCAGCAGGCCACGACTTCAGGCTGCTCAGGCGGTAGACTCGGGGTCACGGATGTCCCGCTTCCTTGGAGCCTCCAGACCGGTCTGTCTGGGCGGCCTGGCCTGGCTCACCCCCCTGCCCTGACTTGGCCGGGCGGGTTGGGGGGCAGCCGAGTGTTTCCTGCAGCAGCGGTCTCTCTCACCCGCGCTTCCGCATCCAGGAAGTATCGCTCCTTTGTCCGTCCAGACGTGCCTGCCCTAAGCGCGTGCTTAGCCCTGGCTCCTCATGACTCATCCCCCCTCCCTGTCCTGGGTCCCAGGGGATGGGCTGGGAGGGAATCAAGGTGGGGGGAGGGGCGGGTACCAGCTGAGATTCTAGATCCCAATTTTAGGTTGTTTTTCT
>NW_006294353.1:42775-44013 GCF_000327345.1 Myotis davidii | reverse complement strand
CTCTCCCCGCCACCCCACCCTGGAGTCTTTACGTTTCAGAGACAAGACCCCAGGAATAAGGTAACTGAGTCAAAGGGTGGGTGCATCTTTACTTTGATTCAATAGCCACACTGCCCTTGCCCGTTTGGCTCAGTGGATAGAGCGGACTGAAGGGTCCCAGGCTGGTTTCCAGTCAAGGGCACATGCCCGGGTTGCAGGCTCGATCCCCAGTAGGGGACGTGCAGGAGGCAGCCCATCCATGATTCTCTCTCATCATTGATGTTTCTCTCTCCCTTTCCCTTCCTCTCTGAAATCAATAATCTATATCTCTATATCTCTATATCTCTATATCTCTATATCTCTATCTCTATCTCTATCTCTATCTCTATATCTCTATCTATCTCTATATCTCTATCTCTATCTCTATCTCTCTATATCTCTATCTGTCTCTATCTCTATCTCTATCTCTATCTCTATCTCTATCTCTATCTCTCTATCTCTATCTCTATCTCTATCTCTATCATCTCGCCACCCTAATTTCCAGAAGGACTACGGCGATGTTTTCATTCCTATCAGTCCCGTAGGAAATGCCCTTTCTTTCCGTCTTCACGAGCAGTCGGTGTTATGGCCTTTAACCGTTCCCAGTCTCCTGGACACGGTGTGACTTCCCTGTGTCTCTGCTGTGTTTGCCCCGCTGCCGGCTAGCTTGGCGATCACGGCGTGGCAGTGCTCCCAAAGCAGGCTGCTGTCCTTTCTGGCATCCCCGCTCGCCACAAACAACAAAACAAAACAAAACAAATGGCCTGAGACTTTTGTGATTTTGTTCCTGGAATAATTTTGGCAGGGAGGAGTTCCTGCGATTCAGGACAGGCCGTGGCCACCTCCGCGGAGCATTATCATCAAGACCTGGGGGGATCTTTGCAAATGTAGAAAGATGAAAGCTACAGAGGGGTGATCTGCATGGTAAGAAACTGCCTGGGAGAGACACAAAATCAGCCAGGCCAGTATGGCTCAGTGGTTGAGTGTTGACCCACGAACCAGGAGGCTACAGTGCCTGCCATCCTGGGTCAGGGCACATGCCCGCGTTGCTGGCTCAGTCCCTGGTGGGGGGTGTGCGGGAGGCAGCCTGGTCAATGATTCTCTCTCATCAACGTTTCTCTCTCTCCCTTTCCCTTCTCTCTCTGAAATCAATAAAAACATATAAAAAATAGCTTCTCTATTTTAAAAAGAAGGGTACAAGGACAGCCAAACTGGGGTGA
>NW_006294353.1:40985-42692 GCF_000327345.1 Myotis davidii | reverse complement strand
AGAGAGATAGAGAGTTAGAAACATTGATGAGAGAGAAACATCGATCAGCTGCCTCCTGCACATCTCCTACCGGGGATGTGCCCGCAACCCAGGTACATGCCCTTGACCGGAATCGAACCTGGAACCCCCCAGTCCGCAGGCCGACGCTCCATCCACCGAGCCAAACCGGTTTCGGCAAAAAATAGCTTCTCTTAAAAAAACAAAACAACAACAGCAAAATTGACGACAACCATTCTGTCTCTTCCTACAGAGATGCCCAGACCTTGTGGGGAGCTGGTGCACCCCCATGTTATTCCTGGTTGAAGCTCTTCTGGCCCAGGGTGGCTGGGGTGGGGGTTTTCCAGCGTTTGTCTTCTTTCCGGTCTTCTTGCTCACGGCCAGGTGGTGCCTTTTTATTTATTTATTTACTTAGTTATTTTTAAATATGTTTGTGGTTTTTTTTTAAAAATATATTTTATTGATTTTTTACAGAGAGGAAGGGACAGGGATAGAGAGCTAGAAACATCGATGAGAGAGAAACATCGATCAGCTGCCTCCTGCACACCCCCTACTGGGGATGTGCCCGCAACCCAGGTACATGCCCTTGACCGGAATCGAACCTGGGACCTTTCAGTCCGCAGGCCAACGCTCTATATCCACTGAGCCAAACCGGTTATGGCCAGGTGGTGCGTTTTAAAGTATAAATCACGACTCTGGTGTCTTTGAAGGGATTGCTAAGGTTTATTGGATGCCACTAACATTGTATAGGGATCACAGGCGGGGCCGGGTCTGGGGAAAGGGAGTGACGGAGCAGTGCCCTTGCCAGCTAGGAGGAGGCCTGTGGGCTGTGTTTGCCCTGGACCAGATGCTGCCTGGCGTGCGAGGAGGGCCTGGAAACTCCCACGGATGGAGGTGATGGCTTCCTGTTCTCACGTCCCAGGCCTGAAGGGCTGAGGTGAGGAAGTGTGGGCGAGATAAGGGCATCGGACGAGTGGCAGGGGCACGGGAAGGGCTGTGAGGAGCGCTGTGGGTGCCTTGGCCTGTGTGTCGAGGGGTGTGATAGCGGGGAAGGGTTTGGCAGGAGTGTCTGGGTAAGGTCACGGTGTCTGTACGACATCATCACCATGTCTGTGGTTGAAGGGTTGTGTTGTGTGGTTGTGGGCCTGTGAGAGTATTAGGGGCCCTGGGTGGGATGTGCATAGGGTGCAGGCCAAGGGTGCCCACTGTGGTGTGTTTGCACGGAGGTCGCCTGACTGTGTCCCACGCGGTGGGTGTCTTGCTGCCACAGGTCTGCAGACCGGCAAGTCGGGACCAGCCTTCGGTCCTCTTCCTGGAGCCTTCTCAGCCACTGGGGCAGAAAGGAGATGGGAATGCAATAGTCCATCAGTCAGACAGAAGGACAAGCATGGTGGGCGCCTGTCCCTATCCTAGCCCCTTGTTGCTACCAGGACTCTTTAGCGCCTTTGGGGTTCATCCTCCCCAGTAGATTCCCACTGAACTTCTTTGTGATGCTGGGACTGAGCTGGCTGCCTCCTTATTATGCAGAAGAAAAGTCCGAGGGTCAGAGAGGCCACCTGCAGTGGGCCTCTCTCTCCTCTCCACTCCCTGAGGCTCCGGGATCCTAAGAGTTTGCCCTAAAGCCCCTGTCCACACCCACCCACACATTCATTCCCAGGAGGTTTTTCTATGAGCCTGTCCCTACTCACTTCTTCTCCCCCCCCCCCCCCC
>NW_006294353.1:33317-40905 GCF_000327345.1 Myotis davidii | reverse complement strand
GCCGCCCAGGACAAAGCCAGATCCTCCTAGTCTGGAATTCAAGGTTCCACCCACTATTCTCCACCAGACCTCCTCTTCAAGGACTCAAATCCTGCCACAGTTCCCCCAACTCCAAGAGCTATTCTTACCTCGCTTCCACTCCCCTGCCCCCACCCTTTGCAGGAGCCATCCAGCTGCTGTCGGGAATGCCCTTCCCCCTCCCTGGCCTGGCAAAGGCTCCCCCGAGGGGTCAGGGGTTGGCCTAGAGGCTATTTCCTGGTGGGGGAGGAGGGGGCACAGCCAAGTCCCGCTTCCGCTGGCCCCCTCCCTTCCTTCCTTGGCTCTTCCCTGGGGCCCCAGCTCACGTTCCTTGGCTGGCTCCTGTCCACTGCCGTCTCCAGCCTCTGTCTGACACACGCCCCACTCACGCCCGCCCACCGGTCTGCGGTGGGGAGTGCGGGGTGCGGGGTGGGTACCCCTTGCCATTTTTCACAGACTGAGGCTCCTAAGCCACCATTGCTGACCTGAACCAGTGCGGTCGCCTTAACACTGACCCCTGGCTCCCACCTTCACTTCTGACCGGGACCAGAGGGTGCCGACACCTGAGTCAGATCACATGCTCTGCTGACAGCGGCCAGGGCTCCCGGTGTCCCACCACGGCCGCAGAGCCCCGCAGAGCCCGGCCTGACCTGACCGGCCCCCTTTCTTCCCCTTCTCGCACCTCCCCTCACCCTCTGATCCGTAGGCTCCAGCCTCCCCAGCCTCCTCACTCACTCGCCAGGCCTGGTTAGGTCTCAGGGCCTTTGCATGGCTGTGCTCTCTGCCTGGCTGTGTCCTCCCCGTCCTGGCTCCTCCCTCACCTCCTCTAGTTCTCTGTTCAAATGTCGCGTCCTCAGGGGAGCCTGCCCTGGCCCCTGTGGAAAATTCTAACTTTCTCATCCTCCCTCCACCCTTTTCTTTCTTTTTTAATATACATATTTTTTATTGATTTCAGAGAGGAAGGGAGAGAGAGAGAAGCATCAATGATGAGAGAGAACCCTTGATGGGCTGCCTCCTGCACGCACCACGCTGGGGATCCAGCCTGCAACCCGGACAGGTGCCCTGACTGGGAATCGAACCCGGGACCCTTCAGTCTGCAGGCTGACGCTCTATCCACTGAGCAAACCGGCCTGGGTCCTCCTCCCTTTTCTGCCTCACCCATTGCCATGGGGCCTGATAAAGCCTTATTCGACTCATTCGTCTGGTTGGTTATCTGTCTCCCCACAGAGCTGTGAGCCCCACCAGGGCATGCGTTCCTGCGCCTTATTCCTGCCTGTGTCCTTGGCACCCAGCGACGGTTCAAGACATACGGGCCGAATGAACAAACAGATCGTAACTGTGAGGGCAACAAAGGAGCCACGCGCTGTGTGCCTGGCTCAGAGACAGGGCTGAACTCCCACCTTCAGCCTCCACATCTTGCCTTCCCCCGTCCAGCCACGCAGTCCCTAAACCAATATTTACTTAATATTTGTCTTCATCGCAATTGTGGTTTTTTTAAAATTAATTAAATTGGTCTCCACTGGACACTAGTCTTAACAAGTAAAGGAAAGCTCATGCACTTGCCATGAATAGAAAATGACCTAAAATGCGCAATGAATGCCCTGGCCAGTGTGCTCGGTGGTTAGAGCATTGCCCCACGCCCCGGAGGGGCTCAGGTTTGATTACTGGTCAAGGGCATGTACCTGGGTTGTGGGTGGGATCCCCGGCCCTGGCTGGTCCTTCCCTTCAGGCCATTTGCATAATCACCTAGAACACTGGTTCTCAACCTTCTGGCCCTTTAAATACAGCTCCTCATGTTGTGACCCAACCATAAAATTATTTTCGTTGCCACTTCATAACTGTAATGTTGCTACTGTTATGAATCGGAATGTAAATATCTGATATGCAGGATGGTCTTAGGCAGCCCCTGTGAAAGGGTCGTTTGATCGCCAAAGGGGTTGCGACCCACAGGTTGAGAACCACTGCCTTAGTCCGAGCACAGAGGAGTAAAAGTGGGAAGGAAATCAACTCCCAGACTGTGGAGGGCTGATCTGATGCTGGGCCTCGAACCTGGCCCAATTGGGTGCATTGGAATGTGGTTGCTATGATTCTCTGGCCTGCGGTCACCCCCTGAGGGGCCGGTGGAGCGGCACTTAAACCCACGCTGATGACCCCGCCTGCGTATCCCGGCCCTGCTCAAGGGAAGGTTCGCCAAGGCTGGAGCCCAGCGAGCCAGAGGCCCTTCCTGCAGCCCCGCCGAGAGGAGCAGGAGGGGCCCAGGGTCGAGAGCACATTGTTTTCCCACCAGGGGGACGTCATTTGGGGTAAACAATGTCAAGAGCTTCCCCGTTCTCAGCTGGGACGGGGACAGGCCTGGCTCCGGCCCTGACTTGCTGACGCATGGCCGGCCTGATCACTTCCCTGGGGCCTCAGTTCCCTCTCTGAGAAATGGGGATAATAATAGCACCTCCTTCCTCCCCACGGTGGCTCCCAGCCAGGATGGAGAAAGGAAAACAGTTTGCTCAGAGCAGGGGCTTCTCCCTACCCTCTTGCTTCCCAGTCTGCAGGCTGCTCGAGGCTGAGGGATTTGGCCCAGGAAGAGTGAGGGGCCCTATCCGGTTTGGCTCAGTGGACAGAGCGTCAGCCTGCAGACTCAAGGGTCCCAGGTTCGATTCCAGTCAAGGGCATGTACCTTGGTTGCGGGTATATACTCAGTAGTGGGTGTGCAGGAGGCAGCTGATCGATATTTCTAATTATCCCTCTCCCTTCCTCTCTGTAAAAAATTAATAAAATATATTTTAAAAAAAGTGAGGGGACCAGTTCCTCAGGGGGTGACCTCCCACGGAGTGGGGGTGTGAGAAGAGGCGTAGTGGAGATGGAGGCTCATGCGGAGAGCCCTGAGTCGTTGACAACAGATCTCTCGGCCTGCATTTAGCACCCGAGGTTAAAATAGACCCAGGCACAGACAATAGTCCGGTGGCAAAGCCATTGGAGAAAGCCACAGGCTCTGGAGTCGGAGGGATCTGACTTAAAATCTTGGGTGCCTCCTGGGACTTCAGGTTCTAAACTGCAAACAGGACCACCAATCCCCGGGTCCCAGGCCAGCAGTGTGTCACTGAGCGGGGAGTGTGCTTGGGGTGCGGCCTGCGTCACCTTCCCTGTGAGAAACAGGGTGTCATTGGATGGATGACCGGTTCCTGGGAGGCGGTGAGGGGGCAGAGGCATGGAGCCATGACCTGAGCATGTGCCAGGCGCCCTTGAGGCTCCCCCCCTGAGGCCCCCAGCCCCCTGCTCCAGCCACTGGGGGACAGCACTTCACAGCTGGCAAAGCATTTTCATGCCCTTGATTTCATAGGCCCCCATTTTTGTAGAGGTGGAAAGTGAGGGGTGGAGTGAGGGGCCAGGGTCACTCTCAGATGCTGCTCTCCCTCCGTCCCCTCCTCCATGCCAGCCACCCTCCCCCACCCTAGTCCAGGCCACTGGGCCTTTGCCCTGACGGTTCATGCAGCCTGGAGCACTGTCCCACCTGCCCTCCCCGGCCTGCTTCTGCCCATCCTCCAGCTCAAAGGTCCCCTGCTCACCGAGCCTCTCCCTTGCCTATCTGGAGTCCGATCACCTGGGTTCAGGTCCCAGCTTGCTCCTCTCTAGCTGTGCTACCTGGAGCATGATGCACACCCTCTCTGTGCCTCACGCTTCATCCGGAAAGTGAGATAGAAGCTCACAGATGATAGGTGGAATGAGTTAATAGTGCAGAGTGCTTAGAACTGTGCCAAGCTCACACTAAGCACCTAATAACTGTAGGCTCTTGGTCACTCCTTTTATCATGGCTCCATCGCTGTCTCTCTTGCCCACTACTCAGGGAGTTTCATGAATGGAACTGCACACATCTTGGTCACTGCGGTGTCCTCAGGGCCCAGCATAGGGCCTGGTACATAGCAGGCACTCAATTAAGGAAGCAGCAAGTATGAGATGAGCCTCTCTCCACCCCTGGTCCTGAACCAAAGCATTGAGATTAAGACCTGCCCAGTACCTTACCTGGATGCGACTGCGTTGCTTGCAGGGGGCCACTGGGACTCCAGGATCTTCTTCTTGAATTCCTCCAGGCTAGCTGGGTCTGCCGAGAGAGGGTGTTAGGCCCAACCTATTGCCTTAGTAGCCCCTTCCCCTGGGGATAGATGGCAGCTCCCCTTTTTGGCTCTGCCCTCACTCACCGATAGGCTGCGGGTTGGGGGCAGGGGCAACAGGTCTTGGCATAGACATCGGCAGCGACTGTGAGAAAAAGGATAGAGGGAGATTGGCGGAAGCCAAGACCCCTGAACCAGAGTGCCAAGGAGATTCCTGCCCCTCTGTGCCCTTGGCTCCTAGTTCCTTCCAGGGTGGACCTCATGGACAGGTACTCATGGAGGACACATGTGCCATTGGATGTAGCATCATCACGTGTGTCCACCTGCCCTCAGAATGACTGGGGATTCCAGGGACTGGATTTGCTAGAGCTCCCAGAGACGCTACTCTACAGGGCTGGCCTGCCTCAGCCTCCATGCCAACCTGACCCTGATCCATGACCCCGAGTCCATCACCCAACCCAGCCCCTTCCAGACTGAAGTCGACCCACTCGGTAAACGACTGGGCCCCCATTCTCAATGCCATGTCTTAAACAACCTCCAAAACCGGAAATCCAAAACCAGTTCTGATCTTAATTACCTAAAATCCAATCCCAACATGAAACGGAGCCTTCCTTAGAATCAAACCCCATCCTAAACCCAGTCCCAATGACAAACCTGATCTGAAGTAACTTTAGATCTAACCCATCACCAAGACCCAGCCACTATGAAAATCCGGCCCCCAACCCCATTCCCCTAGCCCCAGCCCTGGGATCCACAATGGCCCCCTACAAACACCGTTCCAAGGTGACGCTCAACCCCAACTCAACCTTAGACCCCCAGTCTCTACCTGAAACAGAGCCCCACCCCAGCCCCACCCCAAGATCAGCATCCACACAACCTCTCCTCTAGATCCAGCTTTGAGCCCCACCCAACCCCAATGTATCCCCATCCTAACCCAGGGTCACCTCAGCTTTCACCTCAAATATGTTCCAATGCCAGCCCAACGCATCTCCCTACCAGCCATCCCAGACCCCACACAACTTCAACTCCAAACTCATGGTCAATACCCCTCCTCATGCCCATGAAATCCTACGTCCACTCTTGGCTCCAAACTTCTGATCATCTCCAGACCCACAAGCCACCTACACCCACCTGAGTCTCAACTCCAGCTTCAGGACCTCAACCCAGTCCGGAAGCCACTGACATCCTAGATTCACTCCTCATCCAACCATAGACCCAACAGCTGCCCTGCATGCAACCCCTGATCCAACTTGTAACCTTTTCTCATAACCTAAACTCCAAACTCAATCCCAATTCTAAGACTAATGAGATGGAACCCAAACCTTAGTCCAAACCAACTCTAGACATGGCGTCACCAAGAACTCACAGTGACCCAACTCTAAACACAAATTATACATCATATCAAACCTTTCGCTAGGCCTGCCTTGACCCTCACTATAACCCTAATGTCACTCTCAACCTTAACCCATTGCCCCTGATCCTTCAGCTCAACAATTCCCAACCCTGGCACCAACCCTCAATTAATTCCTATTCTTTTTTAAAAATATATTTTATTGACTTTTTACAGAGAGGAAGGGAGAGGGATAGAGAGTTAGAAACATTGATGAGAGAGAAACATCGACCAGCTGCCTCCTGCACACCCCTCACTGGGGATGTGTCCACAACCAAGGTACATGCCCTTGACCGGACTCGAACCTGGGACCCTTCAGTCCGCAGGCCGATGCTCCATCCGCTGAGCCAAACCGGCCAGGGCTAATTCCTATTCTTCACCTTTTTTTTTTAAATATATTTTATTGATTTTCCACAGAGAGAAAGGGAGAGAGATAGAAAGTCAGAAACATCGATGAGAGAGAGACATCGATCAGCTGCTTCCTGCACATCCCCCACTGGAGATGTGCCCGCAACCCAGGTACATGCCCTTGACCGGAATCGAACCTGGGACCTTTCGGTCTGCAGGCTGACGCTCTATCCACTGAGCCAAACCGGTTTCGGCCCTAAACTAATTTTGAGGCCCATCCAGCTGCCTACACTCAACCCCAATCCTTAAGCCTTTCTCAGTAATTCCCAATTTCAAACTCTACCCAAATCCTAAAGCCAATAAAATCCTACAGGAATAAATACATAATCTTTAAACCAACTCCAGACTCAACAGCCACCTACGTGTGACCCTCCCCTAATTTCTAAGTCCACCCTCAATGCTTCAGCTCAGCCTGATCATAAAGCAACTGACATCCTAGCTTCACCCCTCAATGACCCTGGACCCTACAGCCACCCTACCTCCAACTCCAGTCTTAACCCCACACTCTTCCTTGGTGTTGCTCCCATTTGAGACTTGGTCCCTATCCTAATGTCAATGAAACTCTCAAGTGAGCCCTAACTAACCCCAACTCCAACAGACTTCAAAACCAAGCTCACATCACCACCAACGCCGCCCGGACCCGGGACCGCCGGCCCACCTTGGCCTTGATGCAGGTGTCCAGCGCGGAGTTGCTGACCGCCAGCTGTATCTTGAGGTGCTCGGCCTCCCGCTTCTTCTCCTCCAGCTCCTTGGCCTGGTTGTCTCGCTCCTTCCGCAGCGCTGCCTTCTCCTCCAGCGCTAGCTGGGTCTGCCTGGCACACTCGGCCTGCAGCTTGGCCTCCCTGGCCTGGGCTTCCTTTACCACCTTCTCCTTGGCCTCCTGACTGACCCGCAGGGCCTGCTCAGCCTCCAGCTTCTGGCGCTGGAGGTCTGCGTTCTCTTGGGCCACACGCTGGATGCCAGACCGCAGGCTCTGGGCCAGCTCCTCCACCTTGGTGCGCATCATGTTAGGCATCTGGTCGCAGATTCTCCGTATGGAGACCAGGTCGGAGCCCATGGGATGGTACGGGCTGTAGGTTAGTGCGTCGAGGGTGCGCGGGATGATGGAGTCCCTCCAGAGGTTGCGCAGGTCCACCGCCAACTTGTCCTTGTCCAGTGGGAGGCAGAGGGACTGCACCTTCTGCAGATGACTCTCGGCCAGCTGTCGCTCCTGCCGCTGCTGCTCCCGGGCCTTGCCGCACTCGGCCAGTTGCTCCTCCACTATCCGCTTGCTCAGCCCCAGACCCTCCTTGTCCTTGGCGCACACAGCCTTCTCCTTGGCCAGCTCCAGCTCTAGCGTCTTGGTCTTCTGGTTCAGCTCGAGGAGCAGGGCTGCAGGCACAGGGTGACAGGGTGCAGGAAAGCTGGGGGGCTGCCAAGGAACTGGATGGGGGAGCCCCCAGCCTGACCCCCCACTGCCCAGAGCACTCACCGTTGCAGCTGTTGTTAGTCTCCTTGAGCTGTTCTTGGCATTGTTTCTCGCTCAGGATAATGGCAGCCATGTACTTCTGGTTGTTCATGTAGACGTTCTGCCCGGATAGGACACAGGCCAGACCTCAGAGGGACATCCCCTGACCCCGGGACTGCCCAGGCCCTCAGGGCTGAGGCCCCAGATCCAGCACGCAGATGG
>NW_006294353.1:30431-33236 GCF_000327345.1 Myotis davidii | reverse complement strand
AAGTCGGTATTTTGTGGAAGAGCCACACTCCAGGGGCCAAAGAGCCGCATGTGGCTCGCGAGCCGCAGTTTGCCGACCACTGGCCTAGTTCATGAGGGCATGGCTCCTTTACAGGGAAAGCTGGTCTGATCTTCGAAAGTTGTTATGATTACCCTGGCCAGTGTCTCAGTGGTTAGATTGTCAGCCTGGGAACTGAAGGGTTACAGGTTTGACCCCCAGCCCTGTGGGGGGGAGGGGGGACCAGAGCAGCAGGAAACAAATTGATGTCTCTCTCTCTCTCTCTCTCTCTCTCTCTCTCTCTCTCTCTTTCCCCTCCCCTCCTCTCTCCTTTCCACTAAAAGCAATGGAAAAAATATCCTCAGGTGAGGATTTAAAAAACGTGTTATAAAAAGAAGTGTTATGATTAATACAATTTGGCAGTAAAAATATGGAGGCACTGACACATGCTCCAGTGTGGACGGACCTTGAAAACATGATGCCGAGTGACAGAAGTTAGTCACAAGAGGCCACGTAGTGTCTGGTTCTTTTATTTTATTTTATTTTTTTAAATATATTTTATTGATTTTTTACAGAAAGGAAGGGAGAGAGATAGAGAGTTAGAAACATCGATGAGAGAGAAACATTGATCAGCTGCCTCCTGCACATCCCCTACTGGGGATGTGCCCGAAACCCAGGTACATGCCCTTGACCGGAATCGAACCTGGGACCCTTCAGTCCGCAGGCCGACGCTCTATCCACTGAGCCAAACCGGTTTTGGCTGTCTGGTTCTTTTAGATAAAATGTCTAGAATAAGCAAACCCATAAGGGACAGAGAGCAGATTCATGGCTCCCAGGGGCTGGGGAGAGGGAGGGACGTGCTGTGTCTGCTAATGGGGACAGGGTTTCCTTTTAGGGTGATGAAAAACATTCTAAGATTATTTGTGATGATGGTTGCACAACTCGGTGAATGCACCAAAAGTCATTGAACTGTGCACTTTACTTATTTTTTTAAAAATATATTTTATTGATTTTTTACAGAGAGGAAGGGAGAGAGACAGAGAGCCAGAAACATCGATGAGAGAGGAACATCGATCAGCTGCCTCCTGCACATCTCCCACCGGGGATGTGCCCGCAACCTAGGTACATGCCCTTGACCGGAATCAAACCCAGGACCCTTCAGTCCGCAGGCCAACGCTCTATCCACTGAGCCAAACCGGCTTTGGCTGAACTGTGCACTTTAAATGGGTCCATTATAAACGGCATGTGAACGAAACTTTTACGATTCCACAAAGGCCACGCCTTCCGAGCTTTGGAACAAAACCCTCCGCAGAAATATAACAAGTAAAGATATGAAGGGTGCAGATTCTTGTCTTACTGCTCGTCCTTAGGAAGCTGGGCCTGTGCGAATGCCCTGGGTTAGGGAAGCACAGAAATAGCTCGGAAATTTCCAGCGACTTCTGCTTTCAAAAGCCTTACCAACACTCTGGCTGGTGTGGCTCAGCTGGTGGAGAGTCCTCCGGTGCACCTAGAGGTTGCCAGTTGGACTCCGGGTCAGGGCACATGCCCCGGTTTCAGGCTCGATCCCTAGTAGGGGGTGTGCAGGAGGCAGCCCATGGCTTCTATTTCACCATCCAAGTTAAAATAAAAGCTATAACATTTAGTGCAGCTCCTTGGTATTTAGTTTTTTAAAAAAATATATTTTTATTGATTTTAGAGAGGAAGGGAGAGGGACAGAGATACAAAACAATCAATGATGAGAGAGAATCACCGATTGGCTGCCTCCTGCACGTCCCCCACTGAGGATGGAGACCACAACCCCGGCATGTGCCCTTGACCGGAATTGAACCTGGGACCCTTCAGTCCACAGACTGACGCTCCATCTACTGAGCCAAACCAGCTAAGTCAAAACATATATATTTTAAAAAGCCTTAGCCACAGAAGGGGAAGTGAGTTGGATCCAAACATGAAGTGAGAAAGGGGTATCTTCCAGTTAGAACAGTTCAATTTTCCTTTCCCTTTCAGGGTCCCAGGACAAGAAATGCAGTTGCATTTCCAGAAAATTAAAATAAAAAATCATGTCTCTTAGCACTGACAGAATTGGGGAAAGACCAAGATTCATATCCGCTACCATCGGACACTGGGGCTGCTGGAGCAGGGCCGGGTGGGTCTAGGGGCTCCCTCACAACCATCAGCACCCTCTCCTGGGGTGGGGGCGTGGGACAGGATCCCCTCAGGAGAAAACCCTGAGAGGTTCAAGCCTAGAGGAATTTGTCAACTCAAAGGGGGGAAAAGCATGATTTTCCAGTTTTAAAGTTGTGAAGATCTGGATTCTCAGATTTCTAATCACCTACAGCAGGGAGTCAGGACCGGGGGTGGGGGTGGTGGGGGTGGTGGTGTGAGTGCCTAACACTTTATGACCCCGATTCCTTCCTAGTGGCTCCTGCTGGGATAGTGCTGTGTGTCCTGGGGATGGGCTGGCGGGGATTCAAGGCTCTGCCCTGAGAGCCTGAGGAGGGTGCGTCCCCTGCTGGGGTCAGAAGGGGAACCGCCCTGCTCTGGGGATTGAGGAGGGACCTGCCCCCATTCCAAAGGTCAGATGGAGACCCATACTTCCCCAGGGGCCTGAGGGGAGACCCTCCCTGCCCTGGAGCATGAGGGGGACCAGCCCCCATTGGGGAGTCTAAAGGAGACATGCCCTGCCCTGGGTCTGAGCAGCAAAGACAGGGCCCTTTCTGGAGCGGATCTGAGGGGCCTTCCTGTCCCGTGAGGAGGGTGGGTGATCTGAGGCTGGTCCTCCCCACCTCCCACCCCAACTGGCCAGAGCCC
>NW_006294353.1:23902-30342 GCF_000327345.1 Myotis davidii | reverse complement strand
GCACCCCCCACCCCCACCCCATCAGGGTCTTGGCGCTAAGACCTCCATGGACAAAGAGTGTGTGCGGCATGTAAGAGTGTGCGTGAGGGAACACAGGGGCGGCCCGATGAGTTTGGCATGAGTGCGAGACCCCCACGTGTGCCCCCTGCTTCTGGCCCCCCCAGGAAAACCACCTCCTTCTCAAGCCTCCATTTCCCCATCTGCAAGAGGGCTGAGGGTTCCTCCCTACCTCTTGGGCTTCCGTAATGAGATACTATTTCTCAAGCGGACGCCAGCGGAAGGCAAAAATCAGCCGCCCCTACTGACTGCTAAGAAAGAGACACACGCTCTGACTTTTTATCCAGCCAGTTCTTGTTTGCAGTGTGTTTGCAGGCGGCACATTCTGAGCCTTTTATGCGCATTAATCCATGGGCCCAGGGCTGATGTGCGGTTACACTTGAATTCCCGAGAGGTAACGAATCCTTTTTGTTAGTTTGAGTATATCCAAAATATTGCATGGGATATACTTACACAAACAAAATATGCATTGCTGATCTGTTAGGGCTCCTCAGGCAAAACGAAGGGTCTGGCGCTGGCCAGTGTTCTCAGTGGTTAGAGCATCGGCCCACACACCAAAGGGTCTCGGGTTCGATTCCCAGTTAAGGGCACATCCCTGGGTTGTGTTCACTCCCTGCCCTCAGTCAGGATGCCCTTCTCTCTCTCCCTCCCTCCCTCCCTTCTACCCTCTGAAAAGCAAGGGAAACAAAATCCTCAGGTGAGGATTAAATTTAAAAAGTAAGGTCTGTGACTCCCATTCCGTGGATGGGGAAACGGAAGCTCAGAGAGCTGAGGTGACTTTCTGGGGTCACCAGGGCCAGTGTCAGGCCCTTAGCCTTACCCGGTCGGCCAGGCACTGGCGGAAGCTGGCATTGATCCGGTCCACCTCTCGGCGGGCAACCAGCAGCATCTGCATGATGCTTTCCTTGGCGCGGGCGGTGAGGTTGAGCTCCTTGGTCAGGTTGGCGTGGCTGGCCGAGAGCCCCTGGAGCTGGTTGTGCAGGCTCTCAGCCCGGTGCTTGGTGGCCTGCAGGTTGGACTCGGTGCTCTCGTGCACGTTGCCGTAGACCATGAAGAGGACCAGGCCCAGGATGATGAGGAACTGGATGAGCGAGACAAAGAGGAAGAAGTAGCGCAGGTAATACCAGCAGCCCCGAGAGCTGCCCGCCGCCCGAGTATAGGCCCCTCCGTGCTCCATGGCCAGGCCCATCTCCTCCCCGGTTGCCACCCGCCGGGTGCACTGGTGCTGCTCCGCTGGCTGGTCTGTTCTGGGTGGTGGCTTGCCCCTTCTGGACCCAGCCGCCCACAGGGGGAGTGTTTATATTACTCCTCTTAATACTTCCTCTGCCTGGCTCCTTCCTGGCCAGGAGGAAACGGGGAGCGGTGGGTTATCTCAACACTCCCACCCAGGCTGTGAAGGGAAGGAGGGAGGGGGCAGGGGGCAGGGACCAAGGCTTGGCTGGCCTTCTGGGTGGGGCACCAGCTGGGTGACTGGGCGTCTTCGGCCTCTCTGAAACTCAGTTTCTCCAGCTGCCCCTGCTCTGTGCCAGGCGCTGTTCTGGGCACTTGCAGCAGAGGAATGAACTCAGGTCCTCGTCCGCACCATGTGGAGGAGGAGAGAGGAGACACAGGGAGAAGGGACTGCCCTGAGTCTTGAACTGTTGGTTCACTGAGCTGGGCTTACCCCGCAGGGGGTTGACCTCAGACGGGTGCCCACCTCACAGGGCAGTGCCAATTACATGAGCTAAATTGTGCGGAGTGCTTAGCTCACGGCGTGGGTAGGCTGATCCTGGGTGGTGGTGGTGTGGACGCCCATTGTAGTAAAATATAGAAATGTTTAAAATGCTTAAAGAATGTTAGAAAAGTTTTAAAATGTTTGAGTGAACTTTCCTTAAAACGTAAGTAGACACATTCCCTACTGCCTTGAAGCATGTGTCTCCCAGAGATAAGGATTTGAACTTCAGTAAACAACTCAGAGTGACTCGTCAAGTAAACACTTGCGTGAGTGACCTACTCTCAGCCCCCTCGCCTTGCTTGAGATTAACGTAAATCATTGATAGCCACTTGAGCTGCTACGGGTACGAACAAGCTTTAAATATGGACTCCTGGCCACCTATTGATGCTCGCCTGTCAAGACAGCTACAAAGGCCTGTCCCTTTGACGGTCTGACAAGCGATGCAGCTCCACGCTCTTCTCCCTGCCAGAGGACAAAACAGCTAACAACCCCCGATGGAGATGCGACCGCGCTCTCCGGTGAGAAACGCCGCCCCCCTGCACCCGGACCGGACCAGCCTAGCTGCTGGACCCCAGCGGACAGCACCACGGCGATCACTAAGTTTGTACCCGCAGCTCAGGAATTTGTGTGAATAATAAAAAAGCTGTGATTTGCAACTGCATATGTTTCGTGTGGTGGGATTCCTCCGGCAGTTAATTGAATTTATTTGCGTCCGCTTAAAAGTTAAATTAAAGCCTCTGGTCTTTGCTGGTCCTAAAGCCTGCCCTCTGGTCCTGCTGGCAGCCTCTTTGCTAGCAACTACTTGCATGTCCCACACCTGCACGGTTCCACTTTATCTCAAGGGACGCCTTAGGTCAGCGGGTCGAACGACCCTTTCACAGGGGTCGCCTAAGACCATCGGAAAACACATATATAATTACATATTGTTTTTGTGATTAATCACTATGCTTTAATCATGTTCAATTTGTAACAATGACTTTGGGGGTCACCACAACATGAGGAACTGTATTAAAGGGTCGCCGCATTAGGAAGGTTGAGAATCACTGCCTTAGATACACACCCCAGATCCTTTCCTGGGATCTGCTAGGGACAACTCCGCAAGCTGTCATCCCGTCCCATCCCGGCTCACGCAGGTGCTTAAGAAGTGCTCCCGGACTCACAGCACGAGCAGCAATGACGTTAGAGGCGTGGAGAGCCCGGCTTGGCTGTGCGGGTTCATGGGAGCGACTTCTCCTGTCTGTGCCTCGGCTTCCCCCTCTGTGAGGTGGGTGTGCGTGATGCCCAGTCACGGGGCTGTGTGGGGAAGCTGCTATTATTGCTACCATTTCCTGCTGGAAGCATTGTTTCGGGGCTCCGTGAGATGGTGAGTAGAAGGCGCCCGATGGGTGGGAGCTGAGCTTCATTGGGGGTCACCTCCAAGTGGGCGTGCAGGAGATTTGGAACCAAGGAGCAAAGGGTTCTGGGTGTGCCCTCCTGCCTGTCACCCCAGAACCAGGAGTTCCAGGGAAACCTCCACATGATGGGTGAAGCCAGCGCCCCCCAAGAGGCATCAGCCCCAGCCCCAGCCCCAGCCCCAGCTGGGAGGGGCCTCAGGCTTGAGGAGACAGATGGGACACAGCCCCTAGCCCCAGGGGGTCAAGGGTGGCAGGGAGGAGGGAAGGGGCTGAGGGGAAAGGGACAAGGAGATGGAATTGGTGTCCCTTGCCTGGCGGGGAGCACAGCTGGGTAAAGGCTGCTGCAGGGGGACCCATCCCCCCATTGGCCATTGTAATGGAGTTGGGGGGGTGGACAGCGGGGAGGGGTACCCCAGGGTGGTGTTCATCAAGGAGGCAGAAGTTGTGTCAGGAAGGAGGAAGTTCCCAGGGGTAGGCAGGAAACCCCTGTCTGACCTTTGGTCCTCGCAGCTACCCAGCGATTCCTGATTCCCAGACCCTTCCCAGCTGGTGAGTGAAGGGAGGAGGGTTGGGGGCTGCAGGCGGTGCCCAACCAGTTATTCCTCGAGGTTGGCCAGGCCCCCCACCCCAGGGGGTGTGAGAGGACACCGTCCATCTTCCTTAGGGGGCCATAGAGGGGGGTGAATTTCGGGCTACAATGGGGGCTCGGAGTTAAGGTCTGGCTGTGCCACTCGCCTGTTGTGTGAGCTCAGGCCAGCGGGTGTCCTGTCGAAAACGGAGGCCACAGAGCCGGCTGAAACACTGGCACCGAGGTATTTTTTAAGGTGGGAGCGGATGGATCATGTGCAGCCTCTGATGCCAGGCTGCGGAACGGAGGCACCCACCGGGAAGGGCATTGCCTCCGGACGCTGGTGTCCCGGGCCTGTGGGAACTCAGGGAAAAGGGGGCATGACGGGGCAGAGCCTGAGCGACCAGGATCCAGAGGAGGAGTGCAGGCAGGGAGGAGTGCCCGGGCCGGTGCCAAGACGGGAGACAGTTGGCGTGTAGTTAAGATCGTGGCTGTTCATGATACAGTGAAGGTGTTGCATATGCGTATATATGAGCATGATGCTTGTTGTAAAGGAAAAAGAAAGGCAACCAAAAACTCCCCAAAAATAAGAAGCCACCCAAACATGATGGTGCCGATGTGATACAGTTTTGAGCAATTGCTACAAGAGTTATAAATATACACACTAATGTCTTTGTATTGAGATCAAAATAATTTCTGGGGTTTTTTTTGCTTTTGTTTTTATTTTTAAACTTTTTTTTATTAAGTTATTACATATGTGTCCTTATCCCCGCATTACCCCCATCCTCCCCACTCATGCCCTCACCCCCCTGTTGTCTGTGTCCATTGGTTAGACCTATATGCTTGCATATAAGTCCTTTGGTTGATTAATTTCTGTTTCTTTTTGGAAATTTGATCTCACATCTTTCATTAGTAATGTTTTTTAAAATATATATTTTTATTGATTTCAGAGAGGAAGGGAGAGGGACAGCTTAGGCCCAATCCCCCCGGGGAGCAGGCCTAAGCCAGCAGGTGGTCATCCCCCGAGGGGTCCCAGACTGCGAGAGGGCACAGGCCAGGCTGAGGGACTCCTCCCTTCCCCCCGAGTGCACAAATTTTTGTGCACCGGGCCTCTAGTAGAGGATAAGTAGGGTAAGAAGGTGGACAGTACAGAACTTAGATTGAGAAGATGTGCCATACTGAGTCCAAAGAAAGAAGACTCTGTATAGATTTTTAGATGAAGATGTGCCATACTGAGTCTAAAGAAGTCTATTGATCTTTTAACACATATGCTGGAGAACCTAGCATGCGCGCAACCCAGGTACATGCCCTTGACCAAAATCGAACCTGGGACCTTTCAGTCCGAAGGCCAACGCTCTATCCACTGAGCCAAACCGGTTTCGGCTGATTTTTTTTTTTAAATAGAGAATGAAAGGGAAGGAGAAAGACACACAGAGAGAAACATCAATGTGAGAGAGACACATCGATTGGTTGCCTCCCGAGACCCAGGCCAGGCTCCCTGCAACCAAGGTACGTGCCCTTGACTGGAACCAAACCCGCAACCGTTCAGTCCGGGGGGCCAACGCTCTATCCACTGAGCAAAACCTGCTAGGGCAGTAATGTTTCTTTTTAATAACTTGTTTCAGTAGCTAGATTTTTAAAAAAGTACTCAAATATGTCTCAGATTTTAATAAGATCTCTATATACACATTTATTTGCTAGTAAACATGGAAATAACACATCAAAAATAATTTGTTACTATTCAAGTTTTAAAAAACCAGAGAATTAATGCACCTTATGTTAATTATGCTCTAGCCAAACTACTCAATGTTGTCTTTTTCACATTCCTTCTACACAAGTTACTTGCTTCTAATACTTCATGTTGGGTTTCATCTTCCTGGCTTCAGGCTTCTAAAACACACTGGCAATACTTAAGACTTATTAGTGCTTCTTTGGGTCAAATAAAAAAGTGGAACTGAAATATCATTATAGTCATTCAAATATAAATTACATAGATGAGAGGGTTAAAGAGAATAGTCATTCAAATATAAATTACATAGATGAGAGGGTTAAAGAGAATAAATCGGGGCAGAGAAAACTTAGGTGCCTGAAATAAAAGTTTCTTTGATACATTACGGCCTCCTGTCATCGGTGCTCGACCCCGGCCCGCTCTGAACCTTTCAATAGATTCCTTATAGGTTACTGGTATCAAGGTAGACAAGAAAGAGATGCAAGAAAAAGAGACAACACAGAACTTACATTGGAGGTTATCAAAATATTGATATACAGTCTGTCCTAGTATAGAGTAGCTTTCCCAAGCTGCTGCCATAGGGTCCTAAAATTGCTAGCAAGGAAAAAACCGCGCAAATTCACGGCTAACTTGACTCCATATCCCAATTATTCTCCATGCGAACATTATCGGAAGGCTCTCCATGATGTAGGCAATAATGACCGTTACATCTGAATCTTCTGAGTCTCGATTCAATCCCAATGCTCCTCTCCTGGGGGTCTTTTCAAAGCAGGGACAGGATGTGCTATCGAATGACCAAAACATCCTTTGCATCCTTTCTTTCCAATAGGGGCCAATGTCCGTAATCCATGCTTCTTCCCTTAGAGGATGCCTTGCCCCAGACCCAGCCTAAGCCCCTGTAGGTTCTTTTCTGTGTCCTGCTGTTTTGGTGAATATCCCGGTGGAAGCGAAGGGAACTTGGTGCTAAGGTTTTTTGAT
>NW_006294353.1:16657-23482 GCF_000327345.1 Myotis davidii | reverse complement strand
CTGAACTTACTCCTACCAGTCAGGATATTTGGAGCTGCAAGTAACAGGACACTGTAGTAAAAGATTGCCTACCCCTTGCCCCCCCCCTCCACACACACACACACACACACACACACACACACACACACACTTGGGATCAAGCCCAATACCTGGGCATGTGCCCTGACCAAGAACCGGTGACCTCTTGGTTCATGGGTTGACGTTTAACCACTGAGCCATCCTGGCAGGGGTAGATCTTTGGTTCATGGGTTGACGTTCAACCACTGAGCCACCCTGGCAGGGCTAGATTTTTGTTTTTTTAAATGAAAAAACTAATGATGTAACTTCCTCTGTTTGCTCAACATTATGTCTTTGGGATCTGTTTATTCCTTTCGCCTCCTGTTTTCACTTCATACAATACCATAATAATTGTCAACGGGCATTTAGACAGTTTCTAAAAACCTTTTTTCTAAAATTTTTGTTCCAATGAACAAAATAAGATTTGGTATCAAATCCCCACAAAAGAAATCACTGGGTCCCAACGCAGTCACATTGTACATTTTGACAGCTGTCACCAAATTGTCCTCCAAAGAGGTTGTTTCCATTGACACCCCTGCCAGCGTGTCTAATTTCTCTAAAAACAGACTTTCCGAACACATTCTGCCTGTGTCCCTGGTCAGAAAGTTCTGGAGGGAGGAGGAGCGCAGCCCTCGGATTCACATTCCGTCAAATGCATTGGCCCTGATGTCAGTGTTTTTTTCCTGAAAATGATTTATGTTCACAGGAAATTTTGTGCCTGAACCTATCTGAATTTCCTCAGAAGTCCATCACAAACTTAGGTATCAGCTTTAAATCTTTTTAAAGTGAAACACGACGATGTTGGTTTTATTTGTTTGGGCGGAGAAGGGGAAACTGTGACAAGGAAGTCAGCTCTGTCACTACCTGAAAACAGACACAGGTCCTCCTGGAGACACAAGGGCTTAAAACAAACAAAACAAAAGAAAGCAAACCACTCTCACAGAACTGCGGGAAGGTCTCTGAGGAGGTGGTATTTCTGGTGAAGAATAATTTCAGCGAAGATCAGAAGCCTCGCCCAGCCGGCGTGGCTCAGTGGCTGAGCTTCGACCTAGGAACCAGGAGGTCAGGGTTCAGTTCCCGGTCCGGGCACATGCCTGGGTCTCAGGCTCCATCCCCAGGGTGGGGTGTGCGAGAAGGCAGCTGATCAAGGGTTCTCTCTCATCATTGATGTTTCTAGCTCTCTCTCCCTCTCCCTTCCTCTCTGAAATCAATAAAAATATATTAAAAAAAGAAAGATCAGAAGCCTCCACGTGTACGCGAACAATGTGCTTGGTTTGGTTAAATTCTAGTGAAATTAAGCGTGTGCTTTTGAAGGCGACAGGGGAGCAAAGCGAGCCCCTTGGCGAGGGACAGCCTGTCCTCGCTGGGCCTCCGTGTTCCGGGCTGAAAAAAGATGACCCACTTCTTACCTGGAACTGAAGGGCTGGCGAGGGCAGCCTGCTGCCGCCCCAGATGCTCTGCGCCCACAGCTGCACCAAGGTTACTCTTTTCCTCTCCCCATTCCTGTCTCTGTAGTCACAGAGGGAGGCCTCAGGGTTACTGACCATGGATCGGGGAGGCCAGGTAGAGGCCTGGGAAGGTGTGCTGGCAACAGGGCTGGACACGCAGTGATAGAGAGAGACTCAGAGACAGAGGGACGATGGAGACTTGGAATGGGAATTAGGTGGCGAGATGAGGCAGCACAGGGCAAGGGCAGGCCAGAGGCAGGCCCTGTGGAGTGGAAAGCAGGGGGGGCCCAGGAGGCAGGTCCCATCAAGAAGTGCTGTTTGCCCCCTTGTTCAGCTGGGGGGCCTTGGTGCAGCCAGGCGCCTGGGGTCTTCCCCCTAAATTACCCCAAACCCTGTGGGTCTCCCCAGGGGCTCAGAGTTCTCTCTGCTCTTTCTCCCTTACCAGATCGGACTGTGCCTTTCCTGCTCACACACCTGCCATGGCTCCCCATTTCCCTCCACCCATGGAGCTGAGCTTCAGGTGTTCTGCGGGGATGGTCTAAGTGGAGCCAGCAGAATAATAATGAGAATTTTCCAAAATCCTCACCACTGATTTTTAGAGAGAGTGGAAGGAGGGAGGGAGAGGGAGAGAAACATCGATGTGAGAGAAACACGGCAATGGGTTGCCTCCCACATGCACCCTGACCGGCCAACGCTCTAACCATTGGTCTGATAATGTTTTAGGTCCTGTGTCTAGCCCGGCGTTCAGCCCTTTATGTGGATCCGCTCTTGGACCCCATGCTGCACAGTGAGGAGGTCTTAAGTCAAAGGCCTCCTGGTCTGTAGCCCTGGCTGAGCGCAGAAGGAGAAGCCACTGCCTGCGCACTTCTGGATCTATGCCAGGGCCCAGGGGTTCTCAGACCCACCCTTAGCCCCAAGCTCGGTGCCTTTAGCAGGCAGCAAACAGGCAGGAGGCTGGGGCGTCCCCTGGTGGCCACAGCGGACGCGGAGGCTAGAGCTCTTATTCCTCTCAGCCTCACTTCCCCCTTCGGGGTGGGGCTCAGGTCACCATCCTGATCAGGTACCACCAAGCCCCAGGCTGGTGAGGGAATAATGAGCATGACTAGCTGGGGGGCAGGGGGTGTCAGCTTTCCACGGCTCCTACTCCTCTCCCTAACCAGCCTCTTCAGAATTTTTTCAAAACAAAATTTAAAATTTTTTAAAATATATTTTTTTATTGATTTCAGAGAGGAGGCGAGAGGGAGAGAGAGAAAGAAACATCAATGATGAGAGAGAATCATTGATCAGCCGCCTCCTGCATGCCCCCGACTAGGGATCGAGCCGGTCAGGGGATCGAGCCCTGACTGGGAATCCAACTGTGACCTCCTGGTTCAAAGTCGAGGCTCAACCACGGGGCCACACCAGGCCAAAATTTAAATTTCTAAAGGCAATACATGTGCATGATTTTTAAAATGCAAACATTATAAAAAGATATACAGAGAAACATGAGACTGCCTACCCCACCAACCCCAAACCCCAAACCCCTGGTCCTACCCTGCCCACCCCCCCACCCCTCCAGAGGCCACAACTGTGACCAGTACTTCCTTTGGAAATATTTGGATACAAGTCTCCCCCGAATAATTGCTGTCTTGCTTTTTTATTTTTATTTTTTTAACATATTTTTTATTGGCTTCAGAGAAGAAGGGAGAGGGAGAGAGAGAATCTCCCACTGGGGATGTGCCCGCAACCCAGGTACATGCCCTCGACCGGAATCGAACCTGGGACCTTTCAGTCCGCAGGCCGACGCTCTATCCACTGAGCCAAACCGGTCTCAGCTGCTTTGGCCTTTTAAAGAGTTGTATAGTATTCTACTGTGTGAAGGAACACTCACTTAAAGTCCCCAGTTTGCTAACACTGAGGTTGTTCCCAATTTTAAAACAATATATATTTTTTATTTATTTTTAGAGATAGAGAGACATCAATCGTCTGCTTCCTGCATGTAGCCCAGGCATATGCCCTGACCGGGAGTCGAAATGGCAACTTTTTGGTCCATGGGTTGATGCCCAACCACCGAGACACACTGGCCAGGGCCATTTTCAATTTTGTTTTTGCAATTACCAAAAATGTCTTAACAATGTCCTCTTCCTCCCTCTCCTTTTTTAAAAAAAATACATTTTATTGATTTTTTACAGAGAGGAAGGGTCTCAATGTGACTCTATTTTGAGGTCTTTATTTTTTAAAAAAAATATATTTTATTGACTTTTTAAAGAGAGGAAGGGAGAAGAATAGAGAGTTAGAAACATCAATCAGCTGCCTCCTGCACACCCTCCACTGGGGATGTGCCCGCAACCAAGGTACAGGCCGTTGACTGGAATCGAACCTGGGAACCTTGAATCCGCAGGCCGACGCTCTATCCACTGAGCCAAACCGGTAAGGGCCTCCCTCTCCTTTTTAAAAGTACATTTAAAATTTTGGAATAATTTTAGATTTACAGAAAATTTGCAGAGATAATACAGAGTCCCAGAATAGCCCTCACCAAGCTTCGTCCATTGGTAGCATCTTATATACCATGACTAGAGGCCCATTGCAGGAAGATTCTTGCAAGGATAGGGCTTCCTGCTGCTGGAGCAAAGCAGAGAAGGGAGCGAAACCCGCTGAGGCTTCGCTCCCGCTCCCAGCTGCTATGGCGGGGTTCCCCTTCTGCCTCCCGCCTCCCGCCTCTGCAGCCCTGGCTCCGTTCCTGTCTCGCCGCCTCTACTTAGCTCCCTTCTGTAGCGCTTCGCTTCCATGTTGTCTTCAGTCTTCGCTCCCAGCCGGTATATGCAAATTAACCGCCATCTTTGTTGGCAGTTACTTTGCATATCATGCTGATTAGCCAATGGGAGGCATAGCGAAGGTACGGTCAATTACCATGTTTGTCTATTATTAGATAGGCTGCTTCCTTTGTCAAAACTAACAAATTAACCTTAGTATATACAATTAACTAAACTCTAGGTTTTATTTGATTTACCCACTAAGTGTTTTTCTGTCCTGAGATCCAACCCAGGATTCTGCATTGTATCTAAGCCATCAGTTGTTTCTGATGTATCCATGGACAACTGCCTGTAGAAAGTGGCCAGAGGGGAACTGATGGGTCGACTGGCATTTGCACTTTAATGCTGAGAGTCTAGAAAACGCCCACAGCAGTTTCCCCTGTGCTGCCTGGTACTGCTTGTTTCCTCACAGCCGTGCCGACACAGTGTGTTTGCAAACTTTTAATCTATTTCTGTTTTTGTCTTTGCCAAACTAATGGGTGGAAAGTGGTAGCACGTTGTTGTTTCCATTTGCATTTCTTTTCTAGGAGTGAGGAGGCTGGGTGTCTTTTTTGGTGTGTTTCCATGAACTGACTGTTCATGTTCTTTGCTATTTTTCTACAGGTAATTTTTTTTAAAAAAATATTTCTTTATTGATTTCAGAGAGGAAGGGAGAAGGAGAGAGAGATAGAAACATCAATGATGAGAGAGAATCATTGATCGGCTGCCTCCTGCACACCCCCCACTGGGGATGGAGCCCACAACCCAGGCATGTGCCCTTGGCTGGAATCGAACCTGGGACCCTTCAGTCCGCAGGCCGACGCTCCATCCACTGAGCCAAGCTGGCTGGGGCGGTAATTTTCTTTTTCTTTTTTTTTGCTTCATTTATAAGAGCCCCCTTACATAATTTGGAAATGATTCCTGGGTATGAAAAAACCCCAAATATCTGAATGGGTCTTTCTTTTCTTCAAAGGATTTCTAGCTGGTTGTTCGGCTATTGGAAAGTTCAGTTCATTCTTTTGGGTCTTCTATATAGAAAACCATGCCACCAGCAGGTAACATTATTAGGTTTAATGGTTTCTGATGTATTCCTGCCAAAAATGCCAACCAGAAGTTATAAGGAAACATCACACAGACCCAAACTCAGACTCCACAGAATGACCGGCCTGGGCTCTTTAAAAATGCAATATTATGAAAGGCAAAGACACACCGAGGAAAGTTCGGGTTAAAGCAGATGACAGCGACTTGACAAATAGCGTGTGAGCCAAAATACTCTATTGTTATAAAGGGCATTATCAGAACAGTTGGCAAAATCTGTTTGAGGCTTGCAGATTAGATAACAGTCTTTTATTAATGTCCATTTCCTGATTTTCATAATTGTGCCACGCTGATGTGAGAGAATGTCTTTGTTTTTAGGAAACGCAAACTCAAATACTTATGGGTAAAGAGACATAATTTCTTTCTTTTTTTTTTTTTGAGACATAATTTCTGTACGTTTTTCATAAAGGTAGGAAGGGAGAGAGGAAGGGAGGGAGGGAGAAAGAAGAAGAGGAGGAGAAGGAGGAGGAAAAAGAGGAGGAGGAGGAGGAGGAGGAAGACAGCAAAGCTGGTCAAAGTTAACATCTGTGGAGTCTGGGTAAAGAGTGCCCAGGGGTGATTTGTACTCATCTTCCAATTTTTCTGTAAGTCTTACGTTATGTCAAATATAAAGGTAAAAGACAAAAAAATATGAAATTGTACCACATAAAATAGTTATTTCAATTATTTTTGACCTTATATAAAGAGTGCTTTCAAATGATTCAACCTACACGTTCTCTGTCTCTGTTCTACTATTTATATCTCTTGTTTTTCTTGTCTGATTGCATGGTTAGTACCGCCACAACAATGTTAAACACTGGATAGTGGTTCCCTTTACCTTGTCCCTGAATGTGATGGTCCTTTCGGAACTTTTCTCATTTGATCCTTTAGTATGGTGAATTTTATGGGCAAACTTTGGAACAGTGACCCACCCCTGCACCTCAGGCATACGTCACCTTTGATGGGACATATTTTAAAAAGTGCTGCTCGGTTTTCTTTGCTAAATTATCATTTGGGAGTTTCGTACCGTCCTTACAGGAAGAGGGGCCTGCCGTTTTCATATTGTGTTGCCTTTGTCAGTTTTTGGTGTCAAAGAGAAGCCCGCCCCCGAAACATGATTCCAATCACTCATTTCACAAAGTAAACCGAGGCTCAGGGAGGAGAAGTGACTATCCAGGCCACTCCCAAGCCAGGGCCGGATCTTAAGTCCCCGTGTCGGTGGGATGAGGGTAACGCCATCGTTAGAGGGGACTTAAGTCCCGGATCAGCAGTGTCTCACTGGGCCTTTAAATGAACCTGCTCCTCGTCTGCAGAATAAGCTCGAGATGGTGGGGAGAGAGGATGGAGTCGCCTTCGTTTCCGTTCAGAGCGGTTGGTCTTAAGCTGGGCGCTGATGGAGACGGACTGGGCATCTCATCCAGGTGGGCACCGCGGAGCGTGCGCCCAGGACCGGGCAGTGCCTGCCCTCCTGG
>NW_006294353.1:16062-16390 GCF_000327345.1 Myotis davidii | reverse complement strand
GGCTTTACTGCCGGGAAGGAGGAGGGGCCGGTGAGAACGTGGACCCGGGTCCCCAGGGACCCCTCAGCACTCTTCCTTCTTCACTGGGAGCCCCAACCCTCAGGGTCCTAATCCTTTCCCCACCCCCGGCCATGCCCGGGACCCGTCCCCCGAAGCCCGGCTCCGGATTCCCGCCCCTCCCTCGATACTTCTTTCCTTGCACTCTCCCATCACCCTCCCAGGCCCCCCACCCCCATATGCGTCCGACCCAAAGAACCCAGGCCCCCAGCGCGCCGCCCCCAACCTGGGGAACCCCTCTCCCAACCTGCCCACCCCGCTCCCCACCCAG
>NW_006294353.1:10235-15970 GCF_000327345.1 Myotis davidii | reverse complement strand
GGCGGGAGACCAGGCTCCCGGCCTGCGCTGCCGGCGGCGGCGGAGTGTATTGTCTGCCTATTGTCTGCGTGCTCTGCTTATTTTGAATTAAGTTCGTGTGCCGTTTACGTGGCCTTTACGTGCCACTTGACGTTTTCATAGCTTTGCGCTGCTTTTGGAAGTCGTGGACATGATTTGTTACATTTGCGTATTTGTGACCGTTGCGGACATGATTTGTTACATTTGCGTATTTGTGACCGTTGCATGTCACGTGCATTCCTTTCATAAGTTTTCGCGTTCCTTGGCGTGTTGTTTGCATTAAGTTTCCACCCGTGCTGGTCGTTTGCGTAACTAGGCAACTAGGCTCCTCCCACCTCTAGCCCTGCTCCGCGCCCGTTCTCCCCAACACACCTGTCAGCGCCCCGTTCTCGGCCCCCATCTGAGTCCCCTGGGCCTTGGCCTCGTCCATCTCAGTCTTCAGTGTCTTCAGTTGGGTCTGAAGCCGGCTCTGCAGAGGGGAGGGGACGTGAGGGGGGAAACTGGGAGGGCAGAAGGAGTGAATTGGCCCTGCTCTTCCTCCGGGAGACTGAGGTGACCCTGATGTTCCCTGAGCTTGGTTGGAATGTCCTTTGGGGTCCTGAAGTCTGGAACACCGCGTGGTGACAGCTGCCTGCCTGGAGGGAGGTCTCCTCCTAGGTCCACCGCCCCCCAAGTCATGGGGAGGTGGAGAGGGTTTGGCTCTGCAGTCAGACTGTAGTTCCAATCCCAGCTACATCTAGACTTGCCAACTGGGGTTCAAAACCAACACAAGCCCATTTGGTTGTTGGCAGTGATTGCGTTTGTGGGTAGTTTGTCACCTCTCAGACATTCTGCAAAGCAACTAGCCTGGCCATAGAGCAGCGGTTCTCAACCTGTGGGTCGCGACCCCTTTGGGGGTCGAACGACCCTTTCACAGGGGTTGCCTAAGACCATAGGAAAACACACATATAATTATTGTTTTTGTGATTAATCACTATGCTTTAATTATGTTCAATTTGTAAGTATTTTCAACAATGAAAATACATCCTGCATAGCAGATATTTACATCACGATTCATAACAGCAGCAAAATTACAGTTATGAAGTAGCAACAAAAATAATTTTATGGTTGGGGCTCACCACAACCTGAGGAACTGTATTAAAGGGGCGCAGTGTTAGGAAGGTTGAGAACCACTGCCTTAGAGCATCTTCCATTGGGAGGCAAAGTCAGAATTTGAACCAAGGGCAGGCTGCTCTTAACCGTGGCTGTCCCACACCCTTCCCTTACTAGTAGGTAGGCAGGAAGAGGGTAAGGGGTCTGTTTTGAATTTTAAAATTCACACACAGCACAACCTCTGCTGGGCCCGGTACACAGAAGCACACAGTAGTTAATAAATATGAATCGTTGGGACTTTGAGGATGGGCATGGTTCTTGTGAGGCCCAGGGTTGGGAAGGGTTAAGAGAGTGTGAAGGAGGCAGCCAGAGAAAAAGGGAGGACCTGGCTGGTACCTCCTCCAAGAAGCTAACTTTAGCCTCCTAATTACAGGTGACATGAATGTCCTTTTCCCAAAATAGGGCTGGGACACTGGCTCAGGGGAAGGGGGCTGTTGAGTGGGCACTTGGGGGAAAGGATAAAACAGGTCCTCCCCAGGTGGGCTCAGGGCTCTGGGGCTTCTCTATCCACCGCCGTTTCTCTGGCAAATAGCAGAGGACAGGGGGCCTTCTGGATCAGAGGTGGAATAAAGGTGACTGACATGGTGGGAGCTGGCATTATGGTGCTGTTCCCATTCTCATGGAAGAATTGGGGAAATGCCTTGGCCAGTGTGGCTCAGTGGGGTGGGCGACCTCCTGTACACCGGGGGGTTGCTGGTTTGATTTCTGGTCCGGGCACATGCCCAGGCTGGGGGCTCAATCTCAGACAGGGGGCATGCAGGAGACAGCGATGTTGGGCTCTCACACCATGTTTCTCTCTCCCCTCCTCTCTCTTTAAAAATCAGTAAAAAATCTTTAAAAAAAAGAATTGGGAAAACTGCCCTAGCCGGTTTGGTTCAGTGGGTAGAGGATGGGCCTGCAGACCAAAGGGTTCCGGGTTTGATTCTGGTCAAGGGTTGCAGGCTCCTCCCCGGCACTTGCAGGAGGCAACCAATCGATGTGTTTCTCTCACATGGGTGTTTCTGTCTTTCCCTCTTTCTTCCACTCCCTAAAAATCAATGGAAAAAGATCCTTGGGCGAGGATTAACAACAACAAAAGAACTGGGGAAACCAAGGCACAAGGGGGCATCGTGTGTGTGTGTGTGTGTGTGTGTGTGTGTGCACGCGCACGCAGACCCTCTTCCCGCCCACATTCTGGATGCCCCAGCCACCAACACTGCCCACCTACCTGGCGGCTCTCACAGGCCCTTAAAGCCTCCTCCAGCTCCCGATGGACGCCCTTGGCCTGGTCCAGCTGTCTGGCCAGAGCCTCCTCGCGTTGGGCAGCCTCTGCCAGCTGTCGCTGCAGCTCCTGGACCTCCAGCGTGGGGTCCCTGGGGGGCACCGTGGCGTTGACTCCCAGCTCCAGCTCTGGGCAGTGAGAGCCCCTGGAGGTGGCCGCAGCCAGATTCCAGGCCAGGAGGGCTGCCCCGGCTGCAGCCGCCGCCAGGAACACAGCAGCCCCGCACAGGGCGAGCACTCTCCAAGCGTACCCCGGCTCCGGCCCAGGCTCGGCCATGCTGCTGTCCACAGCTCTGGCCTGGAGACGGCGATGAGCATTTAATTGGCACCTTAGGACGCCAGGGACACCCACGGGTCCGCCCAGCCAGGGCGTGTTTCCTAAATCCTTTGGGAGGGGTTGGGTCCTCACCAGGAGCCAGACCAGGCCTGGGGTCCTGCATTTTCCAGTTCTGCCTCTGCCTCTGCCTCTCAGTGCTCTTCTCTGAGCATCAGTTTGCCCCTCTGTGAAGTGGGGATGGCAGGAGGTCCTTAGGGCTTAATGACAATCACTTGGGCACATCCAGGCACAGGGGCTCCTTGGCAATGTGCCAGGGGCATATTGTCCCCATTCTGTTCATGGAGAAACTGAGGCTGTAAGACTAAAGGCTACTCGACTGACTGAAGTTGGCCTGGGTCAGGCTGTCATACTTGCTTTGACCAACTCTGAGGGCCAGAGGGAAGATAGATGCCAGGGTGGACCGCCCTGCTTACTCTCCACTAGGCCACCAGGGGGCGACCTTGCAACGTGAATCAGATCCAGGCCAGTTCACAAAGTCCCTCTCAGAATCCAGTCTCCTCCTCTCCACCCTCCAGCCTTCACCTCCTCCTGGCCTTCCTCCATTTTTATTTTTTACTTTCTGTTAAGCCTCAGTTGAGGATATTTTTCCATTCATTAAAACAATTCTTTTATTGATTTCAGAGAGGAAGAAAGAGTGAGAGTGAGATAGAAGCATCAGTGATGAGAGCACCCCACACCCCCCCAATGGGGATGGAGCACTCAACTCGGGCATGTGCCCTTGACTGAAATTGGACCCAGGACCCTTCAGTTCACTGGCTTACGCTCTATCCAAACTGGCTAGGTCAGGTCTTCCTTCATTGAAAAAAAGTTGTGTGTTTTTTTTTTAATTGATTTCAGAGAGGAGGGGAGAGGGAGAGAGATAAACATCACTGATGAGAGAGAATCATTGATCAGCTGCCTCCTGCACACTCCACACTGGGGATCAAGCCCACAGCCCGGCCTGTGCCTTAGACTGGCATCAACGCCAGGACCCTTCATCCCAGGCTGATGCTCTGTCCACTGAGCCAAACCAGCTAGGGCTCTTCCTCCATTTTTATCTCCTCTTCCTCCTCCTCCCTACTCCCCCCTCTTTCTCTGCCTCCCACTTTGCCTCACCTTTTACCCTTTGCCCCTTCCTAATCCATCACCTGCTTCCCCCTCCTCCTTCTCCTTCCTCTGCAAGGCCTCTAGTGCACCTTTGATGTCCTTTCCTTCTCCTGGGCACACTCCAGCCCTCCTCAATGCTCTTCTGGCCAGCACCTTCCTCCCCCAGGGCCTTTGCATTGGCTGTTTTGCTGTACTTTAACCTGGTGTCTGCCTGGTTCCCAGCTGCCTCCCCCATCGGACTGGATGAACCCCTAAAAAGCAAAGCTCACATCTGCCTGGTTCCCTATGCCCCAGACTGGGGCCTGGCACCCAGTGGTTGGGCAGGAAATGTGAGCTGAGAAAACACTGTGAACTAGAATCTCAGGGTCCTGACTCCCCACCCCTGGACCTCCCTCCCTTTGCTTCCACATGAAGAAATCAGAGCCCAGAGAGGCCAAGTCTCAGGCCAGAAACACACAGCAGCCGCTGGTCACAGCCAGATTCCTGTGGGACTTGGAGCCCCTCCAGACCTGCAGGACATGGGTCCTGACTTCTCAACCCCTGGCTCAGGTGGCCACAGCCAGGAGGGGAAGTGGGCATTTTTAGGAAGGAGAAAAGTCTATAATTGGGTCATTGTGTCAGGGTTTCGGGGGAGACATTGAACAGATCAAATTCATCTTGTTGGGCTTTGGGGCGGCCACACTGTTTTGGAACATTCTGGTAGCCCCAGCTGGGAGTGGGAGTGGAGGAGGGGAGGTGGGAAGTGATGAGGTCATGTGGCCCGTGGAAGGGTTTGCTTCCTGGAAATCAAGGGAACATGCTGAAGTCAAGGGTTCAATCGCCTGAGCAGCTGAGAGCCCTGAGCAAGTGCAGAGACTTCTCTGGACCTGTTTCCTCATTTGCTACATGAGGTTGGTGGGGAGTGACATAGCAAAGGGGCCTCAGGGGCTCCCACTGAGCCCTCCTGCAGGCTGGGGACACAGAAGGGGGAGGGGCACCCCAGCTTCTCCTTCTCCAGCAGAGGATCTCACAGCATATGAGTCTGACCCCCAGGGGACACTTGATAATATCTGAAGGCAGTTCCTGTCACAATCTGGGGGTAGGTGGGTCTGGCACCTGGTTGGGGGAGGCCAGGGATACCCTGACTTCCTACCCATTCAGGGCAGCCCCCTCCAGGGAGCGCACTCCAGCTCAAATGTCAACAGTGCAGAGGTTGAGAAATCCTGCCCTAGAGTGTCAGAGTGAGGCAGGAAGGAAATTGACAAGGTCCCTGCACAGAGAAATGGTCTGGGAGGGTGGGGAGTTGTCAGCAGGGGAAGGGAGGGGACAGAAGGGCCAGGGGTGCCTGTGGCAGGGATGGTGTTTGGGGGTCCCTGGGTGGTTGACCGCCTCATCTGGGGACTGTGGGACCTGAGGGCAGTGCAGAATTTTGGGCAGACACAGGGGTCCTGACCCCAGTGTCATGCACAGGAAGTTTCATGGACAATAGTCAGGATTCCAGGAGAAGTTGGAGGAAGTAAGATAACAGAGAGGAAGGAATTAGGGGGCATGTGAGGATCCAGGAGAGTGGGTGAAGGGTCACTCAAGATTGTGGCCCCCCTTTTTGGAGAAGCAGACTCTCTGGGGGTGGGGCTCTGCAGGATGAGTAAGAATTTGGGGGATGGAGGAGGGAGGTACCTTGTGACAAATGCCTGGCCTGGGTGTGTCTGCAGATGCAGGTGTAAATCCCAGCCCCACACTTTCTGCTTTTATTTTTTTAAATTGATTTTTCTTTTTATTGATTGATTGATTTCAGAGAGGGAGGGAAACATTTTGTTTTCTCACTTATTCATGCTCTCACTGATTGACCCTTGTCTGTGCCCTTACTGAGGGTTGAACTGTGACCTTGGCAACTTAGCTACCT
>NW_006294353.1:5728-9622 GCF_000327345.1 Myotis davidii | reverse complement strand
TTGATGTTTCTAACTCTCTATCCTTCTCCCTTCTCCTCTGTAAAATATCAATAAAATATATTTAAAAAATTAAAAAAATACTAGAATGCTGAGCACTGAGTGAGCACCGATGGGGGTGGGGAAGGGTGACAGTCCTTTAGGGTGAATCCATCAGAAAATAGGGCTGGGTAGGGAGTGGGGTGGTTCCTGACTAAACCCTGTGGGCTTCTGGGAACATTCTGGAGCAAGGAGGCTGGTGTAGACATCACGGGGTCTCAGATGCTTGGGACTGACACAGTGATCCTCCTGGAATTACAGAGTGAGTTCCTTCCCCCAAAGGGGATGCTTATTTTGAGGAACCCAAAGACCCCAGAAGAAGTTACCTTCCAGAAACCAGGACAACAAAGAACAGATGGCCCCTCCCACTTAATGACCTGACCAGCTTGGAGTTGGTGAGGGCGCAACTTTGGGCCAACTTTGATGCTTCCCCACCTCTAAGGCTGCCCCATGAACCACCCCCTGCCACCTGGACCCTGGCCTCCCCCTAACCATCCCCTCCCCACAGCCATGTGCCCCTCAGAACAGCCAGGTCAGGGAAACCCAGAGGGAAACAGGCGAGTCCAGGTGGTGGCCTAAGAGACAAGGCCGAGTCAGGGCAGGATGGAGGAGACAGAACTCACCCAGCTGCTCCATGAGCCTCACCCACTCCTGCCTGGACCCCTCCCTCTGAAACCGACACAGATAGGCTTGGGTGCCTGTCACTCCTTGAGTCAATTATTGAGCAGAGACAGGGTTGAATTTTATGAACATTTATTAGGATAGATTGCTAAACAATCTGGGACCAGGTTGTTATCTTTCCAAGACGACAGGAAACTCTCAGAAAAGGAGCCTGGACTGCATTCTGAGGTTAATCCCCATGTCCTTGGGCAAACAGCTCTCAGCCAGGTTAGAATGTGCCTGATCGGAAGGGAACAGTCATGGTTAACAGATACGATTAATAGGATAACATAGCTGGTCCTCACTGTCCTATTTCTGCCCCCACAGCTCCTCACTGAGGTTCCTCTCTCCCCAGCGCCCAGCCCCTCCCCGCAGGCAGGCCACCACCCCAGACCCTGACTGTCCCTACCTCCTCCCATCCCTCTCCAGCCCCCTCCTCACCTGCAGGCTTCCTGGGACCTCAGGCCAGCAGAGCCAGGAGGCTCATGGGCAGGAGCACAGCGACCACGGAGAAACTGAGGGTGATTCCGGAGTTGGGGGGACCCTTGGCAGAGACCAAGGCCTCATTCTCTTTTCTGAGGAGGAGATGGGGACACCTCAGGAGGCTGCCAGGTCTGGCTGCACTGGTGCTGGGCTCAAAGCTCCTCAAAATCTCTTCTCCGTCCTCACCAGGTCACTGGGCAGGGGAGTGGCTGGTTGCCACCCAGAGTTGGGTGACTGGAGGGACAAGGCTGGGACTCCAACTCTGTCCCCAGGGCAATGGGAATTTTCAGAGCCAAGGGGATCCTAGGTCTTGGGGTTGGAAGGAGGAAGGGGCGTGGCCTGGGTGGGTGGGTGTCCTGACCTTAGTTGCTCCAGCTCCTCCGATTTCTTCTCCAGCTCCGTGGATTTCTCCTCCAGCTCCGCGGATTTCTCCTTCAGCGACTGATTCAATGTCTTGATCTCCTCTAAGGAGGGACAGAGAGTGTGAGGGCACCGTAGCCACGCTGCTCAACTGGCCCCACCCCCGGACAGGACCCCGCTTCTAGTCCACCATTGAGTGAGTGCACCTTGGAAGTCTGGCTTGCCCGCCCCTTCTGCTTCCCCTGGCTTTGGTCCTGTCCCTCGGACCCCAATCCAGAGGCCCTCCCCTTCCCTCCTCTTCAATACCTGACCGGCTCCTGCAAACTCCCTGAGCAACCGGGTTGACCGGCTCCTACAAACTCCCTGACTGTGACCTGGGCCTGTGTTTTTCTCACCTTGAAGCTTCTGTAGGAAGAGCTCCTGTTGCTTTTCCAGGGAAATCTTCAGGGTCTCCTGGGATGCCGGGAAGAGTAAGGGTGTAGCAAACTGGGGTTCTTGTCCCTGGTGGGCTTGGCTGCTGTCCCTGGGCCCTGACCCCCTCTCCAGGCCCTGGAGTTAGAGGGGCTCAGGCCCAAACCCCTTTCAGGATTCCTGCCAACCCTCTCTGAACCTGTCTCCACCCTCCAGGGTGTGATCCTCTAAATGGGAGTTTCAAGTCCCCCCTCCCTAGGAATTTGGAGGCTCTCTTGGCCCAAAGCCTAGAAAAAATGTTCAGATCCCCTGGGCTATTGTCCAAGAAGAGTTAGACGTCCCCTGAAACCCGGAACACTGTGGTATTTCTGAACCCAAGTTAGATGTCCAGTGGGACTTTCAAGGTCCCCCACATCAAGACCCCAGTTAAAATGCTGCCTCTCAGGAATGCAGTGGAAGTATCAAGAGCCCCTGCTTTGCCAGGGCCACGTATCTCAGTTGGTAAGATCGTCATCCCAATATGCCAACGTTGTGGGATCTATTCCTGGTCAAGGCACATACTGAGACTCAACCAATGATACATCCATTGGTGGAACAACAATCAATGTTCCTCTTTCTCTCTTCCTTCCTCTCTCTCTAAAACCAATAAATAAAAACTAGAAATAAAGCCCCTGCCTTCTTCAGAGTCTGGTGGGGTCCCCATCCCAACCCCCAGAGGGATTTCTGCTTCCCTAAGACTGTGCCCAGGGGGAGTTCCCAGCTGCCCTAGACCAATGTCCTGGAGTTTGCAGATCCATACACATCCTACTGGGGATACTGAGGCCCCTTACTGGGTGCTCTGGAGTCCCACACTGGCACCCCAGAGAGAGTTTAGAGCTCCCTAAAACCCTGGTGGGGAAATTCAGGCTCCCCATGCAGGGGCCTAGGGGCAGTTTCAAGGTCTATCTCGATCCACCTAGACCCTGGGGGTCCCCAAGCACCCAGACCCTGGGGTCCCCCAAGCACAGGGCCCTCTCTAGGAGGGGCAATGACTTACCACAGTCTGGTTGCAAGTGGCAGCATTGCCCCTTTGACAGGATAGAATTTTCTTTCTGACTTGAAATAGCTGAACATTGGGTTGTAAGTGTAGCACGCTTCTCCTGGATTGCTTATGCACATGGTATGCCGTGAAATCAGCCCGGAGGCCATCCTTGCAAGCTGGGCTATTGGCCTTGGCAGCCAAAACGCCTACTGCCACAGACAGACCGACCACCAGGAGGCCCAGCAGGATCCCCACAATCCCCTCCCGCACTGGCAGCTTTCGGTCCCCCAGCTTCTTGGGGTACTCATCCATGGGCACAGGGGGATGGCAGTAAAAAGTGGGTGCCATCCAGACGGATGCAGTGGAGCCTGGTTGGGAGTCCGGAAAGAAAGGTAGAACTTTCTACGTGTTGGAACTGCCCCCTTATTAGCATGGGATCTATGCTGACCAATGAAAAGGTCCAAACCCCGGCATCTGCAGGAGGAGGACAGTTTAGCTTTCACTTTCATTTCCCAGAATGAGAACTATGAGCTTGACCCTTCTGGGCTGGGTGCTGGATGTGAGCCCCTGTGGAGAGGACACCCCATCGAAAGTCCCTGCCCTTCTCCTGTGTTCCTGAAGGTGACAGATGCAGTGACTGTAGCCTAGGCCATGCCAGCCTCGGGTTCCTGTGGACTGTGACCTGAGAGGCTGAGCATCATTGGTCCAGTCCCCAGCTGGGGAAACTGAGGCTGAGAGGTGAGTGGTGGACTGGTGTTGGGAGCCATTAGAAATATTGGCTTAGACAAAGCCATCTTAAGAACTATAAGTTTCTGGTTCCTCCAGAAACTCCTAATTACCAGAAACCACCTGTGTCTTGCAATTTGGCCAGCAGTAAAAAGATAAACTGCCCTCACACAGCTGCTAAATCTCACCTCACCACT
>NW_006294353.1:4118-5018 GCF_000327345.1 Myotis davidii | reverse complement strand
GGCTTTTCTACCTTTCTTCTGGGTTTCCCTCATGTTAAGGTCCAAGCACTTGTGACAAAGGCTGATTGGCAGCGAAGGGGCAGAATCTCAGGGGAAGTGATGAGAGTGAAGAAGCGGGTGCTGTGAGCTTTGACGAGGAGGTTGATGATGCTCCCATGCCATTGGACTCCTTAATACCAGGAAGAACACCGTGTGGGGGTGGAAAACACATTTTCCTTCCACCGTTCTAAATTCTTCTGGCTAGAATAATAGTTAGATTAACTCCAGGCAGGTTAACAGGAGCAAACAGCCAGCTTTATTGCACTCGACATATTTATTACACATGACAGCTTTTTACATATTTATATTGTGCCATGAGAACCCTTAGGACAGACCGGGCATTTGAGGCACAGGTGCCACCCAGAGCTACAGAGAGGGGGGGTTGTGGTTGGGACTTGAAAGAGGAGGAAGGCAATTTCCATGGACTTGCACAACAGATGTTTGCTGGGCCAACTTGAAGAATAGGACTGTGATCAGAGGGCCTTGCCAGTGTCCTCTCAGTCCTTCCCACCCAGTTCCTATGAAACGACAGATGCCTGTGCTGAGCTCCCCTCCTGGAGCCGGTCCTCTTCTAGATCCCTTTCAGGCAGGTAGGGAGAAGGGCGGTTCTTCCTGAGGCTTTTGTTTCTTGAAAGGAACAGCCTAAACAGTCAGCATCTCCAAAGGCATATTTGGGGTGGTGCCCTCTGCTCCCCTCCGCAGTAACAACAACCCAGCCAACAGGCTGCCCCAGACTCAGGGAATGTTTGTGATAATATACTCACACCCAGCTTATAGTTTTAAATATATTTTTATTGATTTCAGAGAGAAAGGCAGAGGGAGATAGAAACATGAATGATGAGAATCAATCTGCAGCCTCCC
>NW_006294353.1:2190-3554 GCF_000327345.1 Myotis davidii | reverse complement strand
TTTGCAACCATAGTAAAACAAAGACTTATATTTTTGATATTTATTTTATATATTTAAATGCCATTTAACAAAGAAAAATCAACCAAAAAAATGCATTCGCGTGTCACCTCTGACACGCGTGTCATAGGTTCGCCATCACTGATCTATGATGAGAAAGAATCACTGATTGGCTACATCTGAATATCTCCCACTAGGGATTGAGCCAGCAACCCAGGCATATGCCCTTGGCTGGAATCGAAGCTGGGACCCTTCAGTCCGCAGGCTGACGCTCTATTCATTGAGCCAAGCCAGCTAGGGCAGCACACCCCTATTTTTGAGGGCCCTGAATGGGGCCACATTCACTGCAGCAGTGAAAACCAAGATGCTCCAGTCTGCCCCCAGCACCTGGTAAGGGATGCAGGTATCCACTGTGAGCCGGTCATGGGATGGATCAGTCCTGAAGAACTGACATGTGGCCGTATTCAAATGCACAAGAGCTTTAAGAGGAGAAGCTTACATATGTGGGCAAAGCAGCTGCTTGCTTGCAGTGGTGGCAGCCGGGGAGAAACCCACACCTTCCCGGGACAGGATTCCCCCGCCCCTCCCCCCCCTTTTAAAAAATCCTATCATAGGAAGATATGCTTTTATAAGTTTTATTTATTCATGTATTTATGTAAATATGTTTTTATTGATTTTTAGAGAGAGAGTAAGGGAGAGGGATAGAGAGATAGAAACATTGATGTTAGAGAAACATCGATTGGCTGCCTCCAGTATGCCCCCATTGCGGATTAAGCCTGTAACCTGGGCATGTACCATGACCGGGAATCCAACCATGACCCCCTGGTCATATACTGATGCTCAACTAACACCATCAGCTGGGTGAAGGGTTTTGTTTTTGTTTTTTTCTCACTAGAGGATATGTTTTCATTGATTTTTTTTTTTGAGACAAGAGATTGGAAGAGAGAGAAACATTTATCTCTTGTCTCCCATACATCCCCGACTGTAGATAAAACCTTTTGTTGCACAGGATCATGCTCCAACCAACTGAACCACCCGACCAGGGCAAGAACGAGGTTTTGTCCTTCCTGGTTTGGTTCAGTTGTTAGAGTTTCGGCCTACAGACCAACGGGTGTGTGGTTCATTTCCTGGTTAAGGACATGTACCTCAGTTGCAGGCTCAGTCCCTGGCCCTGCTCACGGGGCTTGTGAGAGGCAATGAAGGGATGTGTCTGTCTCACATGGATGTTTCTCTCTCTCTCTCTCTCTCCCTCCTTCCTTCCCTCCCTCCCTCCCTTCCACTTTCTCTTCTCCTTCCCTCCAGTTATCAGGAAGGACTGCAACACATTGTCAATTTAATTTTCCTGAGTACAACTGATATTACTTTAT
>NW_006294353.1:0-1041 GCF_000327345.1 Myotis davidii | reverse complement strand
AGCAAGTGAGTTATCTACAAAGATTATAGTTTCAGGTCTTGGGACCACTGAGTCAACGGAAACACATTATCTGGAGATACTGAGGCAATTTACAGTAATTGTGCTGTCCTAGTCTCCAGGTGCAGAGGAATGTGTTTCGAAAGACCAGTAAGATCACAATCAATGGGGATATTCAAACCACAATCAATGTAGTATTCAATCGAATGGGATAACTTATATGAGTTCAGAAAATCAAAATAACTTTCCTATTATTTTGGCAAGCAAATAATTACAGAAGCCAAATCAGCAGGGTTAAAATATTAAACAGCATTTTTTACCCAAGCGTGGTTGCTACCATGCTTCACTAGGCGTGTACCAGGCTGTATTGTCCTCAGCAAATCTCTCTCAGTCTGTCCCTGGCTGCCGAGTCACAACATAAAGCTGCCTGCATGTGGGAGGCACAATAACAGACCTTCACATGCTCCCCCAGGGCTCCCCGCCCGCCCCACAGTGCCCTGAGGGGGGAGCCTGACGCCTGTCCCTGTCCTTCCCCACCTCAGTGAGGTGGCCCTTGCACATGAGGTAATGGTGCTGGTGGAGGCTTCCTTCGGAGCAGGACACTCTGCACACGTTGCTGGAACGTCTGCAGGCAAGAGGGTGGGCAGTTCACCCACAGACAATTCCAGGCCCAGGCACCACCACGGAGTGTCTGGGAGCTGATGGTTGGGTGAGACGCTCATTGTCCCAGAGGCTGTGATTGACAAGGTGCATGTAAAAGGTGAGAATTTTTGTAGTAATTTGATTTTTTACAGAGAGGAAGGGTAAGGGATAGAGAGTTAGAAATATAGATGAGAGAGAAACATCGATCAGCTGCCTCCTGCACACTCCCTATTGGCTATGTGCCTGCCGCCAAGGTACATGCCCTTGACCGGAATCGAATATGGGACCCTTGAGTTCACAGGCTGACACTCTATCCATTGAGCCAAACCGGTTAGGGCAGGGGGACTTTTTTTTAATAAAAAATTTTAAAAATTGATTTCAGAGAGAAAGAGAGAGGGAGAG
>NW_006294352.1:28249-29414 GCF_000327345.1 Myotis davidii | reverse complement strand
GCCAACCTCCTGCGGTCCCTCCCCCGAGCCTGCAGGCCCCGATTGCCAACCTGCTGGTCTCTCCCCCTGGATGACTGACTCTGATTGGGGCCGGGCCCTGAGCGGGGACAGGAAACCCGGGGTGGGTGGTGGCGGACGCGGGAGGCGAGGGAAGAACGATGGGGAGAGGCAGGGAGGTGGGGAACCTTATCGCCCCTGCTCGCTGGCCAGGACTAGGGACCCTACCCGTGCATGAATTTTGTGCACCGGGCCTCTAATAAATTATAAGACCCTGCCCGTATCTGTGAGTGGGTGGTGTGCCCAGGCGGAAGCCGTCAACAAGAATTAAATTCCGTGGTGTGTACATTCTGTTGGTAACAGGTCTAACTGCGGCCAGGGCATTAGACAGTTACAGTGTTTTTCTTTCCTTTCTCCTCCCCACCCCTCCCACTTTCTCAGCGTTTGCCTGGGGCTCACTTGGTCCTTATCCACAGTAAATAATTCAGTGGTTCCTAGAAGCTGCCAGGGACCTTGTTCTAGTTTCTGTGGTCTGTTCTTTGGGCAGCAGCTACTGTCATGCAGAGTGTCCGCCTCGGGCGATATTATTATTTCAAACTAGAGGCTCAGTGCATGAAATTCATGCCCCAGCGGGGGTCTCTGAGCCCGGCCTGCGCCCTCTCGCAGTCCAGGAGCCCTCGGGGATGTCCGACTGATGGCTTAGGCCCGCTCCCCGTGAGCCCGGCTTCTGGCTGAGGACCGGCTGCCTCCTGAACGCCCCCTACTGGGGGTCTAGCCCACAACCCAGGCCTATGGCCTTGACCGGGAATCGAACCCGGGACCCTTCAGTCTGCAGGCTGACGCTCTATCCACTGAGCCACACCTGCTAAAGCTTTGCTCTGCTCTTGTCTATGTAACGCCCCCCGCCCCCCATAAGGCCAGCACTGCCACCCCCAACCATTTGAGGGTGCTTCCTTCTCGGGCATTTCCAGACCTGGAAACTGTGGTTTTGATTAAACTGCGGAGTTAGCTAAGAAAAGGGGGGAAAAAAGTAAGAAAAGAAAAAAAAAGCAAATGAGAAACAGATGTCCGGTTTTGTTTTGTTTGTTTTGTTTAAATATATTTTATTGATTTTTTACAGAGAGGAAGGGAGAGGGATAGAGAGTTAGAAACATCGATGAGAGAGAAA
>NW_006294352.1:27113-27432 GCF_000327345.1 Myotis davidii | reverse complement strand
TATATTTTTAAAAGACACCAAGTTTGTAAAAACAGAGGGAGAGAGAGAGAGAGAGAGACAGAGAGAGAGAGACTTTCCCGCTCACTTTTGCTCTGAGTGGAAAAAATGTGCGTAAGGACAGTTTTACCTCCTAATTCCCCTTCTCACCCCCACGCACGGAGCCCCAACAATCACTGTGGGTGACTCGGGGGATCTCCCTGACCCAGGGACCCCTGTCCCAGGTGGGGGGACCCTGCAAAGGCGGGGCTGCAAAGTTGGGGAGCCCCCGGGGTTGGGGTGGTGGTTGCCTACGGCGACCCTGCCCGCCTGCAGGAGAGGA
>NW_006294352.1:26010-26996 GCF_000327345.1 Myotis davidii | reverse complement strand
CGTGCAAACCCCCTCCTCCCGCGCCCCATGCGCGCGTGCGTCACGCTCACACCACCCTCCCTGCTGCGTAACCCTGACACCCACAAGCCGCGGCCCTTGCTTCCTTAGCAACCCCAGCAGCTGCGAGGCCCCAGGAGGCAGCTGGCAGGGGGCACACGGAGGGCGCCGCGCAAAGGCGAGAGGGGCGCATTCTGCAAACTTAAGCCTGGTTGTTAGGGGAGCTCAGGTCGCCATGGACGCACGGACCGCCCTCTCCGGAAGTGGCCCCGTGCGCGCGCTTTGGGGATAAACCCGCCCGGGGCCTCCCAGCGCGTTGCGCAAAGGCACTTCGGACAGGCCTGGGGTGGGGTGTGGGTAGGGAGGGACCCGCCATACGGAGGCCTCGGAGGACCTGGGACCTGGGAGTGGCCGGCACACAGCGCGCAGGACGCGGTTTGGCACGGGTTTAGGCGCCTCTTTGGAGCGATGGCGATTGCGCCCTAGACCCTCTGGATTTGGCCTCGCCAGCGCTTCCGAGACGAAGCGGGCAGCTGGGCGCGGGGCAAGGAGGGCGCTGCGTAAAGGAGACGGGGGCGAATTCTGCAAAGTGGGGCCGGAGGTGAGGGGATCTCAGGTCGCCATGGAGTATGCGCCCTGTGGCATCCCACGCGCCCCCCCCCTAGCCCCCCGCAGGGGTCTCCCAGCCTGTTGCGCAAGGGCGTTTTGGAGAGGCGAGAGGTGGGGGGAAGGATTGGCAACAGGAACTTGGAAGACCCGGGACCAGGTTGTGGCGAGCACAGGGCCCTTCGGAGATAATTAGGGGCCAGGTTACGCGCCTCTTTGGAGCGATGGCAATTGCGCCCAGGCCCCCGGCCCCCCGGATTCCGAGGCCAAAGGGGCAGCTGGAAATGGGGGGGAGAAGACGGGCGGTTTGCAAAGCCCAGAGGGGAACCCCGTGCAAACTGAGGCTGGATGTGAGGGGATCCCCACGCCCCCCACTCCCCCAC
>NW_006294352.1:24013-25780 GCF_000327345.1 Myotis davidii | reverse complement strand
GGGTGACCTCCTGGTTCCTAGGTCGATGCTCAACCATTGAGCCACACCAGCCGGGCAGGGTGTGTGTATGCGGGGGGGTGCCCCCTTCGCTGGGTGGGGAATCTGGGGGTTCTGGAGGAGGAATCAGGGACCACGGCTATTGCATTTCGGGGTGACTTACGCCCTGTGTGTTCCCCCCACAGGACAAGGTGACTTTGACTTGGCGGACGCTCTCGACCCAGGTAGGTACCCCAATATTGGGGGAGCTTGGGGGGGGTTTGGGGGGAGGGTTAAGAAAGGGGTGTGTTTCCCACGGGACTGGAGACGCCTGTGAGCAGGTCTTGGCTAAGGGACATCTTCCAGGGGGGGCTCACTCAGCCTCCGGTCTCCGTCCCTCTGAGCTGCTCAGGGCTGCATTCGGGGTCCTGGCTGCTGGCTTTTGCTAATTTTTATTTTAATGGAAAATTTCCATCTTTTCATGTTGGATTTATTTTTTTAAAAAAATATATTTTTATGGATTTCAGAGAGGAAGGGAGAGGGAGAGAGAGAGAGAAACATCCATGAGGAGAGAGAATCAGGGACCGGCCGCCTCCTGCACGCCCCCTACTGGGGATGGAGCCCACAACCCGGGCCTGTGCCCTCGACCGGGAATCGAACCCTGACCTCCTGGGTCCCATCATCCTTATTAAAAAGCTACTCACCTTCTTTCCTTCATGCCCATTGAGTGTGTTTTCTCTCTCTTTAATTTACAGACCCCACCCGGAAGCCGAACTCAGGTGAGTGGTGACCTGGCTGGGTTTACCTGAGGAATGTGTGGGCGGGTGTGTATAGCTGTGGTGTGTGTGCCACCGATTGGACCGTCTGCCCCCTGGTGGTCAGTGCATGTCATAGAGACTGGTCGACTGGTTGACTGTCCCCTGGTGGTCAGTGCACGTCATAGCAACTGGTCGACTGTCTGCCCCCTGGTGGTCAGTGCACGTCATAATGAGCGACTGAGCGGCCTTAGCATATCATTAGCATATTATGCTTTGATTGGTTGAATGGGCAACCGGATACTTAGCATATTGGGCTTTTATTACATAGGATACATAGACTGCATTTTAACACCATACCACTTAATAGTCTCCAAACATTGTAATTTTATTATGATTACTTTATATACCTTTAAAATGTATTTTACATATATCCAAAATGCAGAAAACCTAATATGTCTTATAGGGAAATAGAAATGGATAGCTCTCCCAGCCTCAATTTAAATCTAAGAACTGGCAAAAAGGTGATTTCTTGGTTCAAAAATTTTAGGGACAAAGAGGGAGAATGATGACAATATTTCTGTTATCATGATATTTTGCTGAGGCTAGTCCCCTTCCTAGATAGCTCTTCCTTCTTATCCCAAACCTAACTATTCTTCAATGTTCCTTTATAAAGACTTTTCTATCCACTTAAATCCCCAGTTTTCTTTCTCTCACCTGATACAATAAAGGGTACTGCTCTTTTGACACTCACTTTCTGATGAGTATTTTTCCCAAATTACTCATATGCATTTTCTCCTGTTTCCCAGCCTTATAAAAGGTTCTTTAAGGGTAATGACCATCCTATATAATAAAAGCCTAATATACTAAGTGTCCAGTTGGTCGTCCGTTCAACCAATCAAAGTGTAATATGCTAATGATATACTAAGATCGCTCAACTGTTTGCTATGACGTGCACTGACCACCAGGAGGCAGTCGACAGGTCGACCAGTTGCTATAACGTGCATTAACCACCAGGAGACAGTCCCTCCAGCCA
>NW_006294352.1:23350-23970 GCF_000327345.1 Myotis davidii | reverse complement strand
CCCCGACCAGGCCCAGGCCAGGGAGGAGCCTGCCACCGAGGTACATGCCCTTGACTGGGAATCGAACCCGGGACCTTTGGTCTGCAGGCCGAAGCTCTAGCCACTGAGCCACACCAGCCAGGGCTAATTTTTTTCTTCTTCTTTAAATCCTCACTCGAGGATATTTTTCCATTGATTTCCGATGCTCTATCCACTGAGCCACACCGATTAGGGCTCATTTCATTAAAAAAGAAATACATTTATATTTTTATTGATTTTAGAGAGAGAGAGAGATCCATGATGAGAGAGAATCATGGATCGGCCGCCTCCTGCACGCCCCCTACTGGGGATGGAGCGCACAACGCCCTTGACCAGGAATCCATAGGGTGACCTCCTGGTTCCTAGGTCGATGCTCAACCATTGAGCCACACCAGCCGGGCAGGGTGTGTGTATGCGGGGGGGTGCCCCCTTTGCTGGGTGGGGAATCTGGGGGTTCTGGAGGAGGAATCAGGGACCACGGCTATTGCATTTCGGGGTGACTTACGCCCTGTGTGTTCCCCCCACAGGACAAGGTGACTTTGACTTGGCGGACGCTCTCGACCCAGGTAGGTACCCCAATATTGGGGGGGGAGGGCCGCCTG
>NW_006294352.1:18849-20557 GCF_000327345.1 Myotis davidii | reverse complement strand
AGAACCTTCCAGCCACCAGCCTGCATGCACTCTGGCAACTGGGGACAGACACACTGAGTTCCTGCCAGGCTGGGAAGCAGTGACAACCTGTGCCAGAGGCCCATTTGCAGTGCTGGAGGCCTCCGGATCCTGGCCACCCAGTCCTGACTGGGGCCTGCCATCTGACACCTGCCTGGGGTGGAGAAGCGTGAGAAGGAGCCTTTGTGGAGGTGAGGTATGCCTCACAGTCATGCTCGTCCTTGGACCTGGCTCAGCCACTGTGTTCCAAGTGCAGTACATTCGGCCTCCTCGTGCAGATCATGACAGAGCAGGGCCTTGCTGTCTGGCAGGTGAGTGAAGCTCCAGGAGATGCCAAGTGAGGCGTCAGCAGCCAGCAGGTGGGCAGCCGGCCTGCTACTAGGTCTGGTGAGTGGGAGAGAATAATGTTAGAACAGCATGTTGCCTTTGGCCAGCAGGGAGAACCCAATGTTTTGAAAGAGGTACTGGTGGCTTAGAAAAGGCTTAACACATCTATAATAATAAAAGGGTAATATGCTAATTAGACTGGATGTCTTCCGGACGTTCTTCCTGACGACTCTGGGGCTGGAGGGAAGCCAGCCTAGGTCCCAGGTGCCAGAGGGAAGCTGGTGCCAGCAGCCGGCGGAAGGAAGACCTACTCTTGCAAGAATTTTGTGCATTGGGCCTCTAATATAGTATAAAAAGACTTCTCTCAAGTTTCTCCTCAACCTTTTTTTTTTTGCTTTTTTATTTTTTGCAATAAACATTAATAATTCAAGAAAAATGATTTTAAATATAATAATGTTACATGCAATGAGCATGAATATTTCAAGAAAAACGATTTTAAATTTAATAACGTTACATGCAACGAGAATGAATATTTCAAGAAAAACGATTTTAAATATAATAATGTTACATGCAATGAGCATGAATATCTCAAGTCACTTGGATTCTTTTTTTTTCTTTTTTAAAAGTACATTTTTATTGATATCAGAGAGAAAGGGAGAGGGAGAGAGAGAAACATCGATAATGAGTGAGAGAAACATCGATCAGCTGCCTCCTGCACACCCCCTACTGGGGATGAGCCGGCAACCCAGGTCCATGCCCTTGACCGGAATTGAACCCAGGACCCGTAAATCTGCAGGCCGACACTCTATCCACTGAGCCACACCAGCCAGGGCACGGATTCTTTATGAAAAAAGAAAGAAGAGGAAGGGGTTGGTGACCTTGGCCTTTCTGTCGATACATTTAACAGCAATTCATCAACCCTAAGAAGCAAACACCTTACCAGGCAAAAGCAGTGTGCAGCCAGCTACGCTGAGGGCTTCCGGAAGCTTCTGGAAAGTTCCAGAAAGTTCTGGAAGCTTCCGGAAAGTTCCGGAAGGTTCTGGAAAGTTCTGGAAGCTTCCGGAAAGTTCTGGAAGGCTCTGGAAGGTTCTGGAAGCTTCCAGCAAGCTCCTTAGGGAGTTTGGCTGGACACAAATTCATCTTGCCCAGTAGGGGTCACTAAAAGCAAGGAGTAAGGTTCAAGGCAATAGCTCATTCACTTAGGAATAATTCAGGGAGAAAAAAAAGAATTAAAAATAATCCTTGAGTGATAATTAAAAACAACTACAAATAATCAGTAAAAATGAAAAGAAATAACTGAAATAATAGCTGTTTTTTTGTTTGTTTTGTTTTTTATAAAATGAGTTCATTGCCTGGCTATATA
>NW_006294352.1:17920-18819 GCF_000327345.1 Myotis davidii | reverse complement strand
GAATCAAGCCCCCACCCCAGGCCTGGGCCATTGACTGGAATCGAACCCGGGACCCTTCAGTCCACAGGCTGACGCTCTATCCACTGAGCCACACCAGCCAGGGCGCGGATTCTTTATGAAAAACGAAAGAAGAGGAAGGGGTGGTGACCTTGGCCTTTATGTCGATACATTTTACAGCAATTCATCAACCCTAAGAAGCAAACACCTGACCAGGCAAAAGCAGTGTGCAGCCGGCTAGGCCGAGGGCTTCTGGAAGCTTCTGGAAAGTTCCAGAAAGTTCTGGAAGCTTCCGGAAAGTTCCGGAAGGTTCTGAAAAGTTCTGGAAGCTTCCAGCAAGCTCCATAGCGAGTTTGGCTGGACACAAATTCATCTTGCCCAGTAGGGGTCACTAAAAGCAAGGAGTAAGGTTCAAGGCAATAGCTCATTCATTAAAGAGCAACACCAAACACTTAGGAATAAATCAAGGAAAAAAAAAGAATTAAAAAAAGAAATCCTTGAGTGATAATTAAAAACAACTACAAATAATCAGTAAAAATGAAAAGAAATAACTAAAGTGAATAGATTTTTTTGTTTTGTTTTTTATAAAAGAAGTTCATTGCCTGGCTATATGGTGGCTCAGTGGTTTAGCGTCGACCTAGGAACCAGGAGGTCCCGGGTTCGAATCCCGCTCAAGGGCAGAGGCCCGGGTTGTGGGCTCGATCCCCAGTAGGGGGCGTGCAGGAGGCGGCCGGTCCGTGATTCTCTCTCCTCATTGATGTTTCTCTCTCTCTGCCTCTTCCCTCCTCTCTCGGAAAACAATACACATTTTTAAAACGAAAAGATTTCGCCCCATAAAACATGCTTTCCTACTAATATTGGCTCCTGACTTTGATAAGCCGTCAACCAGCATTTGCGATAAC
>NW_006294352.1:16998-17880 GCF_000327345.1 Myotis davidii | reverse complement strand
CCAGCATTTGCGATAACCCTGAACTCCAGAAGGATAACTTAGGTATTGATTTTACAAATATATGAGCTTCATTGTCTTTTTAAAAATATATATGTTTATTGATTTCAGAGAGGAAGGGAGAGAGACAGAGAACCATCCATGATGAGAGAGAGAATCATGGACCGGCCGCCTCCTGCACGCCCCCTACTGGGGATGGAGCCCACAACCCGGGCCTGTGCCCTTGACTGGGAATCGAACCCGGGACCTTGCAGTCCGCAGGCCGACGCTCTATCCACTGAGCCACACCGGCCAGGGCTCAGTCACTTTTTTTCTAGTGGCTTTTTTTTTGTTTTAAATTTAAATTCCTGGACGAAACGCAAGTCATGAATGCGTGGCATGGAATGTGTCTCTGAATTCCCGTGGGCCTGGGAATCGATGGCCAACAGCTCTTGCCAGGAGGTCTCTCCGCCGTCCGTGGAAAATAAACACAATGATGGAGGGGTAACCGTTTCTTTAAACATAAAATAGCAGGACCCTTACGGGGCCCGGGAAAGGAAAACCAGCCCGGCTCCAGGAAGCCGACCGGCCGCGTGTCAGTCGCGGTGGAGAGAGCGTGTTTATGTTTCCAGTTTATTTCCTTTACGGAGTTTAAAAAAGAGAGAGAGAGAGGCAGCCGTTCCGAGTCTGCCCAGCTGGTCTTTCTCCAGCAAATATGGACGCTGCCAGGCCGCACGGGCACAGCGCACACTCAGAACCCGCAGTCCTGCCCGGCCAGCGGGGCTCCGCGGTTGAGCGTCGACCTGGGAACCAGGAGGTCACGGTTCGATTCCCAGTCAGGGCACATGCGGGGTTGCAGGCTCGGTCCCCAGTAGGGGGCGTGCAGGAGGCAGCTGAGCAACGGTT
>NW_006294352.1:10668-14075 GCF_000327345.1 Myotis davidii | reverse complement strand
AGAGAAACATCCATGATGAGAGAGAATCATGGACCGGCCGCCTCCTGCACGCCCCCCACTGGGGATGGAGCCCACAACCCGGGCCTGTGCCCTTGACCGGGAATCAAACCCTGACCTCCTGGTTCACAGGTCGATGCTTAACCACTGAGCCACACTGGCCGGGCAAGGGGGTTTCTGGAGAGCATTTGGGGAACGGTCCCGTCTTTCCCTCCACAGGGTACATCAGTGATGGGGATGACGGGCGATACCCGCCCCGGCCCAAGCCCCGGCCCCCGGCAGGTATGTGTGCGCTTCTCCGACTGATGGGGAGGGTGCCCGGGGCCCAAGGTCCCCCCCGCCTGGTGCACCCTGAGCCCCTTTGGTAGCCCAGGGGTGGGGTCTCCCCGTCCTACCTGCTCCTTGGGGTGCGGGTTGTGCACCTGGAGGTTCGGGACTTGGCCAAAGGGCGGATAGCGGTGGAGATTTCATTTAAATGGTGTCGTCTCTCTCGCTCTCTCTCTCTCTAAAATATATTTTGGTTGATTCAGAGAGGAAGGGCGGGGAGAGAGAGAGAGAAACATCAATGATGAGAGAGAATCATGGACCGGCCGCCTCCTGCACACCCCCCACTGGGGATGGAGCCCGCAACCCGGGCCTGTGCCCTTGACCGGGAATCGAACCCGGGACCTCCTGGCTCCTAGGTCGTTGCTCAACCACTGAGCCACACCGGCCGAGTATGCACACCTGCATTTAGTGTGAGTGGGTCTGTGAATGTGTGTGTGTGTATATATCTCTCTCAATATCTATATCTATATATCGATATCTATCAATATAGATACATAGATATGGATAAATAGATTCATATGTAGATGCTATTGGTATAGCATAGATATAGAAATAGATATAGATATAGACATACATATAGATATAGATATAGTATAAATATGGGTATAGGTATATAGATATAGATATAGATATAGATATAGATATAGATATAGACGATATAGGTATAGATATAGATATAGATATAGTATAAATATGGGTATGGGTATGGATATGGGTATAGGTACAGATATAGATATAGTATAGATACAAGTATGGGTATGGGAGCCCTTGGCTGGGAGCTAAGCCTGCGACCGGGACGCCATGACATGGGGGGACCCCTGGCCACCGGCGGGGGTTCCCTTTGTGGGTGACTCTTGGGTGTGGCTTTAGGCCCAGGTGACAGCTCCTGGAACCCCACACTGTGCAGGTAAAATGATCCCTCATTCCATCATCTTCTCTCCTGCAGGTGGCGGTGGCTACAGCAATGACGGCTACGGAGGCTCCCACGGTAACCCCACTTCCGGGGGTCCCCAGAGGGTGGTGGGCGGTAAAATTGGGGGAGTATATCCAGCCATATCTCCCGGTTGGGCTCCCACAATCCCTTGTTTCTGGGGCCTTGGGTGTTGGTATTCTGTCTAGATATAGCGTGTCCCAAAATTCACGCAAGAAATAATTTTGGTAGAAAACACAGGTTTCTCATTAAAAATTTTAAATTTTTTTATGATTCATAAAGGACACAGTCTAGGGTTTATGTATGGAATAGGGCATCGGGTCAATGGCCTCCCCGGCTTTGCTGGCACATACACACTCTTTTGTTTAAATTTAACAGCCTTTCAACATGGGCAACGTGCAAACCTGTGCCGCCCCTGGTTTCCTCGTTTTGGGACTAAACACATGTAGTTCCTATAATTCTTTCTGGTTTTTAATTTTTTAAAAATAATTTTTTAATGATTTCAGAGAGGAAGAGAGAGATAGAACATCCACGATGAGAGGGAATCATGGACCGGCTGCTTCCCGCACGCCCCCTGCTGGTTGGGGATCGAACCTGCAACCCGGGTACGTGCCCTGGACCGGGAATCGAACCTGGACCTCCTGGTTCACAGGTCGACGCTCTAACCACTGAGCCAGGCCGGCCGGGCCTGGATCCATTGTGTTGTGGTTGACATATCGCTGATATATATATATATATACCGTCTTTTTTTCTTACTTTTTGCTGGATTTGAATGGCTTCTCGACATCCAAGGGCCACAGATATTAGAATCCGATTTAATAAACCGAGTCCAATCAGGCTTTTATTTTGTTGTCATTGTCACTGTTAATGCTCACGCAGAATTCGAATCTTGTGAAAGCCGTTGTACAGCCGGACGCATGAGACACGCGAACTCATTTTTTTGGCTGATTTCTCTTGGTTCAATGGCATCGAAATATATCAAATAAATATTAAACATATACGTCTCTGTTTGACTGTGGTCGCAAAGATCAAAATATTCCTATAGGTGACACGGCACCAGAGTTAAGTGAGGGTTTTCCAAAACGCTGGCAGGCCAGGCTCCAAAGGTTCGCCATCGCTGGTCTATAGTTTTCTTTTAATTTTAATATATATTTTTTAAAGAAATGTCTGTGTATTATCGAAAGTATTACAGATGTCCTTTCCCCGCACCTACCCATCCCATCGATCCCCTCCTCCACACTCCTGCCCCCCACCCCACCAGGCCCTCACCCCCCGATTGTCTGTGTCCACGTGTGATGCATCGATACATACAAGGTCATTGCTTGGTCTCTTCCCACCCAACCACCCACCCTCCCCGCCTTCCCTCTAAGATTCTACACTCCGTTCATGCTTCTATGTTTCTGGGTCTATTTTGTTCATCAGTTTATCTGGATCATTACGTCCCAATGAGGAGTGAGATCATGGGATACGTGTCTTTCTCCGGCTAAAAGAATAAAATAAAATTCAACGAAAGGATCCCCGGCCGGTGTGGCTCAGTGGGTAGAGCGTCGGCCGGCGGACTGAAGGGTCCCGGGTTCGATTCCCGGTCAAGGGCACAGGCCCGGGTGGCGGGCTCGATCCCCAGTCGGGGGCGTGCAGGAGGCCGCCGGTCCGTGAGTCTCTCTCATCGTGGATGTTTCTCTCTCTCTCTCTCTCTCTCCCTTCCTCTCTGAAATCAATAAAAATATATTTTTGAAAAATTCAGCAAAAGGAGCAACATTTAGCATCAAGCGCTTTTAAAGTTTTTTTGCAAATCTCTAATTATTCGTTACATGTCGCTCTGCAGACATAACAAAACGTGTGAAGATCTCTCTTAGTTTGCTTTTAGAAATATTTATATAAATATAAAAAATATATATATAGATTTACTTTTGTTGATTTCAGAGAGAGCAAGGGAGAGAGAAGAGAGAGAGGCAACATCAGTGATGAGAGAGAATCACTGACCGGCTGCCTCTCGCATGCCCCCTCGTGGGGATTGAGCCCGCAACCCAGGCATGTGCCCAGGATGGGAACTGAACCATGATTTCCTGGTTTATGTGTGGACGCTCAACCACTGAGCCACATTGGCCGGGCTCTCTGGTGCATTTTATTTATTTATTTATTTTTTAAATAT
>NW_006294352.1:7187-10627 GCF_000327345.1 Myotis davidii | reverse complement strand
CCCCAGAGTGCAGCCACAATATTAGAGTAATTTACTCACTGCTCGATTGGGATGTCCCGTCTGATCTGGCTTTTAGGTTGCTTTTTCCAGTTTTCTAGCCACAAGAAATATATTCTTGCTTTTCTTTTTGGATTATTGTGTAAGAACATACCAGTAAAGAGTAAGTACAGAATCCAATGCAGATCAGACTTTGTAGGGCAAAAGATAAGAAGATTATTAGAATAAATAATATGCTTAATAAGAAGGGTAGTATCAAGTATTGGTGATTCATTCATGCAGTAAATACTTGTTGAACAGCTTTTATGTGCAAATGTCTGTGTCCAGTGCAGGAAATGCTGAGGTAACAGTGGCCATAGCCCCCTGCCTTACAGAGAGTAAGGGCACTAGGGAAAACTAACATTAAATAAACAGTAATCTCAAGTCCATGAGTGTGTGTGTGTGTGTGTGTGTGTGTGTGTGTGTGTTTCAATTTTTATCTTATTGATTTCAGAGAGAGGAAGGGAGAGAGAGAGAAACATCCATGATGAGAGAGAATCATGGACCGGCCTCCTCCTGCACGCCCCCTACTGGTTGGGGATGGAGCCCGCAACCCGGGCCTGTGCCCTTGACCGGGACTCGAACCCGGAACCTCCTGGTTCATAGGTCGACGCTCTAACCGCTGAGCCACACCAGCCGCCATCTCTTCATTTTCATTGGCCCTGATGACGATGCATCATGTGTTTTGGTCCCATCTGGTGGCATTTTGCCCCTGGCGACTGTTCAGAGAGCAAATTTGCACACGGCTGAGGCAGGCCCCGCCCTTTGGGGGCGGGACCAAGCGCCTCCATCTCCACGGGGTCTCCTGGGCGTGAGCAGAAAGGGCTGGGGCCGGAGGGTGACTGTGTCTTCCGATTGGATGCCCCGGTGGATTTTCCCAGCATCTTTCTTTCCGGCGTTCCTGTCTTCCACGTATGGGCTGCCTCTCTGGGTGTCTCCGGGGCCTTGCCTGGTGCCTCACGGGTCTTTTCTGTCCTGCAGGTGGAGGGCGTAATAGACCGAGCTCGAATGGATATAATTATGGTAAAGGCAGGGTGTCCGCCAAGCCGCGAGGGGCGAGGGTGTCTTTGGAGAGCTGACACCCCCCACAACCCCGGGTGCTGGGGTGGTGGGGAGGAGAGGGGACTCTACACCCCTTTTTGTCTGCGCCTTTTGCACGGGATCTGAGTCGCCAGCTGGGCCCCTGCTTTGCACGCAATTTCGTTGCTGCTTTTGCAAAAAAAATGTGTTTGTATCAATTTCACAGAAGAAGAGAGAGAAAGATATAATTATGGTAAAGGCAGGGTGTCCGCCAAGCCGCGAGGGGCGAGGGTGTCTTTGGAGAGCTGACACCCCCCACAACCCCGGGTGCTGGGGTGGTGGGGGAGGAGAGGGGACTCTACACCCCTTTTTGTCTGCGTCTTTTGCACGGGATCTGAGTCGCCAGCTGGGCCCCTGCTTTGCACGTGATTTTGTTGTTGCTTTTGCAAAAAAAATATGTTTGTATCAATTTCACAGAAGAAGAGAGAGAGAGGCATGAATGATGAGAGAGTCACGGATCGGCTGCCTCCTGCACGCCCCCTACTGGGGATGGAGCCCACAACCCTGGCATGTGTCCTTGACTGGGAATCGAACCCGGGACCTCCAGGGTCCTAGGTCGATGCTCAACCACTGAGCCACACGGGCCGGGCGAGGCCTTAGTTGCTCAAAGGGAAGGAAGCCTGCTTGGCCTGGTATTGCGTGTGTGTTCATGCCTTTGTGTGCCCTGTGCATGATGTAGCTATGGACACGCATGTGCATGGGTGTGTATGTGTGTGTGTGCATGTGCCGGCGGCTGTATGTGCATATGTACACCTGTGTATTGTGTACACACATGTGTGAGCATTGATTTGCATACATGTGCACATGTGTTAAACACATGTGCACAGTCACGGGGTCTTTGCACAATCACACATGCACATGTGAGCGTACATGTGCATGTACTCATGTAGGCAGGTTTTGTGCAAGTGTGTGCATGTGCATATGTGTGTATGCACGTGGCTTTTGTAAGTTCACACATGCATACACGGGCATTGATTTGTATGTGTGTGCATGTGTGTTTGTGCATGCATGCACATGCATGTGGCATTTGCAAGTTCACACACACATGTAGGAATGTACGTGTGTTCACATGTGCTACACATGCAGCAGGTTGGCAAGCGTGCACCTGTGTGTGTGTAGTTTGCATACACGCGCGGGTGCCTGCCTACATGTATGTGCACATGTGTGCACATGTGTGTGCTTGTCTGTATTGCCCATCTTTGCTCATGCGTGTGTATTCCCTGACCCTCAACATGCATGCTGTGTTTTGGGTCCCTTCATGCCCCATTCCAGCCCCCACGGTGAGATGTCGGCCACTGGGGGCCGCGATTGGCCCCCTCCAAGGCACACGTGACTCTGTCCTTTTCCCGTTGCAGGTGGAGGCGGCTACAACACGTATGGCAACCCGCACGGTAATGCATGGGAGCAACCCAGCCCCATCATTTCATTTTCAACCTAGAGGCCCGGTGCATGAAATTCGTGCACTTGGGTGGGGGGTCCCTCAGCCCGGCCTGCACCCTCTTGCAATCCGGGACCCCTCAGGGGATATCGGGGAGCCGGTTTCGACCCAATCTTTTAGGCCAGACTGAGGGACCCCACCGGTGCACGAATTCGTGCACCGGGCCTCTAGTTATCAATATTTTGAAAATAATTAATTTTTAAAAATCCCTGGATGGTTTGGATCAGCAGATAAAGCATCGACCTTTGGATTGAAGGGTCCCGGGTTCGATTCCCAGTCAGGGCACATGCCAGGGTTGTGGGCTCGATCCCCAGAGGGGGGCGTGCAGGAGGCAGCTGACCCATGATTCTCTCTCATCATGGATGTTTCTCTCTCTCTCTCCCTCTCCCTTCCTCTCTCTCTCTCTTAAAAATAGTCAATAAAAATATATCTTTAAAAAAAGAATTAATGAAAAAGGTGTATCAGTTATCTAGTGTGAGGTTTTCACACCGTGACCACTGAGAAAATTAATGAAAAATGTGTATCAGTCAGCTACGCTGTGTAACAAAGGATCCTGAAACATGGTAGCTTGAAACACAATCATTTATCCGATGAGCAGACGGGCACATCTACACCACCTATACGCTTGACGGAAAAGGGCCCGCCCCTATTCATGTTTTGTAAAGAATTAATCATAAAACTGTATCAGCTAGTTCTGCCGCGTAACAAAGCGTCCCGACACACATTAGCTGGAAACACAGCCATTTATCTGATGAGCGGATGGGCACGTCTACACGAACCCATTCTTTTGTAAAGAATGAATTCTATGCAGGGATCTAAGGTTCCAGGAGACCAACGGTAACACCCATTTGGTTCCTGAACTGGGGGTGACGGTGAGCTAAGTTAG
>NW_006294352.1:6020-7140 GCF_000327345.1 Myotis davidii | reverse complement strand
CAGCTGGCCCCGGTTCCCTCCCCCCCCTTTCAGACGATCTTGATTTTCCTTGACTCCTGCAGGAAACACGGTAGCGACAATCGTGTCTCCCATCGTATCCGTCGTGGTGGTGACGCTGGTGGGGGCCGCGGTCGGCTATTGCCAACGTAACAGGAGGAGAAATTGCTTTAGAGGAAATGGTGAGTTCCACCCCCCCACCCCACCCCCCCGTTTTTTTTTCCTATTTATAGAAAATACATACTTTCTGGTATCTTTCATGAGCAACGTTATTTCTGGGTAAGTACAATAGAGACCTTCGTGCCTAGTTAAGGGATTAATTTTTGTTTTTCTCCCATTCGTTTTTAGAGAGAGTGGAAGGGAGGGAGGGAGGGAGGTTGGGGGAGAGAGAGAGAGAGAAACATCGATGTGAGAGTGTCACATAGACCAGTTCTCTCTTGCGTGCCCTTGACTTGGAATCAAACCCACATGGGCTAGGACCCATTGAAGGAGATGTGGAGTGTAAGAAAAATAGAAGGATCAAGAATAATTCCAAGGATTCTGGTCTGAGAAATTAAGAGAATTGAGAAGCAACATTTACTAAAATGGTGATAGTCTTTTTAAAAAATATATTTTTTATTAATTTCAGAGAGGAAGGGAAGGGAGAGGGAGAAAGAGATTAGAAGCATCAATGTGAGAGAGAATCATGGATCAGCTGCCTCCTGCACGCCCCCCACTGGGGATCGAGCCCGCAACCCGGGCCTGTGCCCTTGACCGGGAATTGAACCCGGGACCTCCTGGTTCCTAGGTGGATGCTCAACCACTGAGCCACACCGGCCGGGTCGGTGGGTTTTCCTTTCTCCGCTGCGACGTCCTCACGGCTGTCTTTTCTTACAGAACCTGAACACGTGTGACCGGGACGCCCGGTGGTCGCCCCGAGAAAAGACCTCACACCGGACAGCCACCCTCGTCCGTCGCTGCTGTGGGGACTCGATCTCATTTTTGGTGTCAGACACCTTCCCCCCCAAAGTGTTTTCTCGCCCGTTGGACCTCGATGGGTGGCCTCACAAAGCAACCCCCCCCCACCACCACCACCCCACTCATTGGATGGGCTGTGTGTCTGTAGATAAGTTAGTCAGTTGGA
>NW_006294352.1:3724-5341 GCF_000327345.1 Myotis davidii | reverse complement strand
TGACGCGCACTGACCACCAGGGGGCAGACGCTCAATGCAGGAGCTGCCCCCTGGTGGTCAGTGCGCTCAGCCAGAAGCCGGGCTCACTAAAGCCGTCAGTCGGACACCTACCTGAGGGCTCCTGGACTGTGAGAGGGCACAGGCCGGGCTGAGGGATACTCCGCCAACCACAAAGGCACGAATTTCGTACACTGGGCCTCTAGTATGTGGATAGATATGCGATTTGATACATGTGGTATTTTGTTGTATTGACAATAAGCTTCAACGCTTCCAGTGTCAAATTTGCTGAAGGCGTTAACATCATAGATACGTTTATGCTTAAAAATGTCGAATTTCATGCCCCCCCCAAAAAGGAGTATTTGCAGGAAGTCTTAATTCATTGCTTTATTTTGGAGAAAAGTGCTGCAGAAAGGGGTCATATCCTTCGGGAAGCTTACGGTGCACACGCCCCATCTCAAGGTCCTTGTAAACGCTGGTTGAAACGCTTTCAAAGCGACGATCGCGAGGCGAAAGACAAAGAACGTCCAGGTCGATCGGAACCGCGCTGTGACCGTGAAACGGCCAGAATGTTCCGGAAGACACGGCAAAGTCATCTTCCTTCGTGAGGACGTGCCACCGCCCACTTTATAAACCACATAAAGATACGTTAAAAGGTCTGGCCTGGGACGTATGAACCCACCCGCCGTGTTCACCAGACCTGGCTCCTTCCGACGGCCACTCATTCCGATCGATGGCACCCGCACGAAGAAGTGGGAAAGATTGGGTCTCTGAATGGTCTGCCACAAAACAGAACAAAAAAAATCTACTGGGATGGGATCCACCAATCACCCGAAAGATGGGGGGAATGTGTAGCTAGCGACGGGCATGACATTGCATAAAGCACTTTTGATGTTTCTCTTGGAATTACTGTGTTTTCTTTGATCACGAAATCCGCATTTTTCACCGGTACAACGGGTATACGCACTTAAGTAACTTGTTGTTACTTAAGACTCCACGTAGGAGAGAGATCATGGGATACGTGTCTTTCTCTGACGGGCTTATTTCGCTTAGCGTCATGCCCTCTAGGGCCCTCTGTGCTGTCTCCAGGGGTGAGCGATCCACCTTTTTCATGGCTGCGTAGTATTCCACGGTGTCGACAGACCACAGTTTTGTGTTTTGATCCACTCGTTTACCGATGGGTACTTGATTCCCGACTCTTCCACACTCTGTGTGCTTTGTCCCGAAAGACGGAATGTTGGCCCGACGACCCAGGGCCCTGGGGCGGGGGTGGGACTGGCTCCTGGGAGACCAAGAATGATGCTTTTGGCGTCGGCGTCTCCAACAATCCATGGTGGGGAGTAAGTAGAACGATGCTCTGGTCGTTGGTTATGTGAGTGGGAATGCGGGGAGGGTGACCTGGGAATGAGTGATGAGTGACATGGAGGGTGGGCACGCATCACCGATGCCTGACATACAGAATGGATTTGGGGGTGTCGGGGGAGGATTCTAAGGGTAAAATAGCTCCTGTGAAAACATTCTCGGAGATTCAGGGTGGGGATACCTATCCATCCATCCATCCACTCATCCTTCCATCCATCTATCCATCCATCCATCCATCCACTCATCCATCCACTCATC
>NW_006294352.1:1878-2299 GCF_000327345.1 Myotis davidii | reverse complement strand
GTGGCTTCTCAGCCTCCATAATCCTGTGAGGGAATTCTTATAGGAAATCCTCCATCCATCCTCTACTTATCATCCATCCATCTACCTATCAATCTATCATTTATCTATTTAATTTATCATCCACCTGTCATCTATCTATCTATCATCTATCATCTCTCTATCAATCTATGTATCTATCCATTTATCTATCATCTATCAATCTATTATCTATCATCTTTCTACCACCTATCTAATATATCATCTATCTATCATCTATCAATCAATCTATTATCTATCTACCCATTCATCCACCCATCATCCATCCATTCTCCCACTCACCCATCATGCATCTATCTATTTATCTATCTATCATCTATCTATATATCCATTTATCTATCATCTATCAATCAATTATCTATCTATCACCTATCTAATCTATCTA
>NW_006294352.1:0-391 GCF_000327345.1 Myotis davidii | reverse complement strand
CAATAGGGTAGTGAAGACCGAGGGGGTGGGGAGGGGCTGAGAAGTGGGGGAAGGGGGAGGGACAAGATCTCCCTGTCCCTTCCTCTCTCTATAAAAATACATTAAAAATAAATAAATACACGATGGTGGTGTTTGCCTGGATGGGTCTAGAAGCGACAGGGGAGGAACCTGTTCGGGCAGTTGGGTTGGTTCAACGGGGACAGGGCTCACCCACCCCCTCCCCTCCGCTCCCCTCTCCCTCCGCCTCAGGTGACATTGGCTGAGCAGGCAGCCCAGCCGGAATGTTGAGATGCCCCAGCCTGCAGGACAAGGACAACATGTCGGAACACGTAGGTCCCTGTAGCTCAGGGGTTCCCAACTTTCCTAACGCCGCGACCCCTGAATACAGCTC
>NW_006294351.1:0-200 GCF_000327345.1 Myotis davidii | reverse complement strand
GTCAGATACATGCAAAAAAAAAAAAAAAAGAAATTAGATCACCAACTTATACCATACACAGGTAAGATGGGAAACCATAAAATTCCTACAAAACTTCATAGGCAGAAAAATAGCAGACATATGTCATAGCAATTCTTTACAGACACAGCTCCTAGGGCAATGAAGATTAAGGAAAAAATAAACAAATGGCACTACATCAA
>NW_006294350.1:0-672 GCF_000327345.1 Myotis davidii | reverse complement strand
TTGAGGTGTTAGGCCTGGGCCTGGGCCAGTGCCGCCCCCCCCAGCTCCCTGCCGCCAATTTCTTGCTGGCTCCTCCCCCACCAAAGCCTAAAGCCTCTGGCTGAGGTGTTAGGCCTGGGCCAGACCCCCCACCCCCATGCTCTTCGCCATCAATGATTGCTGGCTGGCTCCTCCCTAACCCAGGCCTAATGCCTCAGGCCAAGGGTTTAGGTCTGCGCAAGGGCATCCCCAGCTCCCTGCAGACACCTCTGCCCTCAATGATCACTGGCTATCTCCTCCCTGACCCAGGCCTAACGCCTCAGGCTGAGGGTTTAGACCTGGGCCGGGGCACCCCCAGCTCCCTGCAGCTGCCACCATCAACATTTGTTGGCTCATGATCGCTGGCCTGGTCCTCCCCAGCCCAAGCCTAAAGCTCGGGCCAAGGCTTTAGGCCTGGACTGGGGAACCCCCAGCTCCCCACCGCCACCCCCGCCATCAAGAATTGCTGGCTGGCTCCTTCCCTGCCCTGGCCTAAAGCCTCAGGCCGAGGCTATAGGCCACCGATTGCTGACTGGCTCCGCCCTGGTTCCCCGCCACAACTGCCATCAAGGATCCCTGGATGGCTCACCCAGCCCAAGCCTAAAGTCTCTGGCTGAAGCATTAGGCCTGGGACGGGGCATCCCCAGCTCCCCG
>NW_006294349.1:0-975 GCF_000327345.1 Myotis davidii | reverse complement strand
TAACATGAATGAATAAAAGTCAATGCTATTGGAAAACAAACAAACAAAACAAATGCTTCATTGCGATTGGGAACATAAGCACATATTCATAAAATAAAACAGTGGTCACCATCAGTGGGTTGAAGTTAAGAAGCGTTAGTGGGGAGTATTTCATGACAACCTTACTGAAGAAGTGACTGTTCTACAAAAACAAATGAAAGACTCTATACTTGCTATTTTTTTAATATATTTTTTATTAATTTCAGAGAGGAAGGGAGAGGGAGGGAGAGAAACATCAATGATGAGAGAGAACCATTGATAGGCTGCCTCCTGCATCCCCCACACAGGGGATCAAGCCCGCAACACAGGCATGGGCCCTTGACTGGAATCGAACCCAGGACCCTTCAATCCACAGGCTGACACTCTATCCACTGAGCCAAACCAGCTGGGGCTGTACTTGCTCTTAATGAGCCCATACAGCAGACTACTGCTTGGAATGCAGAAAGGGGGCATTTACACTGGATAGACCCCACCACAGGGTTTCCTGGAATCAATTGGCACCTGATTGGACTAACTATTGCCATCATAGTAATTCTTCTTTTTAAAAAATTTTATTTTATTGTTTAAAGTATTCCAAATAGTAGTACATGTGTCTCCTTTTTTTTCACCATTGACTTTCTCTCTGACACCCCTTCCCCACTCATCCAGGCAGTGATCCCACCTGGTCCCAACTGTATTTTCCTGTCTGTTTCTTTAATCTTTCACCGCCCTTGCTCTGGTTCACCTCTGGCCATGCTGGACGCGGTGCACCTCAGCTCTCTCTTTCACAGCAATCCTGTGTCAGGGTAATCATTCATCTGTTGCTCAGGGTCTGCAGGTCAGCCCTGACACACTCTGACACTCTAGGGCAGGTTTCTCAACCTCTGCACTGCTGATATTTGAGCTGGAGTGCTCTGCTGTGGGGGCTGCCCTCAATGGGTAGGAGGTCATGGTATC
>NW_006294348.1:0-949 GCF_000327345.1 Myotis davidii | reverse complement strand
GGACCTGAATTTCCAAAGACAGCTTTGACTTTTTTAAAAAAATATTTTTATTCCTTTCAGAGAGGAAAGGAGATGGAGTGAGATAAAAACATCAATGATGAGAATCACTGATCATGTGCCTCTTGCACACCCCCTACTAGGGGTTGAGCCCTTAACCTGGGCATATGCCCTTGACCAGAATCAAACTTGGGACCCTTCAATCTGCAGAAAATGCTCAGTCCACTTATCCAAACCGGTTAGAGCTGGCTTTTTACTTTTCTTTTTATTGCTGAAAGTATTGTACATGTCCCTTTTTTTTACCCCTAGTGACCTCTCCCAGCACCTTACCCCCAAATCCTTCACCACCCCATTGTCTGTGTCCATGGGTTATGCATATACGCACATGAGTTCAGAGTTGAATTCTTCCTCCATGCACCCTCTCCTGCTTTCCCTCTAAGGGTTGCCAGTGTGTTCCATGTCTCCATGTCTCTATGTCTATGTTTTCATCACTTTATGTTTTTAGTTATTTTTCACATATGAGTGAGATCATATGATATTGATCTTTCTCCCACTGGCTTATGCAAATTAACTGCTATCTTTTTTTGGTTAAATTGCATACTCATCCTGATTGGCTGGTGGGCATAGCAGAGTGACGCCAATTTGCATGTTTCTCTTTCATTAGTATAGACTAGAGGCCTGGTGCACAAAAATTTGTGCACTGGCGGGGGAGGGTGTCCCTCAGCCCCACTTGTGCCCTTCACAGTCTGGGATGCCTTGGGAGATAATGACCTGCTGGCTTAGGCCCTCTCCCGGGTGGCAGAGGGCAGGCCCAATCCCTAGGTGCAGCCCCTGGTCGGGCTCAGAGCAGGGCTGATTGGGGAGTTGGGGTGCCGCCCCCAGTCACGATCAGGGAAGGGCTGATTGGGAGGTTGAGGCGCCACCCCCTGTCACAATCAAGGCAAGGTCAATG
>NW_006294347.1:590682-591710 GCF_000327345.1 Myotis davidii | reverse complement strand
GGGAGGAGTTAATGATGGGCTCACACAGCAGAGTTTCTGGGCTGGGAACTAGCTGCATTTATCTGCAAGGCTGGCTGAAGCATTATCTGTCCCCACGTCTGTTTCCCAGATGGAGGTCTCAGAGCTGAGGGGGCACAGCGGGTATGACAGCACCCTTTGTTAGGGAGGAGTTAATGATGGGCTCACACAGCAGAGAGTTTCTGGGCTGGGAACTAACTGCATTTATCTGTAGGGCTGGCTGAAGCATTATCTGTCCCCAAGTCTGTTTCCTAGATGGAGGTCTCAGAGCTGAGGGGGCACAACGGGTGTGACAGCACCCTTCGTTTTGTGCTGGTTATCGAGGCTGACGTTTTACTCTCATTGGGTAAGAGTGACATATGAGTAAAGGGGCACTGTTGCCGCCTCCACGCCAGAAAAACCAGCCCAGGATCTGAGAGTTTACTTTTCATTCTTATGCTCCTGAAATCTTTAATTTTTTAGTGGATCTCAAAGATATTCTCTAAAAAGAAAATTCATTCTGTTTCTAGCTTTATGTAAATGACTGCCTGCTTCTGCAAATTCCTCTTGCCAGTCCCCAAAGCATCAGGATGACAGTTTCTCAGGTTGCCTTCAAAAGCAGGCACCTCTGAATTCAGGGCTTATTCTAGAATCTAGAGGAACACATGTGCTGCCTTCCTTAATTGAAAATAAAAAAGTCTGCTGGGCTGGCCCTGCACTCCCTGAGCCCTACGCCAAATTGGTGCTACGCTCCTTGCACCACCTCAAGGACAGAGGAGTGGGCGGGTGGCTCTGTGATTTCCATTAGTCACAGAATGCTTCCTGCATTAGCAGGTGTTTAGAGCTGGTAAGTGACCCTCTGCCACCTGCCTCCCAGTGTTTAGCTGATGTTAAATTAATGCTGGCACGGATGGCAGGGATGGGCAGAGAAGCTCCTCAGGAGATGAAGAACCTCCTGCTCCTGCTGGGCCCCACTGCCATCACCTTTCGGGAAAATTATCCCTGGCATCCAGTCCTTCCATGAACTGTCC
>NW_006294347.1:583911-590642 GCF_000327345.1 Myotis davidii | reverse complement strand
CAGCAGCTTGGGTAGGGCTAGACCCCAAGGAAGTTCCTATAGTCACCATCAGTGCACCAGCTGGGGGTCAGTGCCTGCAACCCCACCACCTCCAGGTGCTGGCAGCTGCTGGGGCAGGAGCTGGGGAGGCAATATCTGCAAGGCTCCCCCTCACACTCCACCTGCCCTTCCTCGTGCTCCTCAGACTCCTCTGTCCACGCCTCTCTTGTTCAGGGGTCTGAATGAACCCCAGGGGGAACATACCAGGAAGCAGGGATTCTGAGTTTGCAAAGGAAGTGTGGGGGGAAGGGGCTATTCTAGCTCTATTCACAAGTTAGAAAAACAATCTAGGGGAGTTGTGGGGAGATCTCAGCACTTTCTGGCTGTGCAATCTTGGGCAAGTTACCTAACATCTCTGTGTCTCAGCTTCCTCATTTTTCTAATGGTGATTTTAATGTCCACTTAGCAGGACTGTTGTGAAGATTAAATGAACACATGTGATAAGCACCTAGAATAGTGCCTGGCACATAGTTGTACATCAATACAAGGTGGCTGATGCCCCCTCTTAAAAATGAACAAATAAACAAACGGGCCCTATGGGAACCCTGTCACTGGGGGACCCCAGAAAGGAGATGCTTGGCTGTGGTGCTGCTACCAGCTCACTGTGTGGCCCAGGGTAAGCCCCTAGGCTCTGGGCCTCTGATACCCAGAGATGGGATGGAGAAACACAGAGGTTCCTCACTATGGCCAAGTTCATTACCAAGGTGTCCGTAAGCTTCAGGGGGACCATAGAGCCCCTGAAATTGTAGGCAAAATGTGTGACACCCATTTGTTTTTCTGAAAGAAGGTTTCATTAGATTTTCAAAAGTATATGTAGACTAATGTTTGCCTAGGGCTGGGGTGGGGAGGAGGCATGACTGTCAATGGGTATGGGTTTCTTTATGGGGTGATGAAATTGTTGTAAAATTGTGACATGATTGCGCAGCCCTGTGACCATGCTAAAATCCCTCACGTTGTGCAAATTAAATGGGTGAACTATGTCTCAATAAAGCTGTGATTTAAAAAGTATACGTAACCAAAAAATGACTACAAAGCCGGGAGAGCTCTTGGGGATAAAGAGATGGGGCTTCCGAGGCCTAGAGAGGTTATTTGAATCAGCCTGTCTCTTCCAAGTCCAGACACCTTCCTCTACAACAGGCAGCCCCCAGGAGCTAGTAGGCCCTCCGGGAATGGGTCTGGGATTTCTGCTTCTGGCCTGAGCACCCGAGTGGAGATTCACTCCCAGCTACAGGAGAGGATCAGAGACTCCCTGGTGGAAGGTGGGAGTCAAGTAAACCACGTCCGAGATTCTTCCCATATAGTCGGGAGAGAGTGCACCTCCTTCACAGCCAGCCTCTAAGGTTGTTTGGTTTTAAAAACAAACATGGTTTTGATGGTCAAAAATAATACATGCTATTGGAGAATTTAGAAATGCATGAGAAAATAAAAACCACTTGCACTCCCACCATGTGACCTTCCAGTTCTTTTTTTTTCTGTGTGAATCTGTGCAAATGTATACATACAGGTATTCCAATTTAGTAGGGAGTGTATTGCATATACTATTTTGTAATTTACTTGTTTTGTTTAAAATATATCAGAACACTTTTCAGTGTACTTAAGCCCTTTGCTACAACATAACTTTTAACGTCTGCAAGTGTTCCACATATGATTATTCTATAGTTTAAAAAAAGTAGATTTTGCCCTAGCTGGTTTGGCTCAGTGGCTAGAGTGTCGGCCTGCGGACTGAAGGGTCCCGGGTTCGATTCCGGCCAAGGGCATGTACCTTGGTTGCGGGCACATTCCCAGTAGGGAGTGTGCAGGAGGCAGCTGATTGATGTTTCTAACTCTCTATCCCTGTCCCTTCCTCTCTGTAAAAAAATTAATAAAATATATATTTAAAAAAAATAAAGATTTTAAGGTTTAAACTGCATTTAAAAAGTTTTAATGGTACTACCTTCTCTGACCATCCAGGGAGATGGCTAGATGCTTGCAGAGGGTGAAACAGAATAGAGACCCAGGGATGCACCCCATGGAGACCCTAGCAGGGTGGAAGGTACAGGCAAACATGGAAAAGAAGATGGTGACTCCTAGTCACTGAGCACACAGCAGCAGATTCTGGTTGTGTGCCCCTCTCCTACTCCCCACCGAAGCACGCATCACTTACCTGTACTGGCATAGCCCAGAGGTTTGGGCACAAGAAGAAAAACCACATGAGCTGGTTGGTGTCGATGGCAACCAGGTTACAGATCTGCCCAGCAGTCATTTCCCCCATGGACAGATTGGAGGTGGACAGGTGCATGATTTTATTGTAAATCTTGGTCTAGAAACGAGAGCAGCATCGTTCACATTTGTCATCATCCTTCTAATCACCACCCCAGGTGCCACACATCTATAATGTGCCAGGGGCTTCTGAGACATTTGCCCTACAGAGCACAGAGCAGCTCTGTAAGGGGGCCCTGCATTACTGTCCCACCTTTACCAATGAGGTACCTAAGGCCCAGAGAAGTAGAGGGCTTTGATGACCAATCACACAAGCCTGAGAGGCAGCATGCAAACGAGGAACCCATGCCAGGGCAGGCTACTTTCCCAGCAAGCAAAATCTCTCCCTTGGGGACAGGACTTAATGAGCTCTTAAATCTTAAAAGCAGATTTTCCTGTCCAGTTGAATTCTTGATTTACCAGAGGCCAGTAGAGAGCATACTTCAGAGCCATAAACATGACAAAGTGGGGCAGCCATCTGTTTTAATGGATCATCTCCAACCAGGGATGGGGTGTGCTCCGGGGCCAAGTCCTGTCCTCAGCCTGTAATGGGCTTATGTGAGGCACAATGTATGGGTGTCGATGAGCCCCAGCCCCATCCTGGAGGCCAGCCACCCTGGGGACCTTGCTCTGCCCCCTCCAGGCAGATGGGAACAGCCATGGCAATGGCTCCTGTGAGCTGTGAACCTAAAAGCCATATGGGCAGAGTGATTGTGCCTCCCAGAAGGATGGCAATTTCCGGGCCATGTGCTCTTGCAAAAGGAAAAATGCATTTCTGTCTTAAATATCCTAGGGATGCCTGCTCACAATGAAATTCTATTGTGCGTTCTGTTATCAGGTGCGTTCCCGGGCCTTAATTCATAATTTGTGTAAACCCAGGCTTTTCTATGGGTCGGGCATACTTAAAGCATAAACCTATTCTATGTCTTTTTTGTGAGTTTATTTGTACCACGGGTAAGGTTTAAAATGAGGGCAATGGCATTTTTGGACAAGTCTATGCACATCCTAGGTTATATGAAATTGGTCTCTAAAGAATAATAATAAACCTAGTCTCAGTGAAGTAGAAACATAGACTAATCTATCGAAGAAAGCATTATTAAGTAAAGACCAAGATACATAGAAACACACAACCGACTGATAGCTAGTAAGCCAAAAAATTATATGTAACACTGGAATTTTGCTTAATAACTTTTCATGCAAGAAATGGGATTACTCTCAAATTCACGAAGACATGGATTCTTGTCTATAATTTTCTGTAAATTTCTGAAAGAACTAAGTTTTTTTTTAATCTCATTTGTTTCCATAATTAATGCTAGCTATTTTCTTTTTGTGGCATCTGAATCAATCTCTTATTAATGCAAAAGATTCAGGTAGTTTGATAAAAACAATTATATGCTAATACATTAAAAAACCATTTTGCCTCTTTTAGTGTAATTGGAAAATTATGGGCCCTAATACATTAAAAAACCATTTTGCCTCTTTTACTGTAATTGGAAAGTTCTTGTCAGAGTGTGAATTATGACATACAAATAGAAAGCTGATTTAATTACAAAACTGTTTAACTACAAAACTGGCTGTTGTTTGCGGTGGTGCAGGTCTGCCTGTCACTGGACGTATGTGAGCAGGGGCTGGGATTTTCAGAATGGTTTTCTGAACTGAGCTGGTTCCTGCCAGTTCTGAGCCCCTAGGAGTCTTAGGGGGTCTTGGATTTTCCTGGGATCTTTCGACCATTCTCCTATGATGACATTCCTGGAAATGGCTCTGCTTCCTCAATGTGAAACCACTGAGGATGGGCAGCGACGTCATGGCAGCCGCTCAGGTTGTGCACTACACAATTCCAGGGGGCACCATACACATGGACTATACCTACATAACCAGAGTTTGGCCCCTGATGCTGTTCCCAACCCAGGCTATCCCTTTTCCCTTCCAGTCCCTTTTCTACACAGCCTCTGGTCCCGGCTCCCAGAGGACCAGTCAATGTTAATGATTCTGAGGCTCATTTCTGAAGAATGATGTGGCTTTGGGGTTTAATCACAACTTCCTAGTGTTGTACTGACTTCATGGGAATGGCCGGGTATGGCAGAACCTGTAGTTGTCCCCCCATATCCATTCTTTTCTTTTCACCAGAAGAATTTCTAGAAGAATTATGGCAAGAAGAAAGACCCCACTTTTAAGCCTCTGGGGTGGCCATTTGGGCAATTTCTCAGGAAAGGGATGGGAAAGAATATGTGCAACTTCTGCACTGTGATTTTAAAAGAGGAAGCGTTCCCTCCTATTGCTCCATCTTTCTTCTGCTGGGTTAAATATAGACATGTGGCAATTTCAAAAGTCCTTTAAAACCAGAAGATGGAAGCCTGGCAGAGCAACATTACAGAAAGAAATAACGTCTCTGATATTGCGTAGCTATTTCACAGCCCTGACTGTGAAAAACAAGCTTCCATCCTCTGTAAACCACTATTGTACTGGGTCTCTTCATTCCAACCGCTGAACCAAAATTCTAATAAAAACACTGGGGCTCAGGCAACATTCATCACCAGCTTGCCGAAAGGGGCCCTGCATGCTCCCTGACTTTGATCATCCTTCCAATGACTCGGAGAAGAAATCCACAGACGGCAGCAGCGAGAAGCTAGGCCCAAGAGACCTATCAGGCCAGCTAAGTCTCCCTTATGACCCAAAATCTAAGCTCTCCAATAGATCTTAGAGGCTCTCTAATCCTGGCGTGTCAAACACGTTTTCTGTTTTGCACCCAAAGAAGATTGTCTGGTAGAACTCTGGAATGGTATCTAGAGAAGGATTCTGAGGCTGCATTTGCATTCGGAGGGAAAGAATGCTGTGATGGGTTAGGGGTGTCAATCCCATTCAAGGCTGAAAAACACGGAGGCCCAAAGGCTGAGCAATTGACATTACAGGTCAAATCCAAGGCAGAACTACGACAGTTCCTAAGTCCAGCCCAAGCATTTTCCACTATCCCACACTGCATTGTCAATGGTATTTCAAAACACAGTTAAAAGAGCCACACACACACACACACACACACAAATCCCAGCAGAAATGATCCTTGAGGGCCCATGGGGACAACTCATGTGGTTCTCACTATGAAATGAAAAAATAATCATCCAAGTACCTGTATGGCTCCTCGCAAGTTAATTCCAGTTTCGATGGCGACATAGTAGGATGCTTGTAGAAATGTCCTTTGCAGCAGGAGGGCGAGGAACAGAAGCACGGCCAAGACGTAGGCATTCGCAAGAAACTCTTGGGATGAGACAAAGTAAACCCCGAGAAATTGTGTCTGTTGGGAAGACAAGTGCAGAGGTGGCTGTCATTGCCAGCAAAAAGACCACCTTCAGTACCTGTTACTGGGCCATAATGGCTGTCATTATAGGGCCCCCGTGCTTGCAAACCCATGTGCAATTGTTGATGTGTGAAAATCAGACTGATGAATCCCACTAAGCATTCTTCGAACTACAGGGAGGGCTGCCTATACCCTCTTCACCATCTTGCTTAGGGGAACAGAGTGTGGCCCAGTTCTCACCTTACACCCATAAATGTGACTTGCAGTGTTGCGGCCACCAGGCCCAGGGGAGCTCGCTCTGAATGGAGCAGGAATAAATAGAGCGACTCACAGAGCAGCCAAAACCAGAACGGCTAGAACAAATCGCACGATGTGTGTTCTTTGCTACAAAAATGGAATTAGGGAGGCCTTGTCCCACACTCGCCAACAACCTGTTCTGTAGTAATTTCTGGGAGAAAAGACCAGCGAAAAAGATGGCATGGCAGTGCTCCCAGGCGAGAGATGGGAACGCATCGCCTATAATAGGCTGAAAAGATTTCAGGCCCAAGCCCCCCAGCCTCTTGAGCTCCCAGCACCTCCTTTTAGATTTAGGGTTCTCTTGCTGCACTCTCCAGCAAGAACTCAGACGGTAAGCAGTGAAAAAAAACCCCAACATTTTGACTTTGTTGCTAAAGATACCAGGGAACAGCAGCGTGTCTGTTTCCAAATTCGGCACCAACAGCTCCCAGGAAAGCTTTGATCTTGGCTGAGTTCATTGCTCCCCAGCAGAGCCACATCAGTATTTCCATGAAGACAGAGGTTCTTCCCTGAACTCTGCAAGCTATGGGGAAGGGTCCCCACTGCTTTCCTCCTGAGGACAGACGTCCCCTCACCTAAGAGTGCTGGGAACAAAGGGATGAGAAGGGGCCGAGGCATGCCCCTGACTGTGGTCAGGCTGAACGGGGCAGGCCTCTGAGGGGTGTCCTTTCCCTAGAGTCAGAAGGGCTTCCTGATGGTAGGAAAGATACTGCCATTTGGCTCAACAGGGCTCTCTAAAGGAGCCCTCACTGCTTACAACTGTTTCTCCCTTGCTCTGTGGGTCAGGGGGGGCTCTACCTTTTGGGGACAGCAGGAAGCAGACACAGGGAGATCATTGAGGGATTCACACAGGACTCTTAGAGGA
>NW_006294347.1:581058-583892 GCF_000327345.1 Myotis davidii | reverse complement strand
AATGGGTGGGGGTGGGCAGGAAGTAGCAAATGGACCTTTAAAGTAGGCTGCAGGGTGGGGTGGGGGGTAACCTGACCTTACAGGGAAGCAAGGGGCAGGACACACTGTTTATCAGGTGCAGAACTCCATCCTCATAAAACCCTAATGAGAAGGGTAGCATTCTTAGCCCAATTTTATACATGAGGAAATGGTGCTTCAGCACGGGTAAGGGGCTGGCCCCAGGTCATGTGCTGTAAAGGAGAATATGTGAACATGAACTTGTATGATCCCCAAAACACCACCCCAGGCCTGATGCTTAGGCCATCTAGACATTGACCTTTAGTTTTTTATTGTCACCATCAAGCTGTGACCTGTGACGGGAGAGAAACATGCCCATTTGGCTGGTTCTGAGTGAAAAATGAAGGCATGCAGGGAATTCTTCCGTACTGCTATTCTCTGCAGAGACCCGGCTCTGGAGAATGGAGTCCATTATTTTAAAACAAGAAAGCACATCATGGGAAGTCATTCCAAAGGAAGTAATTTAACGTAAAGAAATGGCTGCAGGTGCAAAAATGTCTATCCCTAGATTAGATCAGGGGGACAGTGCAAAAATCCCTTAAATTTCTAACCACAGGGAACTGTCAGGTATATTATGATGCTCATGGGAATGCTATGCACCCAAGAACACGGATCATCATGAAAGCTCTTGAGCAGCCTGGAATGCCACACATGTGCTGTTCCACAATGACCAGAAAACAAACAGGGTGGAGAATGAGGGCTAGGAAAATAAATGGATCATAAATGTCGGTTAAGCTCTGGGTAGTATTTGTTAAATGCCCTCATTTCATATTTGTATATTTTTTACAAGGTAACGAAGTCTCTTTTTGCGGCTGTAAAAGCAAAGCCTTTACCCCTTACCCTGCCACATACCCATTCTAGAGTCAGAAATTGTATTTCTTTGGATCAAGAATTTTGTGACCTGTTAAAATAAAAATCTCCCTTCAGGCATAAGTCATGAGGTCATTATTTCATCTCCCTTCAAAGAGACAGTTTTAAAAAGGATGAAGTCTAGAAAAGCAAAATTTTGATTAAGAAGTAGGTACTAGGTTAGCCAAAGAGGCCTGGGGTATTGTCCAAAGAAGGCAGGCCCTCTCAGGAAGTCTAGTGACCAGAGGGTCCTGGGAGGCCATGCATGGGTATGAGGGTATGGCCATTGTCCAGTGCTCTGACAGCATCATGGCAGGACAGAACAGGCTAAGGACCTACAACATAACATGTGGTGGAAGATAAATGCTTTGTAAGATCAGATGCCCTCATCTCACATTTTCACAAATCCTCAGAGAAGAAATTACGTTTGTTTCCAGGGATTTCCCCAATAGTGCTCAATAAATATTTAAAAATTAATCAATGCCTATGATCTTCATCCCCCAACTAATTTCTATAGAAGTGATTGCACTTTTCCCCATTTTGCAGTTGAGCCAATGAGGGCTGTAGAACGTGAGTGATGAAGAGCATAAGGAGAGTTCGTAGCACAGGTAGGACTAGGGCCCAGGACTCGTGACTCTACAGTGAGGACCCCAGGGTCCCTGCCTGGCCAGAGGCTTGACTGGAAAGTCTTCCTTCCCCTGTTCTCTGGAGTTTGAAGGGAGGGGCCACTTGACCTCTTGCTTCTGATTTTGGCAGGACCCAAAAGGTGAACTGCCCATAGGTCCCAGCCCTGGGAGGCTATGGGTAAAAGCAATGAGAACTGTCTTTGACTACTCACAGATCAACACAGCCACCCGTCTGCCCACGCCACTTGACATGCTGATTTAGAGCCTGGACTTTGAGGCAGACATATCTGAGTTCGAATTCTGGCTCATTACACACTAGCCATGTGTCCCTAAGTAAGTTCCTCAACTTCTCTGAGCCTCAGTTTCCTCACCTGTAAATGAGGCCATGAAAGGTTTCTACTTTAGAACATTGTTGGGAGGATTCAACGTAGCAATGGAGGTTAAAAAAAAATTAGTAAGTGCAAGTGCTCAATCAATATACAATAACTTCTGTATTATTTGTTGAAGATCATTTCTTCTGTGCCTTCTGGGTGTCAGGCCTGGAGCTGGGAGCTGAACACACTGAGACCAGACAATGTAATTCCTGTCTTAAGGGACTCAGGGTCAAGTTGAGGAAGGAGAGAAGGGGTGCTTTGATGGTGCAAGCATAGTATGTTATAGGACCACAGAGGAGGGCCATCTAATTCAGCCAGAGGAAGGCTTCCTGGAGGAGGTGACATCTGAGCTGGGTCTTGGCAGCTGAGAAGGGGTTAGTGAGGTGAAGGACGGAAGGAAAGACACCTCAGGCCAGAGCAGAGGCATGGGAGCTGCCACACACTAACTTCACAAAGTCACAGGAATGCATATACGTTCACAAAGTCACCCATAGTGATAGCCACAAATACAGGCATTCAAATGGGGACGCAGACTTACAGAGAAAAAGACATACCAACAGACACAGGGGCAACACAAAGGACTCACAGATAGAAACACAAGCAGTTCCAGGAGAACTCATTCAGAAACAAGCACACACACACACAGTCACAAATGTACACATTTTTTCTCTGAGATTTAGAGGCCATTCAAAGCTCGGGCCCTGAGACCATACCCAGACCGTTTCTCTGTTCAGCTGACAGCCTAGAGCAGTGCTGGCAGGTTTCAGATACCAGCAGTTCTTTTGAATCCAATTTCCTCATCCTCTAGCCAGATCAGTGGCATCCATGGCAGGTGACAGATTGTGGGTGGGGGTTGGGCAGGAGAGGGCACTGGAAAAAGATATATCGTGGGCTGTGCCCAGCCTGGGCCCTAGCTCTGCCTGGCAAG
>NW_006294347.1:579552-580692 GCF_000327345.1 Myotis davidii | reverse complement strand
TTAGAAAACATATGTTAAATGTGTAAGGCCTGCTGCTGCGGAGGCAGGGCCTCCGGTCTCAGGGACTTAGGTGCTGGCGAGTAACTGGGACAAGCGCATTCCAATGAGAGGGCAGCGAAGTCCAGGTTTGTGTTTAAATAAAGAGAAAAGAGAAGGCAAAACTAGTGTCAGATGAACTGACATCTAAGTGCTGTTCTCACCATCTCTTCGGCACATCCTGCCTCAGAGCTCTCTCCTCAGGAGAATTCCACAAGATTTTGGGGAAACACAGGAAGAAGAAGACGATGTGGACAAGCAGACAAGGGCTCTGGCCTGAGCCACTTCCTTCTGATATTAGAAACTGGCTCCATGTTGCTACAGGATTACCAATGTCGAGTATTCCGGGGTCACTTCTGACTAGAATTAAGCTAAGAGATGGCAGTCCTTTGGACAAGAGAAGCAGTCTCTTCCCCTCTCTTTTGGGGTCGAGTATTCCGGGGTCACTTCTGACTAGAATTAAGCTAAGAGATGGCAGTCCTTTGGACAAGAGAAGCAGTCTCTTCCCCTCTCTTTTGGGGCCAATAAAGTTCAGATGCTCAAAAGCCAGAGTAAGCCTCAGAAGCCATTGAAGTCTCAATAAGCAAAAGGTGTCCTCACATTCTTGATTAAACAAGAGATCTGCCCACCTTAGCCTGACCAACTCCTATTCATCTGTCAAAGCCCCATTCAAATACCCCTTTCTCTACAAAGCTGTCAAGACCACTGGCTGAGTTAGTCATCCATCTTCTCATAGTTCCCTGTATATGCCCCCTAAGAGTAGTATTTAACACACAATATAAAAATATTTGATTCAGATTTCTCGGAGCCAGAGGTGATGGCCTCATAATTGTAAGTGCCCAGATTATGGGGGGAAAGAGACTTTGGTGCAAATCCTGACTCTGTCACACACTAGTTGAGGGCCCCAGGGAAAGTTACTTAGCCTCTCTGAGCTTTAAGTTACTCATCTGTAAAATGGGGATAAGAATACCTACATCATAAGTTTTATGGTATGTGAATTACATCTCAATAAAGCTGTTATAAAAAATACCCTAAACAGTTGTTTTGGGGATTAAATGGGATAATACATGGATCACTCCTGCACACAGCCAGGCATATAGTAAA
>NW_006294347.1:559663-577903 GCF_000327345.1 Myotis davidii | reverse complement strand
ACAGAGGAGGGCCAGCTCATGCAGCCAGAGGAAGGCTTCCTGGAGGAGGTGACATCTGAGCTGGGTCTTGGCAGCTGAGAAGGGGTTAGTGAGGTGAAGGACGGAAGGAAAGACACCTCAGGCCAGAGCAGAGGCATGGGAGCTGCCACACACTAACTTCACAAAGTCACAGGAATGCATATACGTTCACAAAGTCACCCATAGTGATAGCCACAAATACAGGCATTCAAATGGGGACGCAGACTTACAGAGAAAAAGACATACCAACAGACACAGGGGCAACACAAAGGACTCACAGATAGAAACACAAGCAGTTCCAGGAGAACTCATTCAGAAACAAGCACACACACGGTCACAAACCTACACGTTTTTTCTCTGAGATTTAGAGGCCATTCAAAGCTCGGGCTCTGAGACCATACCCAGACCGTTTCTCTGTTCAGCTGACAGCCTAGAGCAGTGCTGGCAGGTTTCAGATACCAGCAGTTCTTTTGAATCCAATTTCCTCATCCTCTAGCCAGATCAGTGGCATCCATGGCAGGTGACAGATTGTGGGTGGGGGTTGGGCAGGAGAGGGCACTGGAAAAAGATATATCGTGGGCTGTGCCCAGCCTGGGTCCTAGCTTTTCCTGGCAAGTGGCAGAGGGGACAGAGGCATCAAAGATTTGTCAGGCCCTGGGACACGTCCGGTCATTAAAGAAGAAAGAAGAAATGTTTGTCCTTGCAGATGCCAAGGGCGGTGACTCTTGCCCACTGTGAGTGTCCTGGACAGGGAGGAGGGGGCAGGGCAGCCACTGATAGTGAAGCAAGCACTGGTGCCCGGCTGTGCAGGCTTCAGCAGGTGGATACGGCTAAGCAGAAAGAAGGGCTTTCTCACCGAGAGGTTTAAACATTGCAATGTGTAGCTAGAGCGTCCCTCTCTGCTGGTACATAAACACCAGGATAGCATCTGTCTCTCTGGGTGAGAGCTGCTGGGAGGCAGGGGCATGAACCAAATGACCTCAATACATGACCACTTCCCCGCATTTTCTGGGCCCAGAAGCCCAAATGAGAAGTAAGCCACATCCCAGTCAACCACTTGATTGAGGATTCTTCGTTGCTGACAGTAGAGGCTACATTTACTTTCAACTCTCATCTCTGTGTGTGTCATTTGCTGATTGCATTTGGACCTCAGAGAACATATGTTAAATGTGTAAGGCCTGCTGCTGCGGAGGCAGGGCCTCCGGTCTCAGGGACTTAGGTGCTGGCGAGTAACTGGGACAAGCGCATTCCAATGAGAGGGCAGCGAAGTCCAGGTTTGTGTTTAAATAAAGAGAAAAGAGAAGGCAAAACTAGTGTCAGATGAACTGACATCTAAGTGCTGTTCTCACCATCTCTTTGGCACATCCTGCCTCAGAGCTCTCTCCTCAGGAGAATTCCACAAGATTTTGGGGAAACACAGGAAGAAGAAGACGATGTGGACAAGCAGACAAGGGCTCTGGCCTGAGCCACTTCCTTCTGATATTAGAAACTGGCTCCATGTTGCTACAGGATTACCAATGTCGAGTGATCCGGGGTCACTTCTGACTAGAATTAAGCTAAAAGATGGCAGTCCTGTGGACAAGAGAAGCAGTCTCTTCCCCTCTCCTTTGGGTCCAATAAAGTTCAGATGCTCAAAAGCCAGAGTAAGCCTCAGAAGCCATTGAAGTCTCAATAAGCAAAAGGTGTCCTCACATTCTTGATTAAACAAGAGATCTGCCCACCTTAGCCTGACCAACTCCTATTCACCTGTCAAGGCCCCATTCAAATACCCCTTTCTCTACAAAGCTGTCAAGACCACTGGCTGAGTTAGTCATCCATCTTCTCATAGTTCCCTGTATATGCCCCCTAAGAGTAGTATTTAACACACAATATAAAAATATTTGATTCAGATTTCTCGGAGTCAGAGGTGATGGCCTCATAATTGTAAGTGCCCAGATTATGGGGGGAAAGAGACTTTGGTGCAAATCCTGACTCTGTCACACACTAGTTGAGGGCCCCAGGGAAAGTTACTTAGCCTCTCTGAGCTTTAAGTTACTCATCTGTAAAATGGGGATAAGAATACCTACATCATAAGTTTTATGGTATGTGAATTACATCTCAATAAAGCTGTTATAAAAAATACCCTAAACAGTTGTTTTGGGGATTAAATGGGATAATACATGGATCACTCCTGCACACAGCCAGGCATATAGTAAGCAGTCAATAAGTTGTGTTATTATTGTTTACTAGAGGCCTGGTGCATGAAATTCGTGCACTGGGGGTGGGGGGTCCCTCAGCTCAGCCTGTGCCCTCTCACAGTCCAGAATCCCTTGGGGGATGTCCAGCACCCCTTGCTCTTTACTGCCTGCTTGCTCACTGCTCCTTACCGCTTGGCTTCCTGCCCGGTCATTCTGGTCATTCTGCTGTAACGGTCGCTTAGGCTTTTTTACATAGACTAGAGGCCTGGTGCACAAAATTTGTGCATGGGTAGGGTCCCTAGGCCTGGCCGGCAATCAGGGCCAATCGGGGCCTTCCAGCTGCCTGCCGAGGCCTTCCTTCTGGATGCTGGCTGGGGCCGCCCTTCCCTGGGTGCCAGCTGCCAGATGGGGCCTTCCTTCATTCCACGCTGCCCCCTAGTGGTCAGCAAATGTCATAGAGAGTGATAGAATTGGCCTCCCAGTCAAACTCCCACGGGGACACTTTGCATATTAGCCTTTTATATATATTGATAGTCCTCATCATAACCATTGTCTGTATTCTCACAGCCTAACCCAGGCCTGACACATAGCAGGATTCAATAAATATTTGCTGAATAAATCAGACAAACAGACTTGGAGTGTCTCATATCCCTGACCCAAAGTGCTCAGCTGATTAATTATAGCTCAAGAAAAAATTAATATAAACCTCCAGAGAATTAACTGCTATCTGCAATTTTAGAGTCCTCGAGATGAATAACATTGCACAAGGGAGTGTCATAAATTACTAAGATCTCTAGCTAGTCATTCTCTACATCATTTTTGAACTGTTTGTGGTTAAAAGGTTATAATAATGTTCTTTCTGGGAAAATAAAACACTGAGTCTTATTAGAGGTGAAAAGTTTTCTATCTTGTGTCCATCTAAACCCAAGTGGCAGCAAAGAAACAGGTGAAAGAATTAAGTATCCCACCTCCCACCCATGGTGACTGCTACAGCACCAAGCAGGGAAAATAATTATCCAGAAAGACTTTTTGTCTCTTTCAGTTTGTAGCATCTTTAGAGCTGGAAAGGCCAGTGGATATCGTCTAGTCCAATGGATTTCAAATATTTTCAAGACATGAAACTCTTTAAAAAATAAATTCAGCCTTAGCCAGTTTGGCTCAGCAGATAGAGCATCGGCCTGCGGATTGAAGTGTTGCAAGCTCGATCCAAGAGTGCGGGAGGCAACCAATCGAAGTGTCTCTCTCACATCGATGTTTCTCTCTGTGTGTCTCTGTCCCTCTCTAAAAATCAATGGGAAAATGCCCTTGGGTGAGGATTAACAAAACAAAGCAAAACAAAACAGAAAAGAAAAGAAAAAGAAAAAAGAATTCAATGGGAAAGTCTAACATATTAATAAAACTGGGGAAGCTCTGAATGAACTCTGGATCAGGGGAGAAAAAGCCCTGGGCATGGGGATTTTCCATGTTCCTTCCCCCAACAGCAGCCCCCAGGTCCCTGCAGAACCTCGGGTGCTATGGATATGCAGAACGGGGGAAGACAGATCCCTGAACAGGTACTGAGAGTCTATTAAGGTGACATGAACTAAAAGCCAACAAGTCATAAAAGCTCTTGACCCTGAGTACACAAATGCACTTCCTGCAACTTTCTCAGCGACTAAGTAACCGGGAGAGCTATTCCGGTGGTGAAGGCATGAGGAGCAGAGCAGGGCTCCAGAAATCCTCTTGGGGCACAAGCTCGCCTCCGGGCATTTCTGTGGACCGATGCGGAGCATCTTCTGGATGGGCATATTGCCAAGTGAGGAGCGGTATTGTGCATGTGTGAGGAGTTACCCTACAGCAGCCACAGCTCACACACGTGGGCCTCTGGCACGTCCTCACCCACCAGTGAAAACTTTCCAAAGGGTGCCCTGCTCTACCCCTGGGGGACCTACCTTGGGCTGGAAGACATGGTTCTCCTTCCCTAGGTGGTCCACGATTCCGAAGATGCACATGGGTCCGGCGAAGCCCAGTAGGTCGGCCAAGATGCGGAAAGTGCTGCTGAGGACCAGGCGTCTCCCGAAGGCATGGCAGAGGGCCCGCCAGATGGCCCGGGCGCCCTGTGGGCTCTGTGTGTCCTTCCGCTGCCCAGAGAGACCCACGGCCAGGTCAGAGCGGCTGAGGGCCCAGCATCCCAGGAAACCCCTGGCTCCTGCTGCCTGGGGAAACCTGGTGGCCATGTCTGCTGCCGACAGATGAACTCCAGGAAGAGATCATGGAACCACCAAGTGCCTAGGTGGGTGGGCCCATCAATGCCAACATGGTCCAGATGGGGAAACTGAGGCCAGAATATCGATCAAGGTCACACAGCTGTCAGGGACTATGTGATGAGCATAACACTGTAATGAGGAGTGGCACATGCCACACTTACTCGCTCTCGCCTGCCAGCGCATCTGCCTCGGTGTTTTCCCACCATGCCAGGGCAGAGGCAGCGAAGGAGCACTGAACTGGGAGTCGGACGACTGGCTCTGATACCTGCCAGCGGTGGACCAACTCTGAGGAGGTCATGGCCTTTCCCAGGACCTCAGTTTCCTACTCAGTGATGTGGGGAGATCCTTTTCTGGCCCAACTCATAGGATCAGGCCACTAACGTCCTGCTCTCCAAAACGAGTGAAAACTCCCACCGTTAATCACTGATGAAGAGCACAGGACATATGGTATCCAGTGGGGTCACTACCCTTCTCATGGCCTCAGTTTCCCCACCTGGAAACTGAGGGTGTTAGACTGGATGACCTAAACTATAAGGGCCATTCCAGCTATGACTGCCCTATGGCTCAGTGGCCCTGGACTTGTCCCGGGCTCACTGTGTGACTTGGGGCAAACCTCTTCCCCTCCCAGGCCTCAGTTTCCCCACCTGTCCCCCCTGGGGTTTGATCTGATGCTTTCTGAGGATCCCATCTGTGACTCTAAACCAGAGGGCAGGGAAGGGATGGTGTGGCCATGCTCCCACTGACCACCTGGGCGTCGAAGGCCTCGCGGAGCCGCCGGTAGTTGGTCAGGGCCCTCATGGCGATGGGCAGCTTCCCGATAACGCGGAGATCAATGGGCTTCTTGTGCGCAGTCTTGATGAAGGCGTTCATCCACCAGTACGTGCCTTTGGACAGCAGGTTCACGAAGGGCTGCAGGAAGCGCACCCCCAGGTCCTGCAGGTCCTCGGGGGGCTTCACCTCCCTCGGCGTCTTGAAGAAGATGTATCTCTGTGGGGCACACAGGCCACTGGGGATGGGCAAGTGCAACTTCTCCCCACTCTCCAGTGGCCCCAGCAGCAAACACCTGGGGTTATGACTCCCACCCTCTATCAAATGGGACCATCGTTTGCCTATTTCCAGGAAAAGGAACACTCAATCCTTTGGCCACCAACACCAGGGCCTCCTGACTCTTCACTGGGGCTCTCTGAATCCCCTGGGCTGGGCTGGGTTCCAGTGAGATTGGGGGAGAGCAGAGATCCCCCATATGCTGTCTTCTCCACAAATGGGAGGATATCAACAAACAAAGTTTCCAGAACATGGAGCCATGCAGACCTGGGTTCGAATCCTGCCTCTTCCACTTACTAAATTTTTGGACAAATCTTATCTAAAATGTTTCTTCATCTACAAAGGGGGTGGTGCTTGCATCATAGAGGATGCTGTGAGGGTCAGTTGAGGTAGGGAATGTAGGAAACCCTTATACCCTACAAATCAACTAAAAACAGAGGAGTCAGAGAAATGCACATTGAAGTAGCATTTCCCACTCATCAGACTGGCCCAAATGAGAAATGGCCGTAGCCCCCAGTGCTGGTTGGAGGAAGGAAAAGGGTTTTCTTATTTATTGCTGGTAGATTACAGCTTTTCTGGAAGGTGATCTGCAACAATGATTAAAACTTAAAATACACAGAGTGTTTGAACCAGCAACTCAACTCCTTGGACTCTCTCCCATAGAAATAAAAGCAGCAATACATAAAGATATAGTAAGTATGTTTAATACACCATTGTTTGTGGAGGCAAAAACTTGGCAACAAAATGAATGCCCATTAATAGGGTAATGGCTGAAAAATTATGGCTCAACCACATGATGGAATATTATGCAGCCATTAAGCAAACAAAATAGCCATACTACACTTGGGGGGAGTCCTAAGAGATATCTGTTGGATGAAAAAAGCAAGATGCAGAAAACTGTAATATAATCCCATTTTTTATAAAACAAATATTGAGAGAAAAAACTGTGTGTGTGCGTGTATACAGAGTACCCCTCCCCCCCAAAATGTATACACATTTTTTTTGTGATTACTCAATTGATGTTTTTTTTCTTTTCAGATTTAACCCATTGGAATTAATAATTACTCAAAGTGTGTATACATTTTTTGGGGATACTCTATATATGTGTGTGTGTTGAGGAAAAAAAAACACCCTGGATAGAAGTTTATGCTATTATATTAATAAAAACAAAGAATGGAAGATCACAGATTAGGTTGTTAATCTGGATTACCTGAGAAAGGAAAGGGAGGGACAGGGAGGCTAGGGGAGGGGATGATCCTAGAGAGTAAAGGGGGCAAGCAAAAATGACAACAAAACAAAAGACATGTATGCAGCCACATTGACTCATTCACATATATGTGTAACTATATGAACACATTAAAATAAAAACAAGTATCATCCCTCCCCTCCCCCTGAAAAAATAATCAAACAAACTTGGAGAAGGCAGTGCCTGAAGCTTTTATTTCCCCTCTGTGGGATTAAGTGCAGAATCCTATAACCTTGCTAACACATCCTGTCACCTTCCTTCCCTCTGGGCAGCTGGGCCAGATGGAATGTTGCTCCAGAAACTTCTGACACTGGCCTCAGCGCCCCTTGCTGAGGCAGGTGAAACAAGCTGACTTCCAGGACCTGGCTAAGAAGCAGGACACTGGTCAGGAGCCCCGCCCTAGCCCAGGTGCGTCCTCAGGTTGGGGGAGGGGGCAGCCCAGGAGGGGCCTGCTTACCCTCACCCTGATGACATTGACCTCCACGAGCAGCAGCATTCCGTAGAGGATAACCAGCAGCCCCGTGAGGCAGAATCGCAGCTGCGAGAAGCCGATGTCGTGGTCATAGAACTTGACAAACTTGATGGTCTTGGTGATGAAGGCCAGCATCCAGTAGGCCAGCAGGGCTGTGGAGGAGAGACAGAGAGCAAAGAGGGTGTGTGTGTGCCCCCATGCATGTGCAAATACGTGGGAGAAAGCACTTTAAACATATTGTCTCATTTATTCCTTACAATAGCCTTGAGAGAGAAGTATGTGTCACACCCCCAATTTAATAGACAAAGGAGTTGAGGCTCAGAAAGCTGAGGTGACTGATCCTAGGTCGTACAGGCTCCACCCTAGAATGGGAATTGTGGGATTTCCAAGCTGAGATCTTAACAGTCTTTCATTCCAGCCCTTTCATTTCACAGATGAGGAAACTGAGGCCCAGAGAGAGGAGGTGACCTGCCCAAGCTCACTGCAAGCTAGTAACAGAGAGAGGGTGAGGGTAGAGGTCCCAGGCTCTCCAGTCCAGAGCCGATTACTGCATGATGCTGCTGCTCAGGGGGCCTGGGTATGAGGGATACAAAAGGTCACCGTCTGACCGGGTGGCTCAGTTGGTTGGAACATTGTTCTATACACCAAGAGGTTTTGGGTTCGATTCCCAGTCAGGGCACCTTCCTAGGTTGTGGTTTGATCCTGGTTGGGGCACATATGGGAAGTAACAGATGGATGTTTTTCTCTCTCTCCCTATACCTCTAGTAGAGGTCCCAGGCTCTCCAGTCCAGAGCCGACTACTGCATGATGCTGCTGCTCAGGGGACCTGGGTATGAGGGATACAAAAAGTCACAGTCTGACCAGGTGGCTCAGTTGCTTGGAACATCGTTCCATACACCAAAAGGTTTTGGGTTCGATTCCCAGTCAAGCACATTCCTAGGTTGTGGTTTGATCCTGGTCGGGGCACATATGGGAAGTAATAGATTGATGTTTCTCTCTCACATGGATGTTTCTCTCTCTCCCTATATCTCTAAAAAATCAATAAAAATATATCCTCGGTGAGGATTAAAAAAAGGGTGAGCCACAGAACTGGGGGGCAGTGTGTACAGTGATTAGGACTGGGCCCTACAGCGAAATACAGCTGGGCTCAGATCCTGTGACTTAACAGCTATGTGACCCTAGGTAAGTCATTTAACCCTTCTAGGCCTCAGTTGCCTTATCCATCAAATGGGGATAATAATAGTACTATCTGAAAAGTTGTTGTGAGCAGAGTATGAAAGGCATTTAGCACAGTGAGCCTGGCACACAGTGGGTGCTCTTTGGACAATAGCTGTTAATATTTTTATTATCTTCAGATTTCAGACCTGGGGTCATAAATATCAGAAGCTGTCAGTGGATTCCATCCTCTTAATTCCCACCACTGCCACCTACCAATAAGCCAGTCAGCTGGCAACAACAAGAAGAGCACAGGCAGCTCCTCCCCACGTCACTCCCTAGAGCCATCAGCAGATAAAGTCAGCCTGACTCCTCTCTAGACCTCACCTGGCCCTCCATCCTTAAGTGGGCCTGGACATGAATCCCAGAACATCTCTAGGGACAAAAGCTGGGGTCTGCCCCAGCCTGGCTCTGAGCTGGGTGCTAGGTTGAGGCACTGAACTTGCCTGGAGAGGGGCAAATGCCCTCTCAGCTCTGTCTGGTCTCCAGGTCACAGGGATCCCATAGCTGGAGGCCATCTCCCTGCTTCCACCTACACTCCCCTGGAAAGGCTCTATCCCAGGCGCCAGATCCTCTTTCGTCCTTAGTGAGGGTCACCTACTGGGGCCAAGGCCTCACACTGGTCTTGCCTCTAACTCTTAACAGACATGGTCTGATTTGATCTTCATAACAACCTGATGGCGTAGGGACTTACTATTCCTGTCCAGGTGGGAAAATGAGGCTCAGAGAGCCTAAGTGTCTTGTCCAAGGTCACACAGGGAGTTAGTGGTGGACCCAGGACTAAGCCCAGACGTTATCTCCTCAGTCCCATCCTACAGTGCTGAGTCCTCAGCTTGTTGCCAGACACAGCCGCACCCAGCAAAAGCTTAGTGCTTGACTGAGAAAAGGGGAAAGGAAAAAGAGTGGTGGCTTACAGAGGCTGCTGGGGAGATTAGGTTCAGAATGCCAGTTTCTCCTGCTTCTTTCCCCCTCCTCTCTCTCAGCCCCACATTCCACGCATTACCAAGTTCTGGCAATTTTACCCCCAAATATCTTGAATCCATTCACTTCTTTCCATCCTGGTGGCCACCCGGATCCAGGCTGTCCTGGTGCCTACCCTGGACCTCCTTGAGAGCTTCTCATGGCTTCCCCACTCTCCTCACCCAATCTAGCCTCCATAAAGCAAGACATATCAAACATGATCTCAACGCACCCATGTTCGTAGCAGCATTATTCACAACAGACAAAGGTGGACACAACTCAGTGTCCGTGGCCTGATGAATGGATAAACAAAATGTGGTCTACACATACGATGGACTATCATTTAGCCTTAAAAAGGACGGGCATTCTGACACATGTTACAATCTGGGGGAACTTTGAGGATATTATGCTAGGATAAGTGATCCAGCCACAAAAGAACCAAGTAGAGTATGATTCCAATCATATGAGGTACCTAGAGTAATCAGATTCATAGAGACAGAAAGAACAGTGCTTGTGAGGGGTTGGGGGAGAGGGAAATGGGAGTTATTGCTTAATGGGTACAGAGTTTCAGCTTGGGAAGATGAACAATGTTGGAGATGGATGGTGATAATGGCTACACGACAATATAAATGTGCTTAATTCCACTGTGCTATAGACTTAAAAGTGGTGAAAAGGTAAAATTTATGTCACACATATTTACACACACACACACACACACACACACACACACACACCCCACTCCTCAATGGTGTGCCTTCAAGGCCCTGTCTAGTGCAAGCCCCATCTGCCATGCCAATCTTCAAAATTCAGCTCCCTTCTGTTCTGCACTCCAGCCACTATTTTTCTCCCAGATTTCCTAATGTGCGTTGTTCCTCCTGCCTCATGTGCTATTCCTTTTCCTAAAGCGCTCCCCTCATTTCTCCTAAATAGTTGCTACTTATCCTTCAGTTCTCAGCTCAAACATGACTTTTTCATAGGACATTTCCTTGTTCTCACCTGGGGCCCCAGAATCAAGGTTGTTTTGTGGGACAATGGAAGCTGCATCGTGCTTCATCTTTCTGTGGGACTCCAGACCTGTGATCAGAAAGTAGCCTCCTCAGAGGACCAGCTATTCCCCCAAATACCCACTGCCCCCTCTCATTCCACTTTCCCCTGTTCTAGAATTTCTGGCTCTGTGGCGAGCAAAACTCTGACAAAGGGGAATGAGGGAGTTAGTCCTTGCTCCTTGGAGAAGGACAGGGCCATCCATGGGTGGTAATTTGTGCCTTAAGGGGAGAATATTATGTGTTTCTCAGAGAAAGAGAAAATGAACTCACCAGATGCCCAGATAGGGGGGATCCAGGGGGACCAGGCAGTTAATGAGGGATTCTCTGTGCATGAGAAGCTGCTTCAGAACCCAGAGTGGGAGGTCTCTGAAGCCTGTATTTAAGATTTCCCTCCATACCTGCCCCCCCTTTGTCTCCCAGCCACACTGACCCGGGGCCCCCAGGGCAGCGGGATCACCTGGATGATCAATGGAGCTCAGCTCCCACCTTACACAGGAAGGTAGGCCTGTGATCAGCTTGGGAAACACTATCGACCCCCTCACAACACTGTGCTGTCTCTGACTTAGTCCAGAGAGGTCCACATTCCAGATGTCAATTAGATGCTGTGCCTTAATGACACACAGGCTGACCACAGCCTACCAGCCAGATGAACAGCCTGGTGTTAGGCATGTAGATTGAGCCCAAACACAGAGGCAGATCTGTGGATTTATACCTTTGGCCCGTGCACACCCTGAGGACTTTAGACATACAGTCTCAGAACAGTTAAGACCCTGTTGGGGTGCCATAGTCCTGGCACCTCTGAGCTTCTGTTTCCTGACCTATCAAGGGGAAATAATAGTGATGCTTACCTCACAGCATTATTGTAAAGATTAAATGAGTTAATATATGTAAAATGCTTCGGATAGTGTCTGACACCTAGTAAGTCTAAGTGAGTGTCCACTGTTAGTATTTTTAACTTCTGAATTTCAGGGTCCACATCTGTAAAATGGGAATAGCAACAGTAGCAATAGGGAGGTTGTGGGACTAAGTGAGATCAGGCACGTAAGAAGCTTAGCACTGAGCCTGCGTGCAGTACATGCTCCGCAAATGTCCACAGGTATCACTTTTGTTGCTGCCTGGGACCCCAGCCACTTAGTGTCGGAAGCTCTAGGCTGGCACTCCTTCCTGAGTCTCTTTAAATGTTGGCAACCACAGGTTCTAGTCCCGCGGCCTTTCTCTCCTCCCTCGAGCTGACCTCATCCGGGCTCAAGCTTGAGATGCTACCTGTAAGCCTGTGACGGTGGAAGGAACATCTCAAGCCCTGAGCCCTGCCCCGCCCCCCCCCATTTATCTAATTCTACTCATTTACTTAGTGGCCTATTTGATATTTAAGTTGGCATCTCAGCGACATCTCAAGCTCGACATGCAGGGAGAAAAATTGACCTCTACTGCACCCCAATTCTTGCTCCTTTGCCATGTCAGTTATTAATACCACTATTTGCCTAAGCACTCAAACCCAAAGCCCCTGACCTCATCTCCTACCATTTCCCCCTTTTCCAGTTGATTCCTTTGACAAGTTTCTTCCTGTCAGAAGGCCTTTGCACTTGCTGGTCCATCTGCGTGGAACATTCGTCCCCCAAATATCTGCAAGCTCACTCTTATCAGAAGCCTCCTCTACACGGACAGCCCCACTGCATCGCTCTCTGCCACTGACTCAGCTTTATGTTCGTCACAGCACCAGCACTACCTGTTTATTTACTCCATTTGCCTGTCTGTAAGCTCCGCGATGGCAGGGTTTTTTTCCTTCTCCACTTCTGAACCTCTAGCACGTAGAAGAGTGCCTGGCACATAGGAGTCCTCAGTAAACAAGATCTAAAGGAATGAAAGGAAGTTCCTACCCCTCCCGGCCCCTTTCCCTGCCCTACCGATCAGCAGCTTAGGGAAGTTGGAGGTCTCGATGTTGTGATAGTAGACCACGGAGGTGACAGCAGCCATGAACGCCATCCCGGCCGGCATGTACAGGTGAAGTCGGCGGGATTCGGTCACCCTGAGAAGGGGCAAGAGACAGACAGACAGACAGACAGGATGTGGATATGCTGAGTACCCCAACAGAGCAGCCCAGGCCTTGGGCTTAGGGCTCAGCACACAGGACTCATGCACAGCTCCACACCATTCGCTGGCAGCTCTTCCCAGTCATACTACAAACGTGCCCGCTAAGTAAGGGGCCCAGGAGGCCTCACAGAGATGCCAGGAAGGCTCGGTGGTCAGGCTTTGGGATTCACAGCCTTTTTTCCCGGGGTTCGTGCTCATAGAACCTGGTGCAGGGAAGCCAGCCTCGGCAGTCGCAGCTGCAGAGCGTCTGGCCTGGAACCACTTTTCTGGGAGTGAGCACAGCGGGGTCTCGGTCCTCAGGGTGCTCTGGGCAGTGCAGGAGCCTGCGCATCACAGCTGTCTTCGTGACAGCCCCATTTAGCATGAACAGCGCAGGTCAGCATTGCTACTCCTCCCCAGGCGCTGTGATAATAACACTGATAGGCAATATTTATTGAGCATTTACCGTGTACCAGGCACTGTTCTTAGCGCTTCCTGTACGTCAACTCACTTTCTCTTCATAAAATACCATGAAGCCAAGTCATAAGGCCAAGGCCACTGTCTTGGTTTCCTCCTTTGGGCCGGGGATGAAGGCAGCCCATGCCAGCTCATCCCCTCCCATCTTTACTCACAGAGGCCTGGGGGGGGGCGGCTCTGGTCTGGTGATCAGACCCCTAGGGAGCCAGAGCTCCTCCCAGACCTGAGGCTTCCCCAAGACCAGTGAGAAGGCTCACCTACTTGGTCCTGATCCTGCCCTTCCCAAGCTCCCTCCTATAGACAGCAAAACCCACAGCCAGCACCACAGGCTCAGTGATGAGCCTCAAACCATTCGTCTAGCATTGCCCAGGCTGCTCTTTCCACTGAAGCCGTGCTGGGATCCCCCCATTGCCAGACGGCCTCCTCCAGTGTCCCGTCTCGGGCTGCTCTTGCTTGCACTGCTCCTTCTCTACAGCCCAGAAAGGCCCCCGCCCTCGACAAGCTGACAGTAGAGAGAGGGCAAGCACCTCAGAGCTGACTGACCAGACAGCCTAGGACAGTGATACTGCAGATGAGCAGAGGCTGAGAGCACAAAGGAGCTGGTGGGTGGAGGAGCTGCACAGGGGAGGTGGCACCAGGCTGGACTTTGAAGGATGAGCAGGAGTTCCACAGAGAAGGAGAGGGGAGCATGTTGGAACCCCAAGTGGTCTGTTGGGACTAGGGCATAGGTATAGAGGCCGCGGGGAGCTGTTCACCAAATGGTATGTTCCTCTCTTTCCATGCTAAAAGAACTACAAGTCTGCTCCAACAGCAATGCGCCCAGCCCCAGGGAATGGATGGTGATTGGTTCAAGCACCATGCAGTTCCATACCCCTTTGCCAGTGATTTGTCTAAGAGTGGTCATAGCACCCAACTCCAGCCAATGAGATGGAAAGGAAAGCCTGCAGAGGACGTCTGCATGAGGAAGAGGCATGTGGGGAGCATGAGTGACCATGAGAGAAGATGCAGCAGACACACAGAGGGTAGAGTAAAAAGATGGGGAGAGCTGGGTCCCTGACGCCATCACTAAGTCACCACACCAACTAAAAAAGGCAACTTCAGGCTTCTTGTTAAATGAGACAGTAAATGTCAATTTTCCTTAATCCTCGATCAATGGATATTTTCAGCAAAATATTGATATGTGACAAGGCAATCAGTCACCAGTGGGGACCCTGAGAGCAACCAACACTCGGCCCAGGGGGTCCAGGGGGCTTCAGAACTCTTGCCTCTGTACTCCTTGAAGTAGTTTTGAAAAAACTCTATAGACTCTCGCACATTTTGAAAGTGACATCTAACATGTCACATCATTTAAGTTTAAATGAATTATTATTTTTTTGCCACAGAAAGTAGAAATGCTAAATATTTTATAAGAAATAAGATGAGGAATAACCATAATTGAAATAAATATTTCATGACATGACTTCGTAAAATAGGTGTTGGCTGCTTTACTGAGTAGTATACGCTAAATTAGGTAAAAAATTAGGGACCGTTTTTTACATATGGGCTTTATGCCGTGTATGGTGGTGGTCTGGGGAAACATTCTACTTATATATTTTTTAAAAATGCGTCCTCATTAACCCACACTGCTCTGGTTTTTCCGAACCCAGAGCATCACACAGAAATAAGACCCAAAGGAAGACAGGAAGTCCTATAGCAGTGATGGCGAACCTTTTGAGCTCGGTGTGTCAGCATTTTGAAAAACCCTAACTTAACTCTGGTGCCGTGTCACATATAGAAATTTTTTGATATTTGCAACCATAGTAAAACAAAGACTTATATTTGTGATATTTATTTTATATATTTAAATGCCATTTAACAAAGAAACATCAACCAAAAAAATGAGTTCACGTGTCACCTCTGACACGCGTGTCATAGGTTCGCCATCACTGTCCTACAGGGTAAGGATGGCTTGATTAATCACTAAACGAGGCTTATCCTAAATTAAAGTCAAGTTTGAAGACCACTGCTTTAACCAGCCTCCACTCCCACCTGCCCCCTAGACTTCCAGGCAGGTCTGTAAACCCAGGCCAGGGTGGACTGGGGGTGCCACAGGGCAGGGACTGTGGCTTCTCTTCCTGTCTGCTCCTTTCTGATGCCCCTCCCTCACACTTGCTTGTTCAGGGTTTTGGGGCCACAGATAGAGGCCAGCCAAGACCAGCAAGTGCCCAGTTCAGGAGCTGACCTGTCTGCTGGGGAGGAGAGGGTGGTTTGCACTGAGCTGGAGAGGTTTGGGATACAGGTGCAGCCCACACAGGAGGGGCTGCTGGACAGCCTAAGGCAGAAAAGTCCTCGACCTGGTTCACTCCAGTCTCCCATGCTCTGGGGATATGCTATCTGCCCAGGGCTCTGCCACTCCTTGTCTGGCACTCTGTTTGTGCTCTAATTCCATCCTCCATGGCCCTGTGAAGCAGGCAAGGCAGGGATTATAATGCTCATTTCATAAGAATGAAAGAGAGGCTGGGTGGCTTGTCCAAAGACCCACAGCTGGTATGTACATGGCAGAAGCGCTAGCAGAAGACCCAGGCCTACCTTCTCCATGGGCGGAGTGTCTTTCTCTGTCCCTGCTAATTATAACCTACTGGGTATTTCTGGCCTAAAGGCTCACACGGCATCCCTCCCCTATCTAGCATTTGTGTGCTTTGAAAGGGGTGCTGGGGACTTGTCACCTGCTAGTCACTGTGGCTGTAACGCATTCTGGTCATCTGGCTGGTCTGGGGACTCTGATACTCAGGAGAAGCCTCAAGGCAAGCAGTTATCACAGAGATTACCACTGAAGCCAGGATGCAGGGACACTGACAGTAGGAGGGTGGGGGATCCCACCCCCCTGCCATCCAGCTGCAGGAGCCCGGGCTGGCAGGAGTCGGGTCTGAGCACACACTGATTCCAGCTCAGAAGGGCTGGACCTCAGATATTTAAGCCAAATGCCAGCACTTTTCACCACCTCCTCGCCGGCAGTCGGCAGTCGCCGAGCCTTGCTGATTCTTCCGTTCTTCCTTCGTGACAAGACTGCTTCGCCCCCTCCTCTTCTGCGCTCCCAACTGCTGACACGCCATAAGCAGCTGCTATTATTTCTCACCTGATGACTGCAATCACCTCCTAAGTGCTGTTTCTACCTCCACGTTCTCCCTGGCTCCAAACCTGCCCTGGACACCCCCTAGGGTTCGCACCTAAAAGTGCTGTGCTGATTACCGCCGATTACACTCAACCTCCATCGCTCTGCTCACGCACCTGCTGTGTTTCATGCTTCAGCCCCATGCACTTCTCCCAACCCGCCTGCTTTTCTAGGTGGTGCCTTTGTGCCTACAGGCACGGAGAGCTGACTGTGAGGATGCTGGATGCCAGGCTGAGGACTAAGGACATTATATACAATTGGAAACCAAGGAAAGATCTTAAGCAAGAGTATCCTCCCTCCCCACCAGTAAGGTAACCCCAGCAGCTGGTAGAAGAGGCTGGGTACCTTCCACAGAGTTGGGCACTCCAATAGGCTCTGGGATGATCTCACTGGGTTGTGGCATTCAGATCTGGGTTCCCTGCTGCACTGAGAGCAGGGCTCACTTGTGTCTGGTACCTGGCACAGAGAGTGGCACACAGGAGATGCTGGGGGAACAGTTGCTGGGTTCATTTAGCAAGTGATACCGGCTCATGGAATGCAGGTGAGCCGGGCTCTCCCTGAGCCTTTCAGGAAGCACCTGGAGCAGATCCGTTCTCCTGAGTTCCCCGAGAATCACTCACCCGTCAGACAGGATGCCCTCGGCGATCTCACACACCAGGACGAAGAGCAGCATGAAGGTCAGGATCCAGCGCAGGTTGTGCCCAGGGAAGTGGAGCCACGTGCTGTGGTGGATGTGTACCTTAGAGCTCTGACTGCCCCATCCTGCAAGGAGAGACAGGAACAGATGGGAAGCCTGGTGAATGGGGAGGAAGGTGCATGAACCCCAGGAAGCTGCTTCGACACTGGGTCCACGGTGCGGGGAGGAGCGTACCCCTTGGTACACCTGTGCCTGAGGACGCTGGAGTCTGGTACACATGAACTAAATGTCCAAGCATGAAGCCTGGACCCGCCCAGGCCCACCTATACAGGTACCCATTTTATATATTGATCTCTTGTGTGACAAGTTATCACATAAATAAACCATTTGGTTGAGGACAGAAGTGTAAATGTTGGTATAATTTTTGATACACATATGAGCATATGTTGCATATGCTTCCTTCTTGTTTCTATTTGTCAACAACTAGCAACTCTGCTTCTGCAGCATCCTGCTCTTTTGAATTTTGTTACAATATGTTCTTTCTTCCCCAAAACTGCATATGAATTTTAAGATTTGCTTTTTTTATTCTTAGACTGAATCACCACCTTTTGAGGAGGCAGGGGGATGAGCTGACAGAGCCAGCCAGCTTGGGAAATTCAAGGTCTTGAAGAGGGATGAAGGGGACGCGGTGAAGAGCCAGGCATGAGCATGATTGCCAGGGCAGTGGCGCCCAACTTTGCAGAGAGCTTTCAAGCAGTGGCGCGGGGGGCCTCTGGCGTCCAAAGTCAGGGGCTGCTGGCAGGCAGCCTGAGAAGTTGCGCTCCAGAGACAGGCGCCCACGTGGGGTCGCAGGGAAGGGGATCCTTGTCCCTAGCTCCCCGCTCTCCTCGCCTAGGCCGAGTGGGACCCTGGGATTGTCAGAGACCACACAAGGGTTTGCAGGGCCTCGGTCCGTCTCTGAGGCTTGTCCCCTTTCGGGGATCCCCTCCCCGAGTCCCTCCCTGCACACTCCTCCTGGGCCCAGCTTCGGCTGACAGGCTGCACTCCTCTTGGGCCCAGCTTCGGCTGACAGGGAGGGTGCCTTGGGGGAGGGGTGACCCGGCTCAACACAGCCCGAACCCCTCCCGACCTTTTCAGTGGGTACAGAAACCTCTGTGTTCCCCTTTCTCCACCCCAGCTCCGGTCCTGAGGTGACAAAACTTGGGGATTCCCTGGGTTTGGAGCGTCCGCCTTGTTCGGTGCAGGTTCAGGGCCACCCGGGGGAGTAAAGGGAAGTGCAGATGTGAGAGTGCGGACCGAGGGGTAGTCCACAGAGCAGGGGACTCGGGGAGGGGATCCCCGAAGGGGGACAAGCCGCGGCCTGTTTAGGTTTAGAGATGACTCAGGATGTCATTGGAGCTTGCTGCTTGGGAATTTCTAATGTGGGGAAAGCTTGTGGGAAATTTGAAGGTGGCTGTGAAGCCCCCTGGTATACGGTAGTA
>NW_006294347.1:555580-559584 GCF_000327345.1 Myotis davidii | reverse complement strand
CCCCGTTCCAGCTGTGGCAGCCCACGCGCCCAGATGTGCTGCAGGACGCGTTGTGAGCGCCCCGCTGCGCGCGTGCGCTTGGAAAGAGGGAGAAGGGTGGGCGCGCTCAAGTCTGGATGGAAGAGTCAGGGGTGCAGAAGAGAGGAGGAGGGTCCTGGTGGGTCTGGAGTGGGAGGGAGCGTTTGGGGTATCTCGTATGAGCTCCCCGCCCAGGGTCTGAGATGTGGGCTCACCTGGGCAGGGCGCCAGTAGATGTAGTTAGATCCGAGGGTCCTGGTGGGGGCAGAGTGGAGCTAGTCCCCACCCCAGGTGGATAAGAAAAGCAGTAAGAACATTACTTTGGGCCGGGGGTGGGGTGGGGGCGCTTGGAATGTTTTTTTGAAAAGCGGTCCCAGGTGCTGGGGCACTCACAGGTGCTTTAAGGCGTATCCAGCGCTTTCACAAATGGTATCTCCCAACACTTTAGCTAAGTACGCGTTGTAATGGCTCCCGTTTGTTTGTTTGTTTGTTTATTTATTTCTGATAAGAAAACTGAGGTTCAGGGAGGTTACATGACTGACCCACGGTTTCACTGCCAGCAAGTGGGGAAGCATAATTTGAACCCAGCTCTTCCAATCCGCCCCACCCCTCCCCTTGTCCTAAGACATGCATCTTCTAATACAGTGGTCAGCAAACTCATTAGTCAACAGAGCCAAATATCAACAGTACAACGATTGAAATTTCTTTTGAGAGCCAGATTTTTTAGAACTTAAACTATATAGGTAGGTACATTGTTATTAACTTAATTAGGGTATTCCTAAGGCTTAGGAAGAGCCACACTCAAGGGGCCAAAGAGCCACATGTGGCTCCCAAGTGGCAGTTTGCCCCAGGGTTCTAATACGTACATTGAAGCCTCCCCGTGATTGGCAGGTGAATGGATGGGATGGATCCTGGATCAAGGCTGAAAAAGAGGCCGCTCGTGGAGTTTATCCAGCAAAAGCAATTGGCGGCAATCAGAAGGATGGAGAGAGAGAGAAAAAAATCACTGTAGGCTGTATTCTTAATCAGACACAGATAGGTTTAAGGAGCTAAAGAACCTGGTAAATTGTAGACAATGTTATGCATTCCTACACTTTTTGGAGCGATTCTCACAGGCCTATGGCCAAAAAGGTGTATGTCTTATGAAGAAAGATGAGCAAATGGGATTTTAGGTTAGTTTTTAGAAGAATTTCCTGAGTTCAGGTTATAGAGCATAAATCCATATGTTCTCAGAAGGGGCTACGGGGACATCAGGGGAAGCTCTTTTCTGCCCCTTTCCCTCTGAGCTTCTCCGAGCCTGTCCTGGGGCTGCTTTGAGGCCCCTGAGCGTTTTCAGGACATTGTCAGGCAATGTCTCAGCTCTGCCTCAGCCCTGGGAGCCTCCAGGGAGAACCAGGCACCAGGGCAGAAGGCAGGTGCGGTTGGGTGACAGCCTGGGGCGGGCGAGTGCTCAGGGTCCTAAGGCCTCAGACAGTCTCTAACTTTCAGGGAATCTCTCTGATGTTTCCTGCAGCATCAGCCAAAATAGTGAAAATTTGGCCGCAGTAAATGTTTAGCTCTGGCAGCAGGAGTTAATGAATCTGGGTGAATTCAGGATCTGAAAAGGCGATTGCTGCATCCACGTAGCCAAGTGATAAAAAGCTTATGAGATAATGTCGGGGGGAAAGGAAGGACACAAAACTGTGTGTTTCCTATGGTTACAGCCATATTAAATATGGATGTTTGCATGCAAGCCTGCGGGGGAAGCTCAGGCTTGCCAATGGCTCTTGCATCAGGGTGGCGGGCAGTTATATGTTACCTGCAGTTGCTGTGCTTGTGACTGTTCTGACCATTTTCTTCCTGTCAAAATGAGACAACTGAGGTTCAGAGTGATGAGATGGTCACCTAACGTTTTTTTTTTTTTTTAGAGTTCTTTCTTTCTTTATTTGTGTGTGTGTGTGTGTGTGTGTGTGTGTGAAAGGGGGAATCCAAGTTTTTCTCAAGCTTTCTGCAATGTTGCCATTTTGCCTTTGTAGTTACAAGTTCAGTTTTCCACACTTTCGGCCATGCTATTTTTCTGTTTAGTACTAACAATATGCATATCTTTAAATAACAAGTCCCCAACACCCACCACTACTAGTTGTGTGATGTGGACAAGTCACCATTCTGTGCTTCCATTTCCTCCTTTCTAAGCGGGGAAGATAGTAATACGGACCCCAGAGGAATAAAATGAGATCACAGAGTTAAATATACTTTGTAAGCCAGGGAGATGGTTCAGCCATCATTGAAGATTATCTAGTGGTTCTTCCCTTCCTTGGCACTCAGCATGCAGTGCCAGGCACAACCCACACACTTGCCTCTTCCAGGCCATCTATATATATAAAAGGCTAATATGATAAGTGTCCGATCGTGCAACCGGTAGCTATGACGTGCACTGACCACCAGGGGGCAGATGCTCAATATGTAGACATGGAAACATGGAACAGATTGATGACTCTCAGAGGGAAGGGGGTAAGGGGGAGGGCGGGAAGAGATTAACCAAAGATCTTATATGCATGCTAGAGGCCTGGTGCATGAATTTATGCACTGGTGGGGTCCCTCGGCCTGGTCTGTGGATCAGGCCGAATCCATGCACCGGGCCTCCAACATCCCCCAAGGGGTCCCGGATTGCGAGAGGGCGCAGGCCAGGCCAAGGGACTCCACCGCACTGGGCCTTTAGTTTGAAATAAACAAATAGGCTGGTCCAACACAAGCTGTGCCCAAGCATAAAGGACTATTAAGCGATCCTCAACTGGGACTAAGGGTGTTAGGTTTGGAGGCTGGAGCGGGGCACAGGGCTGGTCATCTCCAGCACAAATCCACTGGGTGATTGTGGGCAAGTTCCATCCTTCCCTTCATCTAGCTTTACCGTAAAGATGCCCTTCACACTGCCCACTGTGTGGTTTTAGAGTTATTTGAACAGTGTGGAGTCAGGTGCACAAAGGGGCATGAAAGGACTTCCGTAGTGTGGATTATAATCTTGGAAACAACCCAATTGCTCATCAGTTGCGTGCTGGTTAAACAAAACAAACAAAAACCATGGTGTTATTCAAACTGGGGAATACTGTGAGGCAAGTACAGAGAATAGAATTGTATATACAGACATGGAAAGATGTCCAAGACATAGATGTGGAGCAACTTGTGCTGCAGGAAATTATTTATTTCAACAACAGAAATAGACACAGAGCTACAAATGTCTCTATGGGGAGGCGCGGGGTCTCACCTCTTCCCACCTCCAGAGATGCCTTCTAGCTTCTGCTGCCGAGAGCTGGAAGAAGGGCAGGCTCAAGGAGCCTGCTCAGAGCAGGGATATTCATTCCCCTTTGAGAATTCCTAGCCTTCCTGCACGCAGGATGGAAAACCTGGTATGGACTTCTGGGACCTGGATGCTCCCCACTCAACTGGCCCACTGGGTGGGTGTGGCCTAAGGCAGGGCCCCTCCTCTCCTTTGTCAGGCAAGGGCGTGGTGCAATGCTTCCTAAGTCTTTCCCAGCTCTAGTTGTTCTGCTTTAGTGCCCTGGCTCTAGCTGGCTGATCAGGTATGCCTGTGATCATGTCAGAGAAGGTCATCAGGATGATCATGGGGTGATATGTCAAGAAATTAACCCTTTCAGTAACTCCAATCAGTAGTGGGCTGGTTAAAAACAAACAAAAACAAAAGCCATGGTATTATCCCTACTATGGAATACTGTGCAACAAATACGGAGAATGAAGTAGGGCCAGCTGTGCTGACTTAGAAAGATGTCTCCTCCCGCACCCCCATCCCCTTTCAGGCAGGCGATGGAAGCTGTGGCCAGGTGGAAAGCAGACGATTGCCGTTCCAAAGCCTGTGTCCTGCGGGGAACTTAGAAGACATTAATTCACTAAAAGAGAGGATTGAGTTATAGACAAAATGTCATGGCTGGAATCAGGAGGGAAAAGTCATCTTTCCTTTCATCCCCGTCCTGCCCTATGTCTGAGGCAGGAGG
>NW_006294347.1:537438-555517 GCF_000327345.1 Myotis davidii | reverse complement strand
CGCGCGGGTAGTCACCCAGCAAGCAAAAGGCTGTACATTATGCCAGGAAATCCATACACGGGCTACTTTGAAGAAAGGTTTCCTTACCCAAGGCAGGGCCACCAGACCGACAGAGGTAAGGGGCCCAGGAACAAGATGCACCCTTTCCAGCATCTTGGCACCACATAACTGGGGAGGTGAGGAAAGAACTCCAAGAAAGCCCAGTGTTAATGATTTCTGCCAGCTTGGCAGAATGGGAGCTTGAGATAGAAATTAAATAAAGTTCTTATTTCTGCCTATTTAAGTTTTGGTCCAAGATCACCCTCACTACAGTAACATAGCTCGGAAGGCTTTTCCATGCGTGACCTGGGTACTCTACACCTTAAGGCCACTTGAGGTTGAATTCAGCCTCCCATTGCATCCCCCCAAAGATCCCCAGCCCATCAGTTACAAATGGAGGCTTTGCTGAACTCTTCTAGGGGAGGTGGAAGGTTGTAATTTTCACACCTCACAGCAGAAACTTAGTAAAATCTCCCCATTTCTCTGCCCCCAATGGCCTCCCTCACATGTTATTGTATATCTCCTCTTCGTTTCTTCCACACGGCCTCTTTAAAAAATGTGCCCCTTATTGTGGTAATCATCTCCCAATATGCATAGGTCAAAACATTATGTTGTGCATCTTAAATTTATACAATATTATATGTCAGATATATCTCAATAAAACCAGACCAAAATCAATACATGTCTCAGGATTTCAGGCAAGAAGCCCTCAGCTGATCTGAAAATGGAAAAGCCTGACATGAGGTCTACTGTGAGCCAGGCTTTCTCACTCATATGATCCATGAGTTTGTAGAGGATCAGAAAGATTGACTTGTCCAAGGTCACGGCTGGTCGGTAATCCTGGGATGTAAAGTTCCCTAGCATAGAATTTGGGTCCAGACAGCCTCTGCTCAGGGAACAGGAACTGGGGGGAAGTGGGAGGGAAGGCAGGTTGTTCACCAGCACCTCATGGCAGGACTCTTCAGGCCCAGACAGCTGGGGCAGCTGTCAGTGGCCAGAGCAGGTCAGCATTTGCATCCAGTCTGCATAGCCATTCAGGATTTTTCAAGCATGTCTGTTTCCCTTCCCAAGCTGCTGACCATCCTCAAACCTGTTCTCTTCCTGGATGGATAAATGGGGGATCGGGCAGAGAATAAGATTTTTTTTGTCTTTTGTTTCACCAACATTTGTTAATGGTTAGTATGTGCCACACACTTTCCCTGTTGTAAACCTCAGAGTAGCTCTGTTTAGTAGTCGCTATTACCAGAGAAAGCTGAGGCTCAGAGGAATCACGTCTTCTCCCAAGGTCACACAGCTGGGAATTGGAAGAGAAGAGATGCAAAGCCAATTAGGCCCAGTTCCAAAGCCTGTGCTGTTAACCACCTCCCCAAGGGGTGCGGGGCCTACTGAGGACGTTCCTGCCTCTGAGACTGTCTCCTGAGGAGAGAGCACAGGTCCCAAAAAACAGACCTTTGGGGAAACCTGCATCTCGGTGCGTTTTGCCTTTCCTGTGTTAGAAACCAAAGGACAGTCCCAGTCACGGCATCAGTGGCTGGCATCAGTCAGGAGGCCAGATGGGAGCACGTGAGTGAGGGGAGCTCTGCTGACTGGGGCCTCACCCTGCGGGTAAGGCAGCCACACAAATGACCCGTGGTGATTCGATTTGGAGAGAACTCCCATTAGTGACAGAGGGAAATGACTGCATGTGAGCTTTACAAGGACAGTTCATGATCTGCCCAGCACTGAGGGATCCTGATAGGTGTGCTGACCCACCCCTCCCCACCTGGGGCCACACCACAGCAGGGCCTCCCTCTGGGCTCAGCAAAGAGGATGCCTCTCTCTGGCACAGCCTGGCCACTGGTAGCTGCCCCAGCTGTCTGGGCCTGAAGGGCCCTGCCAGAGCTGGGGCTGAGGCCAGGGAAGATGGGGTGCTGCTGAACACCCTGCCTGCTCCCCCCTCCCCCCCTCCCCCGCCCCCTAGCTCCTGTTCCCTGAGCAAAGGCTGTCCCAAATTCTATTCTATGCCGAGGAACTTTACGACCCAGGATTACCCGACCAGCCGTGACCTTGGGAAGCCAGGTTCCTGCCTGCTCCCCCCTCCCCCCCTCCCCCGCCCCCTAGCTCCTGTTCCCTGAGCAAAGGCTGTCTGGGCCCAAATTCTATGCCGAGGAACTTTACGACCCAGGATTACCCGACCAGCCGTGACCTTGGGAAGGTCAATCTTTCTGAGCCTCTACTCCAGCGGTTCTCAACCTGTGGGTCGCGACCCCTTTGGCGGTCGAACGACCCTTTCACAGGGGTCGCCTAAGACCATCTTGCATATCAGATATTTACATTATGATTCATAACAGTAGCAACATTACAGTTATGAAGTAGCAACGAAAATAATTTTATGGTTGGGTCACAACATGAGGAACTGTATTTAAAGGGCCAGAAGGTTGAGAACCACTGCTCTACTCAGTGGTTCTCAACCTTGGCTGCACATTAGAATCACCTGGGAAATCTTTTTAAAATCCTGATTTCTGGGCCTCATCCTCCGGAAATTCTGTTTCTTTGTTACTAATGTTGTGGCCTCGCCCCATAACCCATTTCCCTCCTCTAGCATCTTTCTCTGTCTGACTTATTTTGCTTAGCACAGTGCCCTCACGGTTCATCCATGTTGTCACAAATGGTAGGATTTCCTTCCTTTTATGGCTGAGTAATATTCCATTCCATACCACATTTTCCTTATCCATTCATGCTTTGTTTCTTTATCTTGACTATTATAAATAATGCTCAACACTTACTGATTTTTAATAATTAACTGAGCTCTTACCTAAAACTTAAGTGGACAAGGACAAAGTGCCAAGCCCTTTATTGCATTATCTGGGTAGATAGTCATCTCCCTTTAAGGCAGGTGGCAAAAGGCAGAGAGGAAAACTCACGTCCAAGGTCCCCCAATAAGTAGCAGAGCCTGGGAGTCTCCTGCTGAGCAGCAGGGGGTGGCTGGGCTAGGGGTGGGGTAAATGAAGAAGGCATGAAGGAGAGTGGGAGCAAGGTGGGTGGCCTTGTCTGGAAGTGGTGTCTGCAGAGTAAGCCCATGTCCTTATTTAGCCTTGCTGCTTGAGGATGCGCCTATATGAAACACGTATAGCTGGCTTCCTTGTGCACTGGTGAAAGCTCTGTGCATAAATGGAGATAAGTGTGGGCAGCCTGTGACTGTGATTCTGCGGGGAGGAGGGAGGGAGACCCTTCACTTTTGGGAGGGGAGACCTCTCCCCTCAGGCAAGCGGAGACATGAAAGGGAGGGAGGGAGGGAGAGTTGGGGGTGAGAGAGAGACATTGAGAGATTGACAGCCACTACCTAACTTTCACCTGTTCCAAGGAAACATTGCTGAAGTACCCCCTCAGGCCCATAGTCAAAATCTATTTTTGGCTAAAATGAGTATAATTCAAATTCAAATTGGTAATTGTATTCAATTTTAAGCTTTTGAATAGCCAGCGTGCTTTTAAGAGGATAATCTTTTAATGATGTGGGTGCTCTGTGGCTTGGACAGAGGACAGAGCTTGGAGAAGTTTTGTCAGAAAGAGTGAACCAGATAGCTTGGAGAAAAGTATCACCTTTTCCATTGGGGTTGGAGAAACCAAGTCAAATTCCCTGCTGGCCCAGCCCCCGTGAGAAAGGGTGGGGGTAGAGGGTGTTGAGGTGTTTGTTGCTGGCTCCCCGAATTGGGAGAAATAACCTAGCTCATCCAATGGGTGCCCAGATGTGTAACGGAGGCAATTAGTCAATCAATGAGCAGGCATTTATTGAGTATCTACTGTGTGCCGGCTGGATTCCCCTGTAACCCCGCAGCATGATTATTATTGTGTCCTTAGAAAACTGAGGCCCAGAGGGGCTAAGGGACTTGCCCTAGGTCACACAGCCAGTGAGAGGCATAACCTAGGTTGACTGGGCTTAGAGAGGTAGCCTATTGGATGCTTTAAGAGAAAAGGTGGTTTGAGGGATGGCCCAGCCTGTCCAGGGGAAGAAGGGAGAGGACGTATGGCTGGGGAGGGATATCGGTGTGGGTGAAGGTGGGGAAACTGGAATAAGGCTCCAGTTGCAGTGAGTGGCCACGAGTCTTGCTGGGATGGGGCACACTGAGGAGTCATGGAAAATAATGGATGGTGGGGACTGGGTTGCCCATGCTCTGGGATTTCCAGCTAAGGAGTTACCCCTACAGATGGTGGTTGTTCACTTGACAGTCCACATTTAGGAAGCACCTATTGTGTGTGTACCCAGCACCAGGCAATGGAAACTGAAAACAGGCTCCTTTGCCCACTGACTACCTGCATCTGAGCTTTCAGCGCTGAGCTCAAATGTCACTTTCTGGGTGAAGCCTTCCCTGACCCTCCCACAGGCAGTCCCTGGCTTGGGTCTCCCAGCATTTGGTATGGTCCCTGTCACTGACCTTATACCACCCAGATTTGTGACAGTTCATTTGCAGGTCTGTCTCAATGGACTAGGATCTGGTACAGAAGGTGCTCCATTTCAATAAGTATTTGTTAAATGAATATTGAGTGGACAAATGAACAAATGAATCGATCAGTGATAATGTTCACCCACAGAACAGCTGTGTGTTTCCTCAGCTAAGTGAAAAATTGGATTCAGTTTTCTCATTGACTTACATCATCTCATTGAGGTGCATTTTCTTTATCTGTTTTCGACAGATTTTTCTTCATTCATTTGTCGGCTTATCTTTGCTGAGCACATACTATGTGCTAAGCACCTTACTAAGTGCTGGAGATACAGTGGTGACTACAGGGCCTGCTCTGAAGGAGCTCACTATTTAATTTTTTGGGAATTCCCAATACCTCATTATTAAGGTTTTGTTTTTGTTTTAAGTGTCACCCTTTTATGAGAGTGGATTGAACCTCTTTTGGGTTAAATCTGATAAAAGCTTGGGATCACTTCTCCAAAAAGAGTGTCTAACACTGGGGTTTGTAAACGCTCCCTAAGTCCATCTGTGGACCCTGAGTCGGGAACGGTGGCCTGAGGTGGCTGCTGGTGCCTGTTGGACGGTGCTGAGGGATTGGAGCCCATCAGGCAGAACTGTGCTCTTTGACCTATTAAGTGGGTGATGGGCCTGAACCGCAGAATCTGAACTGACTGCTTGGTTTCAGGGCTGCCTTTGACGGATGAAGTGTCTGTGGCCAGAGTGGCTCGTTGTGGGCATTTAGGCAGAGAGGGAGGAACTATCCTTCCTCTGAGGTGCCTGCCCGTAGTGCTCACTGAGAACCTCCATGGTCTGCCCACCTGTAAGCAGCACGTGGGTTGTGTGGAAGTAAGCTCCCTTGGATTTCTCAGAGCTCCTGCAAAAAGCCCTCGCCTCCTGAGACTTGGAAAATACATAAGATATAAAGATAAGGGAGTTTTGCTTCCTCTTCCCCTAGAAGCATTTTGCCCTTCATGTACTGTGAGAATTAGATCTGTAGCTATTTGTCTAGATAAGTGCACTGACCCAAAGGGAAAATAAAACATATCTAGCAATCCCACGTGTGGGTCCATGCCCAAAATAATTGAAAGCAGAATCTCCAAGAGATATTTGTACATCTGTGTTCATAGCAGCATCGTTCACAATAGCCAAAGGTGGAAGCCATCCAAGTGTCCACTGACAGATGAATGGATAAACGAAATGTGGTATATACATACAATGGAATATTACTCATCCTTAAGAAGGAAGGACATTCTAACACATGCTACCACATGGAAAAACCTAGAGGACATTAAACTAAGTGAGATCAGCCAGTCATAAAAAGTCAAATGCTGTATGATTCTACTCTCATGAGGTATCTAAAGTAGTCAGATTCACAGAGACAGAAAGTAGAGTGGTGGTTGCCAGGGGCTGGGTGGAGGGGGGTGGGGAGTTCATGCTCAGTGGGCACGGAGTTCCAGGTCTGCATGACAAAGGGCTCTGGAGATGGATGGTGGTGATGGTGGCACAATAATGTGAATGTGCTGAATACCACCGAACGACCTACTTAAAATGATTAAGATGGTAAATTTTATGTTATGTGTATTTTACCACAATTTTCAAAAAGGATAATACAACTTCTCTTATCTCCCCAAGAGGGCCAAATGGAACCAGGACCAGCTTCCTAGGACCAGTCCCTAAGGTGCCACGAAGACTAGAGTTCTTACTCCATAGGTGTGTACATTCCAGAAGTTTTGGGTGAGAATCCACAACCCTTTCCATCCCCTCTCAAAGAAGGAAAGTTGTTGTTTTATCTTTCTCTCCTTTCTGGAGGGGAGGGGCCACCGTCTCTCTCCTGTATGTAAATGCGGAAAATCCATTGTTTCCCATCTCTGGCCTATGGAGTCTCTCACCACTCAAGTAGATTTTTCCATCAGGTTTTCATTGCATCACATGAGAGGTAAAGGCTGGGGCAACTGAGAGGGGGAGAGGGACAGACATGCTTATCATTTACTGTAAGGCAGTTGATGAGCACTCTGTCTTTATTCTAGAAAACCTTGTGTGCACTTCAGGCTAAAGTTAATAAAGATGAATATTAAAACTCAAATCTGTATACATGTGTGTGTGCGTATGAACTCAGCTGGTGGCCGCTTGGGGAAGCAAGTGCTCCCTAGAAAGGGAAGGGCCATGGAGGACTTTCTGTACTTAACACGTTGAAGGGACAGCTCCCCCAGTTGCTGGAGTCGTAAGTTTGGGGGGCACAGGGGCAGGAGAAGGAACAATTTGCCTTACACCTATCTTTGGGAAGCTCCATCCTGAGGGGTAAAATGGGCTCCAAGCTGCTCTTTCTATAGCACCTATCGCAGATTTTTTAAAAAGTTATCATTCACTTGAGATCCAAGAACTGTTTCTAAGTTCTCTATCTATATTCCTTTAGAGTCTCATCAGTCTGTGAAGTAGGTACTATTTATGCTCCTTTTTGTACTTGGGGAAATGGAGATAGAACTTCAGTAGTGTGCCCCAGGTCAGATTTGAGTTCTCACTTCTCAGGGTACTTGGGGAGCAAGTGTTAGGACTGCTGTGTCACAGCCGTGAGAGTTCTGTGGTCATAGCAGGCCCCTCACTTCCCCATTTCTTCTCCCCAAGTGGTGGCCAAGCAGCTGTGAGTTAGCAAGGGTTCCACACACCAAGGGAGCTAACCCCTGGCCTCCTGAACACCCTATTCCTCCTAGAGTAGGTCACAGGAACAGGAAAAGGGAAGAACAGAAGGAAGGGAGGGGGAGAAGGAACTTTGGGGGACTGAGGTCCTTAGTGGACCCTGCTTTGTGCCTGCCAAGATCTATTTCTCCTTCCTCTGTAACAGCACCCCAATTTTCCTTTTGGAACCCATCCTTTCCCTTCACTCAGTCCATGGGGTGCTGATGGGGCTACATGTGTGAAGGTGTAACGCAGGCTTGGCCAATTGGAGAAGGCCTTACCCCAAGTCAAGCAAATCAGAGTAAGTCCTTGGGATTTAGCTGGAACTCTCAGGATGGAGATGTGCTTTTTCCACTGGGGTTGCACTACGCGGTAGACTATGTTTTGGATACTGGGGGGCCATCTTGGCATCACATGGGAAGAGCCTATATGAGAATGAAGCCAATCAGATCGGGGGAGAGTCCAGAGATGGTGTGCTGGGTAATTTTATGTATCAACTTGGCTAGGCCTTGCTACCCAGATATTTGGTCAAACATGTCTGGGTGTTCCTGTGAAGGTATTTTTTTTAGATGAAATTAACATTTAAACTAGTAGACTGAGTAAAAATTATCCTCTATAATGTGGGTGGGTTTCACCCAATCAGTTGAAGAAGTTAATGGAAAAAAGACTGATGCCCTTGAGGAAGAGGGAATTCTGCCCGCAAACTGCCTTCAGACTTGAGCTGCAACGTTGGCTCTTCCCTGGGTCTCCAACCTGCTCGCCTGCCCTGCAGATTTTGGACTTGCCAAGCTTTGCAATCGTTTGAGCCAATTCCTTAAAATTTCTCCTCTCCCTCCCCTCTTTCTCTTTCTCTTTCTCTTTCACCCCCACCCCACCCTCTGACAGCTACAGATGCCCAGAACAAGTTCCCGATGTCTTGTTTTACTACTTGGATCTAGTCAGACCTGGCATCAGCTACCCCTGGATTTTTTACTTAAGTGGTCTTGAATCGGGTGACCTACCTCTGTCACAAAGGGTCCATCTCAGTGGGAGGCGTTGGAGAGTTTTAAGGAGAGCCGGGTGTGGGCTGCTTCACTCTGCAGAGGGAAGGCCACAATGAAGCAGAGAGAAGATAGGTGCAGAGAGGAATTATTTTATGGCTGGAGTTTCCCCGGTGCTTCTGAAATCATATTCCACCCATCCTTTCTTTCTCACTTCTCAAAGCAGTATAGCATGGTGGTCAATATGGACTTTTGGAGCCGCCCTGCCTGGGTCTACATCTGGCTCTTCCATTTACTATTTAAGTCAGGTACGTTACTTAAGTCTTGGTGCCTCAGCTCCCTGGATGAACACAAACAGCATCATTGTCTCCTCTTAGTAATGTCTGGTAACGATTACCTGTCACTACAGGCTTAGGGCTCAGCACAGTGCTTGACACAGAGTAAATACCTAGCAGTTAGTAGCAATCTTACTCCCACCAAGGTCAATGGGTTGGCTGCTGGGGTGCCCCTCCAGGCCCCAGGAGGACAGCTGTGGCAGGACCTCTGCCCTCTCCCTGCGCCAGCCCCCATCTGCCTTTCCCAGGGGGCTGTGCCTGCGCCCTCCGGTTCTCACAGAACATGGCCAGCCTGGGCCCAGGGACCTGGGAAGGGTCACTGCAAGGACAGGAAGAGAAAAGGTCTTTCAGCTCTGAGAACAGATTTTTATCCAAGTCTCAGGCTTGGGAATTAGGTTGGAGTCGGGTGAGAACCAACTTCCTAGCCCTGCTCAGGCCCAAAGGGGTGTCTCTAAGCACAGAGGCTGTACCCCAGCCCTTGCACTCCGACTTCCAGATGCAGAGGTGAGAGGTTCAAGGCCAGCTCAGTAAACCTGAGACTAGCTGTGGGAAGCAAGTTCAATGAGATAAATAAAATGCTACAAGTTCACAGTCAAAGGGCACCTCGAGTTCCCAACTTTTTCCGGTTTTGTTTCCACGCTGCAACAGAAATGGTAGCTCTACCACCAAGTTAGGGGGACACTGGACAAGAAACCCCCTCCTTGGCCTCAGTTTTCCTGAATACCCAAGGATGGGAGGTCGATTCAAAGGCGGCAAGTAGGGCTCATCTTGTGGCCAGGTTTGATCAGTTGTCAGTGGCTCCCTGTTTAGCTGGTTAGAGAGAGCACTGGGATTACCGTAGTGATGTCTGCCATGTGTGTGGGAGCCGATGGGTGATGCATGGCTGTCCTTTGCCTGGATGGGGTTTTTCCTGAATACTCAGCCTTGGCACCGAACTGAATTCCAGGTCTGGCCCAGTGCCCCTAGTGGACTCTCGCCTCAGCAGGGCCCCTCATGGCTCCCCCGGAAAGTTAGGAACTGCTTTAGGCCCAACCTCTATACACAGTCTCTGGGCTTTCCACTTCTTACCTGATTACTGCCAATGTCTTCTGGGGAGAGCTGTGTACTTTGGGTTCAACATGGGAGAACTTTCCAATACATGAAAATCGATTTCCTTGATGATAGTGAAGAGGAGTCAGGCCTCATAAAAAAGCAAGCTGAAGCCCACACACCCTGCCAGCCCTAGGCAGCCTTGTGGCTCAGAACTTATGTCTCTCACGTCCCAGCCTCCCCTCTTCCCTCTTCCCACCCTGCCCAGTGGCACGCCTTCCCTGCTCCTCTCCTCTAACCAGGGGCTCAGGCCCTCTTTGTTGTCCCACTCATGAAGCGCTGAAAAGCACTGACAAACTCTCATTTGTTCTGAGGAGCCAAGAAATAAGAATAGCTGGAGATAACTTCCAATGGTGAGATTCCAGGCATCAACAAGCAGGAGGCCCCGGCAGCAGTATTTGTGAGGTAACCATCGCTGGAAGCTGAGACATTCCACTAGGGCTGCCCTGCCCTGCCCAGGATGTGGTGAGAGGGTATGGTCTCTGGGGTCAGAATGCCTGGACTTCAAGTGCCAGCTCCACTTTCTCACATGACCTAGGGAAAGTCACTTAACCTCTTTGTACCTCACTCTTAACAAAACGGGGTTGGTGATGATGTTATTACCTACCTTGTAGAGTCATTGTGGGGAGCAGATGAGCTTAGTGGTTAGGATAGTCCCTGGCATGCAGTCAATGCTAAGTGTTGTTGGCTCCTTGGGGGGCCATGCACCCATCCCAGTCATTGCAGTTGGAGGTGGCTGACACCAGGGTCCAGCCCAGGCCTCGCACATAGTAGGTGGCAGCAAAGATGAGCCACCTCCTTTTACCTTCATTTTGGAATTGTCTCCAGAGTCAAGACAGGAGCTAGATAAGAAAATACAGAGAACTCCTCAGCATGGCTACTGTCTCTGGAGCCAACTATTAGAAGGTCATTGTGGCTTGGTCTCCACTGAGATCAGAAAGTCCCACAGATTCTCTCTTTCTCTGTGCCTCCCATCGATTATGACTTGCTTCCCACAGTCTCTATTGCCTCAGCAGCTATGTTAGGTGGGATCTGATCCCACCCCTAGCCATAGCTGATTGGCCTAGGAATGATCCCTGGCCCTAGGGCTGCCCACTCAGGCAAGTTGGCCCAATCAGATTCTGCCTTGGGAATTTGGAGTTGGGAAATGGAAACTGAGCCAGGTGATGGTGATGGAGTTACAGCTGAAAAGTCACCTAGAGCTTGGCAGATGATCATGATGGCCATGTTCAAGCTGAGCCTCAGGGTACAGAGGAAGCTGGTGGCAGAGACAGGAGGCCTGAACAGAGAGAGCTGCTCCTTTGAGACACTGTAAATCAGAATCACTTTCCACTTCCAATTCTCAGGAGGCCTGAGGACACTATGTCTCCTTGGCTTGGATTTCCGTAAGATGCCTATACTGACACAACCTCACTCTCTTCCCTGGAGCTAGCCTGAGAGCGTTCCTGGGCCCTGTGACCAGGAGGGCCTCCACTTATCCTCCAACAGCTCCTTGGCTCAAGCCCTGTCTCCTTCCATGAGGTTCTGCTGGATGTCATTTCATGGACGGGCTGGACCCCTGCACCTCCCTCACTCACACCCTGTCTTGGTGACCTCAAGGGAAGCAGCTATGGCCTTACTGTCCCTGAGAGAAGCTGGGGAACCCCACACCTTGAGGCAACCATCTGGGACTCCTGCTTAAAGCTATGCTTTCTGGAATTGAGTAAAGTCTCTGAGACACTGGCTTCATTTCTTGCCATCTTTCTCTGAGAAGACACTGAAGCCCTGCTCAGCCTGCCTCTGCTGCCTCAGCCTTGGCTCCAAGCCAGCCCCTGGCCTTGATTATTTCCTTCCTGTGAGACCCAAATTCCAGCACTGTGTTCTGTTTCTCACTCTTGATTAGGAGCCAAAATGTTATGTGTTGTTGTTTTTTTAATTTCACAGTCTTAAATTTGCTACCCAAATCCACACTCTCTCCTGTAAGCTGGAAAAGAAATCTGTTTATTTTATTGATGAGTTCAAAGTAAGCTTTGTGGCAGCAATCTCAGCAGCAATGACAGCAGGACCAAGGGGAGAAGGGTGTAGAGAGTGGGACCGAAGAGTCAGGTCCTATTGGGTTTCAAGGGAGAAGTCTCCCAGGGCTGGGAGAGACCAAATTCACAGGGCCAGAGAGAAGACACGCGAGTCCGGTTTCCAGGGGCCCTTCCAGAATGATTGGCTCCTCTCCCTCCATACTGGCCTTCAGAGCAATGGCCGAGGTGCTCCCATGCAGCTCCTCTACAGGGCCAATGGGTGTCTGAAGCCGCTGGGTGCTGACTGTGGGTTTCCAGGGTGCCTGCAGGCTGGCGTCTCTCAAGGCTGGTTCCTGGCTTTGTGTTCGGAAGCGTGGGTCCAGAGCTCACTGGCTTCAAGGGGTGAATTTGGTTTCTCCTTCCGGACTTCAGAAGAAGGTCCTGTGGGGAAGATGAAACAGACCAGGAGGGTGCAGGCCTTGTGGGTGCACACTCAGCCCCGGGAAGGGCCTGACAACAGGCAGGACTCCCCAGGGGTGCACGGCCCTGCCAACCTCTGGCAGCCCCTCTTGGTGCAGGCCCCCAGCAGCTACACACCAGTCATTGCCACAGCACACAGGAGGCCAGGGAGGAAGCAGAAGGGACACCTGGGATGAGGTAGGAGGGGACCGGAAGGCAGAGGAGCTGGGGTCCCTCACAAAGAGCAGAGGACAAGCGACAGAAAACATAGGGCCACTGAGGCCATCCCAGAAACCACAGCAGAGCCGGCCAATGGTCTTGGGAGCATGAGGCCCTTATGTTTTGAGGAACTTGTTACAGAAAAGACAGAAGTTCAGGCTTGAGCCTGCCCTAAATGCTGCTAGCTGTGGGCTTTAGACCACACCAAACACCACTTTCACAGCCACCTGCCAGCTCTGCCCCTGGGCACAGCCCTGTCACAGGGTGGAAAACACATCCCACAGGTGGGCTCCACAGTGTCCCTCAGATAAGAATCCAGAGCCACGGGAGAGAGAAGGCACAGAGAACAGTTTGGTCTGAGCGAGGCTCAGGCCACGACAGGTCACAACATGAACAACCCCAATAGGCCAACCCTGGTTCTTTGGACCAGCCTTCATTGCTTCTTAATCGCCCTGGCCCTGCCCAAGCATGGGGAGAGGTGGAGCAGGGCTCCCAGAAGGTGGCACCCCAGGGAAGGGGAACTCCGGGCTGCACTTGCTTTGGGCTCTCCAAGCCTGTGGTGCCCAGCAGAGGATGGTGCTCACCGCTCCAACCTGCTCAATGGGGTGCTGTGTGGGACCTGTGGCAGGTCCCAAGGGCTGTGATGAGTCAGGATGCCCAGGACCCAGCCTGCTACAAAGCAGGCTCTGCTCAGCTCCCCTGAATGAGAGAGCCTTTGAGTCCAACAGAAACCCAGTGTGGCCAAGAGCAGGCCTGAGTGGCACTTCAGAAATGGCGCCTTGTGTGCCCCTCCAGACACCAGTCCAAAGAACCTGCCGACGGCATGGGCAGCAGACGGCCACGACACGCAGCACGGACAGACGGGGCCCTGCAGCCCGCCTGCCTATTCACCGTGGGGGGCTGCCAGGCTCCAGCTGCAGGAAGAACCCGTGTCTAACCACGGGAGCACGGTCTTCAAGGAGCTTTCGGACCGGCTGGGGGCTTTCGGCTGCAGAGGAGGGAAGAGAAGAGCTACATACGCAGAGCAGAGCAGGAAACACAAAACAGGGCTCAGTTATTCCCAGGCAGAACTCCATCGGACCTCTCCCTTCACTTGGCTCCTGCCTAGGCCCCAGGTTCCAGAATTCCTTGCTACGAGACCTTGATTTCTCCCAGACATGCACAGGATTCAGCCTCTGCTGGGCAGGGGGAGCAGGCAGGTCCAGCCACGACAGGCAAGCAGAGGGGTAAGGAGGTGATGTGATAAGATGAGGATGGAGGTCAGACACCAGAGAGGCAGAGAGAGACAAAGACAGAGACAGAGAAAGACAGATAAAAATGGATGCAGAGACTCAGAGATAGAGAAGCAAAGGAGAAAGTAAGAAAGAAGAGGGAAGGCGATGAAGAGAAGAAAGATGAAGGGGAAAGAATGGGGCAGATGGGAGAGAGAGATTGACAGGGAGGACAGGGGAGAGGGAGAGAGGGGAAGGAGACACAGAGAGAATGAACTAGAGATCCACACAGGTACAGAGACAGGAATGAAACAGAGAGAAACAGACATATAGGAAATCACAGAGAAAGATGGAAACTGGACCAAGGCTCTTCGCAGAGCCTGCAGGTAGGGCCAAAGTCTGTGGTCCTGGCAGCTTAAAGACTCAGCAAGAAGCAAAGCAGTTACCTACCAGGGAGACCGTCCAGAGAGTAAAAGACAGAAATCTGTAAACTAGCTGATGAGGGTGTGAAGGCTGAGCCTCTGAGCGGGGAATCAGAAGTCCCGAGGCTTTGTACCAACTTCACCGTTTACTTGGTCTGAGACCTGAACCTCTCTGGGCCTTAGTTTTCCAGACGTAAAGAAGAATTTGGACAAGATAGTCTCAGAGGCAGCTCTGAAAATGCTTGAGGACCATGACTTAGTTCTAAGCTTTCTCTAACTTGGTGCTTTCTAGGAGTGATTTCTACTAGAAGCTGTGTGCTTGGGCCATTCCTTCAGGCTGATGGAGGCCGGGAGTGGGCTGGCAGAAGGGAGCCAAGATTCTGGAGGAGGAAGAGACAGAGGAGGCAGTGTGCCAGGCTCCCACACACACTTACAGCTCGTCATCATACTCCTTCGGGGGACAGACAGCAACAACAAGGTCGATCCAGTCCTGCGGGGAGAAGGTATGTGACGGTAGGGCACGCTCAGGGACTGATGGCATGTCTGCCCCTGACACTCCATTCCCATTCCTAGGCACCATGGATCAGCTGGCTCAGACCTTCTTCCCATGGGAAGGTGGGCCCAGTTGGGGCTGGAGGACCTCCTGGTGGGATGGGTCTCACTTTGTGGCCCCATGGTTTGGGGAAGCTTCCAGTCTCTGAGGCTTCAAACCACAGAGCCAGGGTTGCCAGGCCCTTGTATGACACCAAGTTCCCAAATGCTGACCTATGGACCAGGGCCAGGCAGCAACCTTGGGGTCATGGGGGAATTTCTTAAAACTCTAGATTCTTGGACTTGACCTGGAAATCTAGGGTAGGTCCTGGGAAACAGTATTTTTAACAAGGTCCCTAAGTTATTCTGAGTACAGCCAATTAGGGAATTGCAGGCCTGGATTTCTGATCCTAACACATGCACCCCTCAATGGATCACTGCCATCCTTGGCTTATCCATCATTGTCCACCCTTGATTTGAGCGTATTCAATAAAAGGTATGTGAACTACCACTGGGTCCCTCTACCAAGAGATAGCTCCTAATATGGAACTGAAATCTCTTCCCAGGACCTCCCTCCATCCAATCCAGTTCTGTTCTCAAGAACCACAGAAAGCACTTCTGCTCCCTCTACCCTAAGGCAGCCCTTCAGATAATCAAAGACAGTCATCATGTTACCCGTAAGTCTTCTCTTCTCCACATCCCTTCATGTGGGTCCCAGTCCCATCTGGTCAGCTTCCTCGGCTCTGAACTTAATACCCCAGGCTCGGCTGCCTGCATACAGTTGCACAGGTTGTGCATTGCACAACATGAGTGGGCGCCATTCACACTGTAGTCGGTAGGAGGCACCCCTCGAGTTCTGCAGTGCACAGCCTGGGAGATCTTATGTGGTGGTCCTGACCCAAGTGTCTAATGAGCACAGAGCAGGCTACCCTCAGCCCCTCCTCCATTCTGGGCCCTCTGCTTCTGTGAATGCTTTCTAGTAGCCCCAGGCACTCTCTTGATTCCTGGTCAGTGCGCACTTACAGAAGACCTTAAGTTTTCTTCTTGGGTGGGTTGCCACACCTGGTCTTCTGAAGTCTGTATCTGTGCTACTTGCTTTTTGGATTCAAAATCAGGAACTGACATTTATTTTTCTGAATCCCACATTGTCAGACTGAGACTCTTGGCTGGATGGGGTATGTGGGCATCACCCAAGTGTTTCCTGGATCCTGGATACCCACCCTGGGATGAGGAACCTCGGCTCTAAGGCCTGGTTGCAGAGGCCAGGGTTTGAGGCAAACACGCAAGGGAGGGAGGCAGGGAGGAGGTTCGCTCTTACCCCTTGATTCCAGGCCTTCTGCAGGGCAGCCTCAGCCTCAGCCAGGGTGTAGTCCGTCACGATTTTGCCATTGATTGCCATGACCTCGTCTCCTTTCACAAGACCGCCTGCGGGAAGATGAGGCTGATTGGCACTGGGCTGTATGTGACATGTGCCTGGCCCAGGGCTTGGCTAAGGGGGTCACTGTGGACCTGTAGAAGAAGCCTGACTCCTGGATTCTGAAAGCTCACATGGGCTCCGGAAGCACGAGGGGAAACAATCCACTAGGTTGCTCAAAGGCACTTCCTTCCCACACCGTCCGCACGCCCTCACCCCCGCTCCACTCATTAGACAGGGACACCAGTGATAATCTTTGTCACCCAGCTTTACTACGGGCCTCTGCTATGTCAGAGGAAGGCAGGCCTGCATTCCCAGGGAGGTTACTAGAAATATGAGCTAGTTCTGCAAGCCATCCCTCTCTGTGCTCCAGCCCTGCTGGTCTGCTTCAGGGCCCTGAGCTGGCCAAGCTCTTTCCTGCTTCACCTGCTGTTCCACCTGAAATACTGTTCCCTCTCTTTTTCATCTAGTCTACATCTGAGATGAAATGTCTTCTCCTCAAAGAGGTCTTCCCTGACGCCCCCCTCACTCTAAGGTAGATCTCTCTTTTTATTCTCTCACTGTATCCTGGTCCTTTCCTGCAGAGCATAGCTCACAATTTGTAATTGGTCTCTTCCCAGCAGTCCCCTTTCCCTTGGTGGCTTAGGGGCCCCTCAGAGCTCCCACAGCTTCCCCCCATCCCCATAGTCCTTTGTCAGCCCTTGGCAGACTGCACTGTTATTTCAGTACCTGGCGATTCTGAGCACGTTTTCACCACTAAATGGGGAGCCCCTGGAGGGCAGGGTATATCTGATTTGGCTGTGTACCCACAGGCCCTGGCACCACTGTATGCCCACAGGCAACATGTGGTACTGGGTGGACGGATGAACAGGAAGGGGCATTCTTGAGCAACTGCCAACCACTCCCAGTGGGCAGCTGTTGGCTTTCCTGCAGAGTCCTGTATAACCATCACACCATCCCCAAACCAGGACACGGCTGTCCCCACTCACCATGCCGCTCAGCAGCTCCCCCCTCGTAAACAGCCGAGACGACCACCTTGCCGATCGGGGAGTCCACACCGCCTTCCAAGGCCAGGTCCAAGGATCCCTCCTGGTTAGAGAAAAACAGCCCTTAGGGAGCCAAGCTGACAGCAGCCTGTGGGCACCTGGGCAATGAGCCTCTTGACAGGGCCACGGAGAGGACAGGAGAAGCCATGGGGCCAATGGCAGGGCCGTAGGGAGAAAATGAGGCATGGTCACCAGGCAGGGCCAGAGCGTGGGACACCACCACAGGACGGGCCCCCTCAAGGGAGAGGGCAGGGACAGTGGGGACCTGGGGAGTCAGCCAGGAGTCTCCTGAGAGTTGGAGAAGCAGGGGACCATATGGGAGGGGCAGGGGCAGAGAAAGGTGGCGGCTGCCCAACCTCCATGTGCCCAGGTACCTTCTTAATGCGCAGGAGCCGGATGTCCTTCCCTATGATCTGCTCTGGGGTGAACTAGAGGAAAAAGACAGGGGGAGCTTTGAGTCTGTCTGAAGGATGAGGGTGGGGCCAGGGTGGGAAGGGACCCAGGCACTTATGGAGGACATGGACAAGGGGACCTTTCCCAGCCTCCCACCATCAGGCTTCAACTGGGGGGGTCCCAGGCACACACACAAATCCCAGATCCATTCTCCCTGGGAATGTTGTGAGATGGTGAGAGCGTGTCTCATAAACACACAGCACAGTGCCTGGCATGTAGTTAGTGCTCAGTGAGTGTAACTTGTTATCACATACACACACACACACACACACCATACACTTCCCACTTGAATGCCATTTGAAAGGTGCCTTCACAGGAAAGAGCAGAGCAGTGGGGCCTTCTTGGGGCTCCTCATGTGCTCATCCCTGGCAGCCCCAGGGCCCAGAATGTATCACCACCAAACACACTGTAACCCCCAACCCCCATTCCTGGGGTTACTCGCGCGGGAGGAGAGTTCTCTCTCACCATGGAGTAGGGGTCAAAGCCTTCCTCATATTTCCGGAAATCCTGGAAGCAAAGGGGGGTGTTAGGGTAACAGATCTGAGGCCCCCCGAGGGTCACTGCAGGAAGCAAGCTTAGGGCAGAGGTAAGGGAGAGGGTGAGGGGGCCAGGTGTGGCCTGGATGGGGCATGCAGGAGGAGGCTGGCAGCCCCAACAGCCAGAGCACCCCTGCCCAGGAGAAGCAGAAAGCTGTGGGAAGCATCAGGAGAGTCCCAGCCCTGGACCCTGCACTGTTCCTGGGAGTGGCGGGGGTGGGGGGGTGGGGAGAACATGTGTG
>NW_006294347.1:519750-537393 GCF_000327345.1 Myotis davidii | reverse complement strand
GTTAAGTTAACATGTGTGGCTGACAGGGACACCAAGCTGACAGATGTCCAGGTGGCCTAGGCAGCGCCAGCCCTATTGAAGGTCTTATCTTCCCACAGCCACAGGTCCTATGGCCCTACTTCAGTTCCTGCACATGCCCTGCGAGGCCAGGTCCAGACTTTTGGAGAGGAGGGAGTGAAGCCCAGCTTTTCTCCACGCAGGGCTATGATCCCAAAGAAAGATCAACACTGTTCAAGAGACTGCTTGTCCTGGGGACTCAGTCACAGGATGATGGGGGGCGGGGGGCGGGCAGGAGCAAAGGGAGCGCAGGCTCCATGAGGAAAGGTGGGAAGTCTGTGCCTGCCCGTGTCCAGTGTTGATCTTAATGTAGTGTTTATTTAGAAGGTGAGAGGGTTCCTCAGAGCCTTTGCCGGGGAAGAGGCAAGAGGACACACAGATCAGGGGACCTGGATGGTGGGGGCTCTGGGAACAACATTCCCAAGATGTAGAAACAAGGTGGTGAGAAGGGAGGAGGAGGTAGAGCCAGGAGTCACACAGAGAGCGGGAGCCCGGGGTCCACAGACTGAGGGGCCAGGCACCCCAGGCCCAAGAGCAGCAAAGCCTCTGCTAGTCCCCATGGGAACATGGGAGCAAAGGAGCGGCCTTTCTGGACTGAGCGGAGCCACCCCCAGCACACAGTTCCCTAAGCCACGCCAAGTGTCCCTTGAGGCCCGTGGTCAGCATCATGGGGAGGCCACAGCCACCGCTATGCCCAGCATAAAGCATCCAAGCTCGGGGTACAAGACGAGGGCCACATATCAGCAGATGGCTCCCTGGGCATCTGCCTGTCCTCCCTCCTCTTTAATCTTCATCACCTCAGCTCAACCCCAAAAAGCCAAGGAGTCTCCAGCCTGGCCCAGCTCGAGGCCACCCCCAGGTCAGTCTATGGATGTCAGGGCAGCAAATCCACAGGCAAGAGAGATCAGGAGGCAGGGTCTGAGTCAATGCTCTTTCAGGAGGGCCCTGCCTACCCTGGCTGTCGCTTCTGCAGAACTCGGCAGTGCTGGCTCGGGGCCCGAGAATCTTCCCCCTGAGAATCTGCTCTCAGGGATGGGCCAGATGGCAAGTGCTTGTGTCTCGTGTAAATTTAGATCAGAGACTTATAAGCCATTACAGCTGGTCAGCCCTTGAAAAAGGAGCCCAACCCTCATCCAACAGAGGAGAAAAGGAGGCCCAGAGAGGTGACATTCCTGCCCAAGGCCAGCCAGTCAGTGGGCAGTGGAGCGAGGGCTTGACTCCCGGTCTGGGCCCTTGGACTTCTCACCTTCCTGCCTCTCTCTCTCTTTGAACCTGTGTGTGCCCTAAGCAGCAAGGCCCTTACATGTCTCTTTTACAATCCTGGTGCTTGGAGAAGCAGAATGGCACAGCGTCAAGGGGCCCAACCCCCCGAATTAAAACCTGGGGTCTGACACCGGCTGTGTGCGTCAGAACATCACAGGTGTGTTTCCTAATCTCTCTGCGTGAGTTTCTCATCTACAACATGGGAATGATGGTAGCACGTAACTCCCAGGTTGTTGTAAAGATGGAATGAATTAACAGACATAAAGTATTGAGAGACAGTGCTTGGTGCAGCACACCTTCTGTTAGCCACCGCCTGTCATCGGGAGCAGCCTCCTTGGCAGACCCCCCTGTCTCACTGTCAGCCGACACCTCCCCTCAGCTTCCTGCCTGTAGTCACATTCGCCTGTGGTTGGGTGGTGGGTTATCAGTGCGGAGTTGGGCTGCACGATCTCCCTCCACCTGGGGGTCTCTTTCATTGGTGGTGAGGCAGCCAATCAGTGGTGCTTCTGTGGATGTGAGCCCCAGGAGGTGGGAGGATAAGTGGCTGCCTCCCGACCCCACTCATGGGCCAGCTAGGACCTCTGTGGCCCCGTGCACAGGAGCACCCTGGGCAGTTGGAGGATCTGGGCCATCACTCCCTCCCTGATGTGGGTTCAGTGCGGGGTGGGGGCTGGGGGTGCTGGGTTGACTCTGATCTGCCTTGAGGGGCCAAAATGGAGGGAGGGGCAGGTAGAAACCTCAGGCACCTAGGGCTGGAACAAGGGCCCATCTTGGCCTCTGAGGATTCCCGCTGTCCTATTCCTCTTTGAACAAACAGCAGTAAAAGAGCCGAGCCCCCAGGGATCCTGCATGGGGCCCAACAAACCTAATGTCCCCACCTGACATGAGACCCTCCCCAACCCCTGGCTGTGGCCATGGGGACACAGCTTTGGCCTGAGGCTCCCAGCAGATGGCGCTAGGGGCCACCTGAGAGCCACCAGCACTCCCAGAGAGAGAAGTCAGAGTGGGAGACACGGGGCGGCAGGGAGGAACACAGACACACGACGGGTATCACTGTACTTGTCTGAACGCCGTCTGATAAACCACCATCCTCTTCAACATCTCCTGTGGCTGCCAGGAAAAAAAAAAGTCCCATGCTGGATGTTACCAACAGGCCTCGTCTGCCCCCTGGTGCCCGGTCACGGGCCTGCCACCCTGGGGTGGCCCTGACAAAATCCCCCCCCCAAATAGACACAGCCTGATTTTCAGTCTGGCCCCGTATGACATCCCCAGACACACAGCTACCCAGTTCTAGTCAAGCAGACACCACCCCTTGTCATCAGCCAGAGCATGCGACACAGATGCACCAGCAGCTGTCACGAGAGCATGAACCTAGCTTGTCGGGAAGCTGACAGGACAGCTAGAGCTCAAAATAGGTATCTGAGCTGCCCTGCCCTGACATTTGGGTAGGGTTTTTTTTGAAAGGAGAATTAGAATTCTGGCATGACTCTTCCCAGTCAGCGGCTGGTGCCCCTGGAGCAGGGTACACATGAGTCTCAGCTCGCTCAGCTGTGGGTGACCAAGAGCGGGCAGACCTCCTCTCTCCCCCAGCACCACACCTCACACTCTCAGTCCCAGAGAGGAGTGAGACGTGAACTGGAGAGCGGATCTGCTTTGGCAAGGTCCCCTCTGAGGGTGGTCCATGCCATGTGGAGCCACTCTGGGCCTTAGGGGCAGAGGCAGGACCACTGAATCACCGCAAGTTTAGGCAAGTTGGCAATGTAGGTCAGAGCTTGGGCTTGGGATTCTGAATGACTCTGAAGTAAGAAGTAAGTCCTGGCTTTGCCTTGGGCACCTGACTTAACCTCTCTAAGCTTTGGGTTCCTCAAGTGTGAAACACGGATAACAGGTACCATCTACTGGGTTGGTGAGGATTAAATGAGACCCTGCAGAGCCGACACATGGTAGGCTCACAGCAAGTCTGAGCGGTTATTACTTCTAGATGGACCTGCAGCCTGTTTGGTCAAGTGAGGAACAGGAATGTCACTGGCCATGTCAACAACCACTTACACCCATGTGGGTTCATCTAGTGGCCACTGAGATGGTTAGGAGATGGCACCTGATGTGAGTTTGTGTCCCACCTCACTGTCCCTCCAGCAGAACCCAGAGGAGGCGGCCCTGGTCTGCTCTCTGGCGATGCGCTGGAGGGGGACCCGGGAGGCTTACCAGGACCTCGGATTTCACCGCTGGCCTGTAGATGAAGTTTGGCTCCTGGTGGACCATGACAGGCTTGGAGATGGTGGACACTCCAGGGCCTCGTGGAGGCTGTGGACTTGGGCAGAATGTCTAGCGAGGTTAGTTTAAGAGAGACCTGTGTGAGGTCATGGCGGGCATGGCCCAGGTCAACCGCGGCACTCTGACACACGTGCAAATTCACACCATGCGCATGCTGAGCCAGCCTGGTCCGTTCGCCTGCCAGAGGTCCTGGGGTCTGATCTCCAGCAGAGAGATGAGCAATCTGCTGGCCACAGTGTGCCCTGAACTCAGACACTACGTGCCTCTAGGGAATCAGGGACGTGAGCCAGGGTCTGGTTCTGGGGTCACCAGCAGCCACTGTCACTCAGAGGACAGGCTTTCAAGGCTTCCTCTCAGTGGCCGTGGATGTCATTCAGCCTCCTCTCTCCCCAAGGCTTCTCTCTTCTGGCCACGGTTCCAGTCCCCTGACTGCACAGGAAGTATCTGCTGTCCCTGATGGGTGGGCATAGAGTCTCTGGAGGCTGGGGGTGAGGAGCAGTAAGAGGGGCATCCTGTCTGCTTTGCTCTAATGCACTTGATCCTCTTGGGTAACACAAATCAAATTGGGTCACAAACCTTATCCAGGGCCCTTGATGGGTCCCCACTGACTACTGAGCCCCTTGACCCCAAGATCCTTCATGAGCTTCTCTACCTCCCTTTATACTCATTGCTCACTCTTCTCCCTTCTCATACTGCCTACTTTTATCCTCCAAAACACCAGGTTTTCTTCCCTCAAGGCTTTTGCACATGCTCTTTCCTGCTGCTTTACCTCCCAGGTGTTAGCTTGGGAAGGTATCATTGCCTTCAGAAAGCATTCCTTGAGCTTTTCCTCTCCACTTCCGCTGCTCATCCCCAGTGTTCCCCCCATCTCCCTCTGGTAGTGTGGTGGTTTCCTGCTTACTTGTCTGTCTTCCCACAGGACTGTCTTGGGCAAGGACTGGGCTGCCTATTTTGTGGTGGTGCTCCAGTGCCCAGCATAGTGTCTAGCATATAGTAGTTGCTCACTAAACATGTTTTATGAACAAAGGGATGACTTAATAGTATAGTGGGCACATGAGACAGTGCCTGGGGGTAGATATGACCCTGAAAACCTTCCCTTGGCAGGTGCTGATGAGGCAGGTACAGAAGTCAACACAGGTATCTTTTCCCACAACCGGAAACCTGCTGCTGGCTGGGCTGACAGTGCAGATAGATGTGTGATCAACCACACCTCCTGCTGCTGCACTGATGACAATTCACTAGGAGCATGCAGAGAGGAGGGTGTCAGGGTTGCAGGCACAAAGGCCAAAGTGCTAACTAATAAAACAGCAGCCCCTGGCCTTTGAGTCAGGAAAGCCCTGGCTTTGATGTTGCTTAAGACACTTATGGTCCAGTTTTTCAGAGGCTCCTTGTGCTAGGGGAGTTTTTAATCCTCCCCGTGCTCTGCCCGGGAAGTAGCAGTGGGAACTTCGTAATTCCTGGAGCAATCTCTGGGAAAGCTGGATCCTGTTTTGAAGCTTGACCCTGACTCAAAAGTTGGCAGAGGTTACCTCCAACCTCATGTTTGCAGCTTCACCCAAATTTTCTTGTACCTTGATTTGTCACTGGTCACAGTTAATGTCTACAGAGCACCTACTATGTGCCTGCCATACTCCTAAGTATTAACTTAGAATAAGGTCATGTGTTAACTCATGTGATCCTCATAACAGGGAGGTGCCATTAACATCCCCATTTTGTGAGTGAGGACACCCAGGCTCAGCCTGATGAGGTAACAATGCTCAGCCAGGATTCACACCCAGGCAGTTCCTCCTGGCAGTTCCCTGCACCTGCAGTGCCCTCCCCCGCGTCCTTCATGCATCACCATCCCTCAAGGCTCAGCTCTGCAGAGGTGCCTGCAGCCTCCCATTAGAAGGAGTCTCTCCCACACAACACGTGACCTGTGCTGATTTTATAGCCGGTCCTGCCCTGTCAGCTGCTCATCCTTCCGATGGCAAAGTCCTGGAGAGTACAGGTGGGCCCACCTCCCGGGTCCTTTGCAGCACTGCTCCCCTCCCCCTCCGCACAGAGAGGCACAAGGCAGGTCCCCAATCCATGATTTTTGAATAGAATTTGTTGAGGAAAAGCTGCCCCCCATCTGGGTGGGTCCCCTCACAATAAGGATGTGGTCCTCTGTGCCAGGCTCATTCAACCGCCTGCAAACCTGGTCCTGGCTGGGCTCTGAGGGAAGACATCCCTGGAACAGTCAGGGCTCAGGATTCCACCAGAGGTTCAGAGGGAGTCTCCTCCTCCTCACCCGCCAAGAGTCCCTGTGAAAGCCAGAGCCTTGTCTGCATCTGGCACTTCCTCACTCCCACCTTCCTTCCCCAGGCTCTCCTCAGTGCTCAGAGAGGCTCATTCTGCTCTGCAGGCAGGAACTCAGATCCAGGCAGGGAAGATTAATAAAAGCCACTGATCTGTACTACTGCCTGCCCCACCCACCCCTGCCAGCCCTGCCACAGTCCCCCTCACCCCCACACCCCAGCTGACATGGGCTGCATGGGCTCTGATGCCAGCCTGGCCCCACAGCTACTGGAGCAGAGGAATATTTTGTTTTTTCCTTCCCAGGAATCAAAGTTCTGTGTCTTCCTTGAGGATTGCCTCTTCCAATGTAGTCTTTGCATTTTGAACAATTAATAAGAAATATGTCTTTTTGAGAAAGATCACTGTTCTGCCTCCTGAATCCAAGAAAACGATCCATAGTCTTTTAATAGTAAATTTGGAGATTTCTAGGAATTCTCCATCTTCATCTTTTCTGGAGCTGGAAGATGGCCAGACATTTCTGGGGATTATACGTCAAGGCAACGGAGTTGATTGGTGCCATAGGAAATGCTGCATTGGGCAGTGTTATTGCTTCATTTATAGAGCTTACGATTGCTCCCCTGAACCCCCTTTTCCTCTGTTAAACTGGGGATTCATTTCCCACACTCAAGGCTTTCTAGGCGAATAGCAAGACATGACCAGCTGTGACACAGTTAGTGCTACATTGAATGTCACCAGCCCACACAAGCCAAGAGGAAGAGAGGGAAGCTTCATGCAAATTCCCTTGTACCTTGATTTGTCACTGATCACAGTTAGTAATGTCTACGAGCACTTACTGCGCGCCTACTGCTAACGTCGAACATCAATACACTGTTGCTCATTCCAAGTACCACAGGCCATTCCCCATACAATACACACTTCAAAATCAGGAGAAACTATCCACATGCAGGGTGTGCACAACATGCAGGCTGGGAGCTCATTCCTGGAAAGTGGGTTGGGGTGATGTTTCCGCCCGTCTCCGCTCCCAGGGGCAGTGGAGGACACGGGAAACAGCAGCCCCGCCCACTCCACCTGCTTCCCAGTGTAGCACGCAGAACAGGGGCAGTACCTTTGGGGTGGGTGGGAAGCTCCGTTCAGGGATAGGGGAATTGGCGGGCTTCCCGCTGTGGTTCTTTGCCTCCCAGTCCTCTGTGGGATTGCCTGTGTCCCCAGCGCGGAACGTGTGGTTGCCCAGTGCCTCTTCCAGGGCAGAGGGCAGTGGGCGGATAGGAGCGAGGTCTTGGGTGGGAATAGATGGTGGGGGAGGGATGGGGATCGGGGGTGGGGTGTGCTGCACCCAGGGCGAGGATGAGGCACTCACACGGCCTGATGACGGAAGGACAGGGGTTGCGGGGACCTTGGAGGGTGGGTTGGAGGGTGGAGGATGGGGCATCACAGGTAAGGCAGAGGGAATCTTGGGGGGGTAGTAGAACATGTCCAAAGAGATGTCATCCAGGTCAGTGGTGTGGAGGTGCAGCCCGCCAGCGAAGCGTCTCAGGGGTGGGGCCAGGGGAGACATGGAAGGCGGGGGCCCCGTGGTCATCTGGGGGTTGCAAGGAAGTTCTGTAGTCTTGGGGCGAGTGCTTCACTTCACAGGACATTGAGTACAAGGCTCTTCTAATTGATTTCTCTTACTGCTGGAGACCCACCACCCTCACACCAGAGCCACACGGGTGCCACCTGAGCTCATGCCAGACAGCTGGTAGGGAATGCCCACATGCAAGAGGGTCCCACATTATGCCATTTGTGGGTGACAAATAAGGTGACCATATAGTTCATCCTCTAAACTGGAACGCACTTGACAGTGAACGTGGCACTCTTAGTAGTTACACCAGGACAAGAGGCCTAGCTGGGACCATTTCAGATAAGCTGGGACTTAGTGGTCACTCTGGAGACAAGCCCAGGAAAACAGCTATGTTCTCCCTCCTCAAGAGAGGAACGGGGAGTGCGCTGGACAGTGGCCATCGTGCCTCCCGCTGCCCCCAGGGCGGATCATTCGGAAGGCAGCAGGAGGAGGAGCTAGGTGGAAAGAAGGGCTCTGTTACCTCCGAAATCTCATTATCAGCAGAGGAAATCTGCTCAAGGCGAGTCTGACAGAGCCTTTCCACCCAATACTGAATCTTTTCCGATTCCTCCAGGTCTTCCCGCTCCGTCTCGGACACCTGGGACCCACGGCCGAGGCACAAAGGAGAGGACAAAGGGCGCACTTGAGTCACACGTGGGCGGCACACACGAAGCATTCCTTAGAAAACCCCAAAGTACTGTTGGTGTGTCAGCTGTCTAGAAAAAGATCCAAGCTTGTTTCACTGGGCCCAGAAGACGGGGGAACAGGTGCGGGGAGGGTGTCGCGGTGTTGGTTTGACTAACGCCACTTGTAGGCACAATCAGAGAAGGGGCTCATGCATTGCCTGGGATTCACTGGCCCCCGGACCCTGAGGCTCTTAGGATTGTCCACCAACAGTCCTATCGTAGGCTCCTCGCACATTCCAAGAGTTTAACTTTACATTTCTTTTCCCTTCCAGGCTGCCTTGTCCTCAGAAGCACAAGTTCAATTTTTTAAATTTTGTGGCTAAGCTGTTCCTAGTGCCAGGCCTAATGCACTTCACATTCTCCAGGACTTCTCTTGTTTTGTAATGCAATCAGCTTGGCCATCTGTCACGGAAGCATGAAAGGAAGCCGAACCAATGCTATCTCAAACAGCTAGGGAGTGAAGGTCACCCAGCTCACCTAGGAAGTAAGGATTACTCATGCTGGAAGACTGCTTTTGGCATGTCTGGAAGGGAACAGCCTTAGATACATTCCCAGGTTGAAGAGGTCCAGCCTCAGACACACCCTCTGCTGAAGGGAGCAGCCTCAGACCCATGGCCTGATTAGTTGAGGGAGAGCCTGAGACATCCTGCCTGGGCAAAGGGTTAGCCTCAGACCCATACCCTCAGAGCCCAGGCACTTTGGGAAACCCTGGTCTTGAACTTGTAACCTGGAGAGGGGGGCAAACTGATTCAGATAGAATGACAGGCAGGTGGAAGGCTAACTTCCGATCTACATCGAGGCAGAGGGGTGAGCCTCTGACTCACAGCCACGCCTGGGGCAGAGAGGCCTAGTCTTGGACTCACACTCTGATACAGTGGGGGTGGAGGGCACAGACCCAAACCGCTGGCCAGGTGTGTGGAGGGCTGACCTAAGTCCTACAATCTGAGCAGAGGTTAGCTTCAGACCCACACCTGAGCAAGGAGGCCAGTCTCAACCCCAAACATCCATCTAAGCCAGAAGCTAGTCTCAGATGACCCTGGGCAGGTGGGATGACCTCACTCTGCACACTAAGGAGGGGGCAGGGCTCACTCCACCTTTGGACTCCATTTGGGAGAATAACTCCGGCTGGTTCCCTGGGGCCACGATGGGGAACAACCAAGCCGCCCCTCAGGGGTGCTCACCTGGCCTCTGAGCAGGTCACCTACCTCCTGGGCCAGCCGGTTGATCTTCAGTTGCTTTTCCTTTTCCAGCATTTCCTCCTTCTCTTTGTAAAGCTTTTGCTCAAACTCCAGTTCCTTCTTATTCTTTCTCAGCTCCTGCAGGCTGTCATACTTGGCTTTCTTATCCTTTCCTTTCTGAGCAGATGTGGCATTTTTTTACACGACAAGGGTTACAAGGTAGTGTTGACACTGGCACAGCACCACAAACAGGGCATTCAGGCCTCAGCAACACCAGGCAACCATCCCACGGTGAGCCCCTCCCCCAGCTCTGCCCATGGGCTTTGGAGCTCAGGTTTATGACAAGCCCTCACGCTTACTCACTGCAGAGTAGGAGACACAATCCCTTTGCCAGAAGAATGGGTTTACTGATTCACTAACTGGCTGTGTGACCTTGGCTAGGTTTCTTAACCTCTCTGGGCCTGATTAACTCATCTCCAAAATGGAAGAAATAGCTGCCCCATAATCTTGCTATCCAGAGCCAATGAAATAACATCTATAAATGTGCTTTATAATCATGAAAGTACTGTATAAATAAAAGGCATTGCATTTATTTCCTAGTATCTGGGCACATGCCTTCTCCAATATCTGGAGAGAAAGGTGTCTCATATGTAGACACCGCATGATATAGTCTCTTGCCCAACACCAAACATCTAATAAGTGGTGGTGCCAGGATTTGGTCCTGAGTCTTCCAGGTCCCACAAAGTTTCTATTGTGTCCAGATGAGCTGGGGGCAATGGGAGCATGGCAGGTGTCAACTCCATCACACTCGCCTGGAGGATATAGCTAGCTCTCTGGGGAGGGGACAGCAGGGGAATGTCTGGGGAAGGAGGAAACCCACCTGTGAGCTCACCCCACCCCCAACAAACCTTCCTGGGGCCTGCTCTCAGAATTCCTGAGTCACCCCAGCATCGATGGCCAGGAATGAAGATTTGAGTTGACTAGCGATTGTAAACAGCTGGAAGGACTTGGGTGGGGAGGTGCCATTACGGACGTATGCTTGAGTCATCCTGCCCCCTAAAGACAACCCCCACCTCTGTGTGTGTGTACTGTGCTCTGGAGATGATCCCACCCTCCCCCATCTGAGGGATGGGATCCACCCCAGAACAGTCTAGGAGCCACTTGAGAAAATGGTTTTCTGCTTCAGAGTCCTGCTTGGTTCCTTGCCTACCCTGTTGGCTAGACTCTTGGCTCGCTTGATAGATGAATCCCTGCTATCAGACAGCAAATCCCCAGGAGGCGCCAGAAACATTGTGCCTGGAGGCAGCTGGCTAGAGGAAGGGCATGGCCTCCCACAGGCACCACTATGATAGGAATGGCCATTCTGTCGGTTAAAAGACCCCACTAGTGCTAAGGTTTTGGAGCCAGGGCACCTGGCTGGGGCAGGCACATGTGACCGTTTCTGTCCCATCTCTAAGAAAGCAGCGCCTGCTTACTGAGGCAGAAGGGCAAGTTGCCCCATAGCATTGTCTACAGCTCTCAGACCAGTCTGCTCCAGGTGGGTACTTAGTTGCATGTGAGTCTGCCTCCCTGCCAGACGGTGGGCCTGGTCGTCATGATTCACTCATGCAGTCCTGGTGAGGGTTAGTCAGAACCACACATCCTCAGGCCCTGGCATAGACTCTGTGGGGCCACTGACTGGGGGCTTTGAACCCCAGAGGGATTACTTCCAGGTTTGGAATCGAGACATGGAGCCTTTAGCTTTTCAAATAAGGGAGATGTTGTGCATCAATGGTCATGGCCATAGACGGCCACGTGTACTACCTGGGCACTGGGTGTTCCAGCTCCCGGGAGAAAGAGGCGGTGGATTTTCAGAGCCAGCAGGAGGAACACGATTCTGGTGTCCGTTTAGCTGTCAGTTAAATTCATGGCAAATATTCCTTTCAGTTGGGACTAAGGAGAGGCAGATGGGGCGGATGTGTTCTTGCTGCTACCTAGAAGCAATTTCCCTCTCTTTTGGAAATGAAATGGAAACCGAAATACCAGCTATTTCTGGAATGACTGAACTAATGAGTAGGGAGAAGCAGGTCCACTTCTTTACCAACAGCACTTCTCAAGGGATGTGCTCTCTGAGGGGAAGTATGTGTGTGGAGGAGATGCACATACACTTCTCTTACATTTGCCTAGTTATCAATGCCTGGGAAGGATTTAACCTACCCATCTCCTGTCATTCGTTTTTCAAGTAGAATCCTGTGTGTGTGTGTGTGTGTGTGTGTGTGTGTGTGTGTCTAATTATATGCTAGTAGAGACCGTATATAGGAAAGAATTCAACATGTAATGCAATGAGGCATCCTAAGCCAGGGTCAGCCTGTAAATGGAAAGGACAGTTTGATGAGACCAAGTCCTTTCTGAGGCCACCACAGTGTGGAGAGGAGTCCCCTAAGGGGCTCTATCCTGACTTACTCAGTGTCAGACAAAGCATGATCTGTGCTCCTAGGGGAAGACGCTTTCGGTCAGGAATAATAGTGCTGTCTTCGTATCTGAACGTTACTGTGTTGGAGGAAGGGGTAGATGTTTCTAGCACATTAGATATTCCCATGTACAGGCAGGGAGAAGCTACATATGATCAAGGTCACACCGCAGCCAGGGCTTTGGTTTCTGGAAGCCAGACATCCCGCCAGAAAGAGCCGGTCGAATGATGACACCTACATTGCTTCACCCAGATTTATGCTGATGCCTGGATCCTAAATGCCAAGTCATCCTGAATGTCCAATCTATAGATGTTAACAGCGGCATTTTCATAATGAAATGCCAAAGTGATTTAGAAAGAAAAGGGATGAGAAAGGTTTATGGGGCCTGGAGATACATAGTAATAAGGTTTAGAGAGAAAATCTAAGGCCTCAGAGACCAGAAAACTGCATTATCTGGGGCACGTGCAGAGATGTTTCTACGGAGTGTTATGATTGGTGTGGCTCTTTGTCTCAACCTGAGGCAGCAAACTCCCGCCTCGACAGCCGGTCTGTGTCTGGCTCAGTCGGCCTCATGATCTGCATTGTGTATACCATTTTCCTCTGCCTGTCCTCAGCTTCCAGTCTTGGCCGCTGGGTCTGCTTGACAGAGCGACAAAGCAGCAGCTTCCTGCCATGCCCCTGCCCCGGAAGCCCTGTGTCCACCGGGGCTGACCCAGGTGGTGCCTGATGGTGCCTGGGCAGGTTTCACCCGAGAACCACCCCCCACCCCCGACCCCATGATGCCTCTGTGACAGGGCCCTGCCCTCTGATGACAGCCTGACAGAGAAGCACAGCCCTCGAGCGAGCAGTCCGGGTCACACTGTTGAGCGTTGACAGGAAAAAACAATGTTTGGAAAAGGCCAAAACCCACAGCAAACCCACAACAAACTCAATGGCAAACGGCACAGCACCCAGCCCTGTCCTACCTTCCGGATGGATGGGAACTTGCCATCGTAACGATAAAACCACCCAAAGGCTGTAACAACACAGAGAACGGAGCCGTGAGACAGTCCAGCGCAGCCGGCACCCAGCGAGGGCAGAGGCCGGGAGCGGGGTTCCCCTGAGACGAAGGGCAGCACAGCTGGTCCAGCAGCAGAACCGCACCCTCTGCCTGACTCTCCACGTACCTGCCCCGCCTGGGCTGTAAACAGGCCCAGGACCACCTGAGAAAGGCCCCGACGGCCAGGCCCCGGGCCCCTGCCGCTGCCTCTGGCTTTAGAAATCAGTGCCAGACAAATCAAAGAGAAAGCCCCTGGTGGGAGGGTGAGCTCTTCCAGCTCAGAGCCACCGCCTGCAAGACACAAAGCCCCGCTGAAAGGGAAGGAGGCTTTTCCTGACCGACGCCTGGTCCCTCCATCCAAGAGATGGCTCGAGACAAAAGGGAGCCTGGGTCTCTGCCTGGAACTGCTGTCAGCCAGAACAAAACAGTCTTGTCCCACAGTCCAGGCCGTATCCTCCACGTTCAGTGTTGGAAGAGAAAGCGATGATGGGGGGCAGCTCTGGGAAGGACGGCTCAGGCAGCCAGCAGGCAGATCGGCCTCCAAAAAAGCATATCCCTGTCCAGGCCAGACAACCCGGGCACCAGCCCCCTGCCTTCCTCAGGCAGCAGCATGGCTGGGCAATATCGCAGACCTGAAGCTCCCCGCCCAGTGGTGAAGGCTTAAATAATTACTCACTCTGGACCAGTCTGGGCTCTAGAAGAGAATCTTGAAAGCCCCTTGCTGGACTAAGCGCTACCCTCTAGTTGCCGGATCTTGGGGAGATCTGGGGTGTCCTGGGGAGAGGCCCGAGGAAGAACTTGGCCTTGGCCATACTTAAATATTTGAACCAGGAGTTCAGTTGTATTGTGTGCACCAGCCGACATGTCAGCCTGGCCCTGTTCTCAAGGTTTTGTGTGCAGGGCTTGGACCAAGCCAGGGCTGGGAGGAGCGCCACAGACTCCAGTGGTCTCCACCATAGGCTGGTCCCCCAAAGCTGGACGCAGGGATGGCAGGGCAGGTGGGCAGAGCAAGCAGAGCAGCAAGGCCAGGGAGCGAAGCGGGGGCCGCAAACCTGCTCTCCCTGCTCCTCCGTGCCTCTGTCCCGGTGGTTGGCAGGCTCAAGCTTGGGTTCCACTCTCTGATCATCTACCCGGGAAAACAGGGGGAAGCTGGTGAACCGAGAGGGATTCAGGAGACCCAGAGGCCAGAGGCCCTTCCCAGGAGCCTGGGGGCCTGGGACCAGCTTCCTCTACGGGAGCTGTGAGGTCAGGGGCAGGAACAGGGCTCAGGAGCCCAGTGCAAAGCTTTCTCGCTCTGGGATGGCGTGTGTTGAGCTTTCAACCTTGGTAGCTTTAGTTTCTCTGTCTGTAAAATGGGCTCACAACACGGGCCGGTGATCTGACAGCAGAGTGAGAAGCATTTTGTGGGGCGTTCAACTGACACTGAGAGGTGTGGCACAGAGGATGGGAATACCTGAGTATTATACATGTTTGGTGCCAGAGCATACAATGGGAAGACAGATTCTCTTGCCTTCTTACCATCTTTAGACCTCTGGGTCCCCCAGGAACTGTTGGAGCTGTGTGGGTGGACTGGGGACCCTGAGGAGGTGGGGAGATTCCCAAGGGTAGAGGGGCACATGTGGTCAGGAAGACACGAATTTTGACATAATGAGGAGAATAGCAAACCACCCATTCCAGTGGTTTCCAACCTGGACTCCAGCCGCCCTGCGATGGTAGAAGGTAGTGTATAAATTTGCTGCGAGTTTTTTATTAATATTTCAAATAGTAATTAGAAGAATTTGTCCAATAACCTATGAAAGGGTAAAGGTTAAGAGCCATTGCTTTTGGCTTGATTTCTGGTTACTCGACAGTGGAACACTGTTTGTTTCTTGCTAACAAGAATGACTACCTAATCCAACAATGGGGACACACATGATTACTTAATAGTTTGGTAGGAAAACAACTCAACGTCCAAACCATGGGGCCTATTGGGTGTGGGGACTAATTGATTGTTGGGGTCCGTAATGGCAAGAGAACGGTGGAAATCCCTTGTTTAAACCTCTTCACCTCTCCAGGCTTTTTCTAGCTCTGGGATTCCTGATTAAAATCCCTCCTCCTTGTTGGTTTAGCTAAGGAAGTTCTTCTGGGGAGTGCTATGACAGTGTGCCATGGACTTGAGGGCCTGGCAGGATGTTGGGGTTCTGCCAGGTTGGCCATGAGTAGGCAGCGTGAGCCCCTGGGACAGGGGGTGGTGAGGGGATCAGACAGTCCCACCCACATCATTAGGATGAGTGGCCTCATTTTCTGGGCAAGAGATACTCCCCACTTTTTACGGTTCAAAAATGCAGGGTCCACCCCTCATCAGGCACAGACACCTGTGGCAGGTGTAACCCTGTGGGCTGACTGGGCCCAAGTTGAAGAGGGTCAGGGAGGACCTGAACGCAGCCTGGTCCTGCTGGCCCGAAACGGCTGAGACCATTCCAGCCTCGCCGGAATGCGGAGAAAGGCAGGCACTGGGCCGGCTTCCAGGCCTTCCTGCATCTCCTGACTTATCTCCAAGCGAGAATTAATTGCCGGTGCATATGGAGATGGATGGAGGCGGCAGCGGCAGCAGCCCGAGCTCAGGCTGGCGGACTCCGGTCATCAATCTCATGCTTCGCGATGTTGCTTTAGAAAACATTTACAACTCGGACAAAGCTCTCCTTTTCTTCACGAAGCTTGGTTTTGTTTAAAATCATGAAATAAAGAGCTAGCTGCAGAAAGGGTTTTCATTTTCTGTAGTTCCTGAGAGAGTGTGTTTGTTCTGAAGCCAAGACCCAATTTCAAGGCAGGTACTAAATTGACTAGGGTTACTCTCAGGAGAAGCAATTAAAATCGATTTCTCTTCTCCTGAAGCTCCTGTTTCACGCATAAAGAGCAAATTAACTCCCTGTCTAAAGCACAGATTATTCACCGGGAATTTAGCTCTGGCCTCATCCTCAACTAATACCGAATGTCACAGGGAAGGTTGATGAGAGCGTGCTTTGTCCTTCCGAGAGGACCCTGAGATGACACAGTGCCCCCTGCCAGGAAGGAGGGGCTGGGTGGGAGCTGCTTGCCCTGCACCAAGGAGGGTGAGGTGGAACCATCCAGATGGCTCTGAACCTCTTCATCAACCCCAGTTCAGGTCCCTCTAGGGCTTGGGCAAAATTCAAAGTCGGAGCCAGAGATGTCCAGACCCTATCACAGACCCCAAATGGCTGCCACACAGCAGAAATGGGGAACCTTGGTCCTTGGATACAGATTCACCCCATGTCCAGAGGTTCCCAGGTCGGCTGAGCGCAGTCAGCTGGAGTGGAACCTGCCCCATGTCAATGATGAAAACAGCTATAAAGAGTAAAGGCCCAACTAGGCATCCTGGACTTGTGGCTGCCATGGCCCCCAAGGTGCCTTGCTCCTGGCTCCCCACCACGAGCCCACTTAAGAAGCACTGAGAGTGAGCCCCCACTTTGCCCTGGTGCTGTGAGCTGCCCCTTGAAGAGGCTTCCTGGGAGTTGGGGTCGAGAGCTAGTGGGAAGGAGAGCAGTTGGTTGAGGCCTGGACCAAAACTGGGGATCATAACATAGGACAGATGAAGAAAGGAGATAAAGGCAGAGGGACCCGAGGCCACAGGATGGCCGCAGTTTGGTGCCTGGGCGTCCTGATTCCATCCTTGGAGTGCAGGGACCTCGCAGGGTCCAATGCACAAAGATGCAGGTGGTAGGGTCACTTCAGGGAAGCTCCTCCCACAGTTGCCCATCAAGCTTGGACCACCAGAGTCTTCTCTCATGTGAGACCCTTGCCCCCTTTCCTACTGCTCTTTCATCCCAGCACCAATTCAGACCCAAGCAGGAAGAAGATACAACACCCAACAAACTAAGATAATCCCATAAGCAGTTCACTTTCCCTATAGCTCTCCAATCCCTCTTCAGCAGCCTACGGGCATGGGGAGGGTCCAGCTGCCTGTGTCTGTGTTGTGGGGGAGAGCCTGGCAGCAGGCCTCGAGGACAAGGTGGGCAGACAGATCCCTCCCACCCCAATGCCCTGGCAGATAGGTCCTGGCACATAGCTGCCCCTCTGTGAAACACATGCAGCCCAGACGGCCAGGGCGATTCACCTGGAGAGGTGGTGGTGAGTAAAGAGGGACCAGCATCTCAGCCTGGACCACCCCCCAGCCTCCTGGCCCCAGAAGGAAGCTCTCTCCCCACCCACCAGCACAGGATACGTACACTTTGGCTTGCGAAGGGGCACGGGGTGCATCTCGGCGCTGATGGTCTTAGACGAGAGCAGCTGTTCCCTGGAGCCCCAGTCTTCTTCCCACTGCTTCTGGAACTTCTCTTCCTCCTCCACGATCCTGAAATAAGACCCCATGCCTGTGATTAGAGTCAGAACCTTCACGGGCCCAGCTTCTGCCTAAAGGTCAGGGGCAGGGAAATCGTTTGGTCTGGCCCTGCCAAGGCATTAGGGGTGAGTTAATTAAATGACCAAATATAGCGGGCTAATTTTTAAGTTGATAATTCTGTATGTCCCTTGAATGATGTTATAAATATCCAAATGGCCCTTGGCAGAAAAAAGTTTCCCCACCCCAATTTGGCTCAGTGGATAGAGCATCAGCCTGCGGACTGAGGGGTCCTAGGTTTGATTCCAGTCAAGGGCACTCGCCGGGTTGCGGGCTCAATCCCCAGTAGGGGGTGTGCAGGAGGCAGCTGATTAATGATTCTCATCATTGATGTTTCTCTCTCTCTCTATCCCTTCTTCTCTGAAATCAATAAAAATATATTTAAAAAAGAAAAGAAAACTGAATTCATTGGGGCCAGAC
>NW_006294347.1:499370-519717 GCF_000327345.1 Myotis davidii | reverse complement strand
AACCAGCCTGGGGAGAGACCATGGGTTCTAGCTGTGGTGAAGACTACAGAGTCCTTGGCTCTTGCATTCTAAATCCAGTGTGAATGCTACCCTGGCAATTACGTAAGACCATGTGCTAGTTACTGGAATGGGATGGCTTTACAGTACTAGGATTATGGAATGGCTAAAAATAAAGGAGGACCCACCAGGGACAAGAGGGCCAGGTAAACTGGTCCTGGAGGTGGCCTCTGGCTGGCTACCCTCCGAGAGCACACTCACGTCCACACACAGACACGGTGCGGACGCATGGGGCGGAGGCACTCACTGTTCCATCTCCTTCCGGTATCTCTCGTTTTCCTCTGCTGCCTTCTGGGCAATTTCCTTTTTCCTTCTGAAACACGAATGCAGATTGGCATGCTGAAGTCTGTGCAAGGGGAGTTCACTCTTCTTTGTAGCTAACTCCTGATTTGGAAATTCTTTCAGCTTCCCCTCCAAGGGTGCCTGGGCCAGCTTTGGATGCTGGTCGTGTACTCTGTGGGGTTTTGTTTGGCACCACTAAGCAGAGATTCTGTGCTGCCGGAGCCGGAGTGCAGGTCAGAGTGGGCCACACTATGCACCCACCTCCAAACTCTTAGATACAGTGACTGATGATAGGCAGGGCCTGGGCTGAGGGAGCTTCTCCTGGAAGAGGGCCCCAGACCCCAGGGGCAAAGCTGGGTGACTACCCAAGACCAGGGCTGTGGGCAGAGGTTCCAGCAGGGTTAGTTTTTCAGGCTAAATCTGTGATGGGAGAGATGGGAAAATCCCTTTCCAAATTCTTATAAAGCTCCTAGAATGTACTGGATTTAGATTTTGACATTGTTTTTGATGTATGAATTGCTTGCCCCGTTTATTCTCTCGAACCATCATCTCAACCATCCCATGTGGGGGCGGGACTTATCACCGCAGACAGGGCAGCTCGGCTGCCTGTTGCGAATCTCCGCTTGGCCACATGTGACTTTGCACACAAGTGGCTTACCCTCTCTGGGTCTCAGTCTCCTCACCTGTAAAATGGGTTAATACCACCCATCTCACAGGGCTATTGTGAAAATGACATTCAGTAACATACATGAGGCTATAATACAGCACCAGCTGTATTATATATAATACATGGATGGTACTCAATAGACGTTAGCTACTGCACCCCCATATTCCTGGGTTTTGGAAATCAGGGGTTCCCTTTGGCAAGCATGGAGGAGCCTGGTGGCCTGGAGGCAGGGGATGCTTATGCTGACCACCACTGGACACATCTGGTCTGAGGACAGGCCTTCGGGGGAGAGGATGAGGTTGGCTCAGGACGCAATGGGCGGGAAGCAAGGTGGATGTGGTCTGAGAGGATAGGGAAGGGGCGTCCTAACTGGCCACACTCACTGCTGCTCCATCTCCCGCTGCTCCTGCAGGATCTTGTTGGATTCCATCGCCAGCCGCTTCTGCATGAGAAGCTCCTGCCGCTGCAGCTCGCGCTGCCTCACCTCTTCCAGCCGCTCCCGATCCGTCATGAACAGCTCCCGGCCCTCATGGGGAGAAAAGAGGCCCCAGGCTCAGTCCCCTGGGAAACCTGGGCTCCCATTGCCACAGCCTTGGGGGCCCAGATGAAGGCTGTCTTCTCAGCACCGTGACCCCAGTGTCAGGCACTGTGGTTCCTGCTGTCTCTGACCCAAACATGCCCTGGCTGGGCAGAGACCCTCTCCCTCTGCTCTGTCAGAGCTTCAGGGAACGGAGACACCCTTGGCCCTTCTCGGGAGCATGTGGCAGACCTCAGGGCTCTGAGTGGCTGAGCCTGGAGGTCAGGGGTCATGGAGGCCCAGCAGCTCACTCTGGACTTACAGCTCCAGCTACGATGGAGATGGTCAGGCTGCGGCTACTCTTCAGCACGTTCACGGCCTGTGGGGACAGGTGGGCAGTCAGCTGAGGCCTGACAGACCAGAGCAGTCCAGGCTTCTAGAGAGCACAGGTTTCAGACACCATGGCAGGGGGAGGGGGGAGACGTGGAGGGCAGAGGTGTAACAGCCAGTAGGTCTCACCTCCTTGTGGTCCAGGTTGGAGAAGTCGATGCCGTTGACTTCGACAATCTGGTCCCCTGCCTGGTGGAGAAATGGGGAGGCATCAGCGCGTCTGCACTATCTGTACACTCACTTATCTGAAGGAAAGGTTCATCCAGGGGGTCAAGGGCAGATGCTGGGTTTTCAAGTGACTGCACCTCAGCTCTCCTTCATGAGCAGAGCGTTGGAAAGCTCTGCTGGAGTCCTCTCAGGGTCCCTCTGCCTCATGTCTTTCAGCAGCTGCCAAATACTACATGTTAGAGGGTCATTCCTTTGGCTGAATTTATGACATTTGCTTTAAACACTCAGAATGTAGACCTAGGAGCCCGTGGACTTCTCATATAGCAGAGGCTGTGCTGAGTCATAACTGGTAGCTAGCATTCAACGGTCCCTTACTATATGCCAGTTCTCGGCATGTGTATTGATTCATTAACTCACACAATGACTCTAGAAGGAAGGCCATCACCCCACTTTATAGGAGAGAATTCTGATGCACAAAAGGAGGAAGGAATATGCCAAAGTAGAGGTGACAAGTTCTGGCTCTGTAATCAGACCACCTCGGGTTGAATCACAGCTCTACCATCCTAGGTAGCCGATCTTGGAAAAGTCACATACTTTCTCTGGGTCTCAGTTTCCCCATTTGTAAAATGGGGATAATGACAGTACCCAATTCTCAGAGTTCTCATGAATTTTAAAGGGCTTAGAACACTGTCTGATCCAGTAAACACTCAATGATCATTATTACTGCAGTCCCAAGCTCAGGAATAAAGGCTCTCAGAGCTGGAGAAGACTGTAGAAAGGGTCAAACGCCACCCCCTCTGTGACGCTTCCCTTAGGGGGTGACTGCCAAGAGAGGGCTGTGTGGGAAGACGTGTGCCTCCATCACTGTGTGGTCACAGTCTGACCCTGGCCCGGGCTCACTCACCTCCAACCCCACCTCAGCAGACAGGGAGCCAGGCTTCACGTTACTGATGAAGATGCCTGGTTTCTGGGTGGGGCCGCTGGAAATGCTGTGGAAGAGATGGGAAATGCAGGTGAGCCTCTGCCTTCAGTGCTTGCTCATTCTCAAGGCCTTGCTCCCTCTGCCTGTGTCTCCAGGCTTTGGTCCCTCAGGAAACAGGTCACCCATGAGCTCAGTACCCAAGGTTCTTCACTGTCTACCTGTGGCAAGAGCCACAGACAACTTGTAACCCCTGCCCCCACCCAATCCCTCACCCAATATGTCACATGTGCTATTTCCTCTTCTAGCACTTTCCTATTCATTCCTTAAGGCTCAAATGTTAACATCGCTACAAGGTTTTAATGGAACTCCTCTTCTATCCTAAGATTAAGATAGTTGCTCTCTTCTCAGTGCTCCTAAAACACCTACAGCAAGGGAAGCATTTGCACTAATGTTCTCCCCATCAATCCCTCACCCAATATGTCACATGTGCTATTTCCTCTTCTAGCACTTTCCTATTCATTCCTTAAGGCTCAAATGTTAACATCGCTACAAGGTTTTAATGGAACTCCTCTTCTATCCTAAGATTAAGATAGTTGCTCTCTTCTCAGTGCTCCTAAAACACCTACAGCAAGGGAAGCATTTGCACTAATGTTCTCCCCATCCAGATTGATCACTAATCAATCACAGCCCTCTTTCCCACCACGCCTGGATGCAACCTTAGAGTTCTTTTCAAAACAGTACACCATGCAGCCACTACTAATTGATTAGAGATGGCACAGGATTGGAAACCTGTTTGCCATCCATGATGCAGAATGCAGCTCCATTAGCAACCTTGTCATTCATTACTGTAACTGTTTATGTGGCTGGATTCGATATTAGGCTGCAATCTCTGAGAAAGGAGGGGCTTTTTATTACTTAAACTTGGCAGAAAAGTATTGAGTGTTAATGAATGGAAACAATAAGAATGACTTAAGTAATAATAGCTAACGTTTACCAACTGCTTATTACTTGCCAGGCACTAAGCTTGATACTTCTGTCATCTCATTCCTCCTCACAATGGGGATATTATTATCCCCAGCTTATAGAGGGAGAAGCTGAGCTTCAGAGTGGTTAAGTAGCTAGTCCAGGTTCTGGAGCTCATAGGTGGCAGAGAAGGGGCTGACCCCTAGACCTGTGTGCTTATCAAGAGTACGTGGTGTGATCTAATTCCTATTTGCAATCCCCTGGCTGCCCCTTAAGGAAACCCACAAGGCAACAGGTAACAAGCGAACAGTAACAGAGATGATCAGCAGGACAGAGGCCTTTACAGTGGCTTGAGGTCCCACCAGAGGAACATGGTTCCTCTTTGGGCCTCAGTTTCCTCATCTGTAAAATGGGCCTGTTAAGAGCTGTCCCCCTGACCTTACAGGCCTGTTGTGAAACTCAGAGGGGAAACCAGGCACCACAAAGTATCATCATCAGTGAGGAAAAGTTTCCTCAGAAGCAGCAGTGAGAAAAGGGAGAGGCATTAGGGTCCTCTTGGGGTCTGCTGGTCATGAGTGAGCTCCAGGGCATGCCTGCCACCCACCTGCAGCCAAGGCCCCGGGAGCCCACCAGGCTGATGAAGACCTTCTTCTCCCTGTTTTCTCGATTCCCTAGGGAGTCCAGAATGTTCCGCCCGCCCTGGAGGAAAGAGAATAAGGGTCACTAGGTGTCAGATGTGTGAAAATGGCCATTTGAGCTCATAAGCACTACTATTCGCATGTGAGTCTGATGGCCATTCTGTCCCTGGGGGGAGAGGTCTATACCTGCTGGGCTTGGCTGAGGGCCCACCACCCACAGGAGCTTTCTGGATGCACAGGGGCATGTGTGAAGCCCCTGAGGGCACATCCCTAGAGCAAGGCCCCTTTCAGGACCAGCTGCCCCTCCTTGAAGACCATTCCATCCAGACCCCATCACTGGTGGTCCTGGCCCTTACCTCAGATCCTGACACAAACTGATCCACATACTGCCATTTGAGGGGCTCGTCAGGAGAGCTGATGGGAAATGCAATGAGAAGGGGGGTCATTAGAGATGTTGGAGAGACCAGGCCCCAAGTCCAGATCTGCCCCATCTGGAGCCCCCAGTCACCGCTGGCCCAGGGGCAGTGCTGGCCTGCAGGAAGCCAAACCCCAGGACCCTGAGCCCACAGGGAAGAGCCTGCCTCTGAGGAGGGTCCTGCTCACCTCTTCACGGGGATCAGGCCGATGTCTGTGGGAGAAAGGCACTGGGGTTAGGGCGGCTCCTCTGCCCTCCCCTCCTGCCCCTGCTGCCTACCACCCTACTCCACCATTAGCACCTCCCCACCCTCCTATCCCCCTTCCCTGCCCTCTGGCTTCACTCACGTCTCACTTTGATGGACACAGTCTTCTTGGTGCGGATGAGGTTGATGACCTCCTCATGGGTGCACGAGGAGATGGAGTACCCATTGATGCGGACGATCTCGTCCCCTACCTTGGCCACACACAGAGGGAAGGGGCACAGGTTGAGGGAGCATCGGGTGGCCGGTCAGGTTCATTACCAGATGCCCCAGGCCTGCTCGCCAGGAAAGGGGACGATGGCCTAACTATGTGCCCTGGTGCCTTGTCACAACCAACCCATCCTCCAACAGCCTGACGGACCCCAGGACAGTGGCACTTCCCAGGAGTCTTTCTGCCACCCTGTTTCACAGATGGAGAGCCTAAAATGGTGGGGGAGGGGCACAGAGAGTGGGTAGCGGCGCTGGGAATAGAACACAAGGCTCTGTAACCTAACTCTGGCGTCCCTTTCACTCCATTGGGGTACCAACAGGTTCCAGAATCCATGCAGAGGGTGACCCTTCACACAGATTCAATCAGCTCTTCCCACCCTACCCCAAGGGGCAGGCTTCCCTGCAACACCATAACAGAGTTGGGGTGGGGAACTTCCAGGACTCCTGGCTCAAGCGCACATTTCTCTCTCTCTCTCTCTCTCTCTCTCTCTCTCTCTCTCTCTCACACACACACACACACACACACAATCCCTTTTTTTCCACACTATGGAAATTCACCGATGCCCTGACTCTGAATTCCCATTCTGGGTGTGAGCAAAGAACAGCAAATGAACAAAAGGCTTTGGCATTGGATGGCCTGGGTTCAAACCCCTGCTCTTACTCTTATTAGCTGTGTGACCTTGGGCATGTCTATTAAACTTCCTGAACCTGCTTCCCTCATCTATAAAACGGGGAAATATGTTTGCTATGAAAATTAAGTGAGTGTGTACATAAAAAGTCAGCCAGTGTCTGGCACCACAAATAATAAATACATGGTTGTTATTGCTATTTTTCGTTGAACCTGAGCTCTAAATATTCTGATCAGATCCCTCTTCTCAGGACTTAGCCCTCCTTATACAGGGACAGATAGGGGGCACTTGGGCCTGGCGGGCCAGCCTGGATACAGATCGGTGGTGAGACTGCCCCCTAGTGGACACTGCCTTGGCCTCCTCCAAGTACCTTGGCCCAGGGATTAGGCTTGAAATTCCTCATTTAATAATTGCAGGGCTGGAAGGAACCTCAGACATCAGTAGAAACTGAAGTCCAAGGAGGTGATGTTTTATCCAAGGTCACACAGCCGTCTACATTAATAAAAGGGTAATATGCTAATTAGACCAGACATCTTCCAGCATTCTTTCAGACAAAGCCACGGTGGCAGGGACCGAGGCAGAGGTAGTTAGGGCAGATCAGGCCAGCAGGGGAGGGCAGTTAGGGGCGATCAGGTAGCCAGGCAGGCAGGTGAGCAGTTAGGAGCCAGCAGTCCCAGATTATGAGAGGGATGTCTGAGGGGGTCCCAGATTAGAGAGGGTGCAGGCTGGGCTGAGGGACAACCCCTTCCCCATGCATGAATTTCATGCACTGGGCCTCTAGTTAGCTATAAAATGGATGGATCCTGGATGCCCCTCTCCAGCCTGAGGCCAGCGCAGGTCAGCAGGGGCTTAGCTCACACCACATGTGCTGACCCTTTGGAGACTAGTGGGTACATGTTGACTCTGAGTGGGGCCTAGGGGCTGGGCGGGCAGACAGTCCAGGAGGGAGTGTCAACTCCTACCTTCTACAGCACCGAGACAGAATCACCTTCTCATTGTTGCCAGCTGAACACTTCCCTTCCACACCTGGACACACCCCCTAATCTTCTCAGGGGACTGACAGGAGTGGCATGGGATTTAAAAGGTGCCACGGGGAGGGACTCACTGCAGAACTGTCTAGGTTTCTGGGGCCATCTCCTGTAAGGAGAACCGTTACTAGGCCCTGCACCGACTTTTTACAACTCTGCATCTCTGTTAACCAGATGAAGAAACAGGCGCAGAGAGGTGAAGCCACTTGCTTAATGTCACCCAACCAGCAGACAGTGTTGCTGGGATTTGAAGTCAGGTTTCCCCTACAGACCACAAGCGTTGGCCCGTGGGTGTTTAGAAACGGAAAAGCAGGGCCCCTGGCCAAGCCTGGCTGCAGTTCCCTGTGTCTTGCCCTCTTTGGATCCTTGCCACCTGTCAGAGCCCTCAAGTCCCACAGGAAGGCAGGGATTGCTCTGTCCACTTTAAGGCTGGGACCTCCATGGATGCAGAATCATTCTCCAGCCCTGGACCATACAGCAGGTTGGGCAGCACAGACCGCCCTGTGCAGGGCAAAGGATGTAGGTTCAGACAGCACACACTTTAAAAAACACACACTAAAACATCTCCAATAGGGGTGATATGAACAGAGAGATGAGGTTCCAGGGCTAGGTCCTATGGGTGGGTCCAAGCCCCCCAACCCAGGGGCCCAGCCTCACAGGTCAGATCAACAGGACCTTCAGTCCAGCCAGGCTGTGCCTGAACATGCCCCTCTACTGCCTTCCAGAATCTTCCTCCAGCCACATCCAGGCAGGAGATCTCCCCAGAAACATGAGCCCAGACAGGTGAATGGATGCTCCCCTGAGTGAAGTTCCCTGTCTTGTTCCTAAAGGGAACCTGCCCAGGACCCCAGGCAGAACGATTCCCACGCAGCCCCCGGCTCAGGTTGCTAGATCAGCTTTCCTCCCCTCTCGCTCCCGCGCAGAGCCCTGCAAAAGGCCCTTTGTGCCAGGGCCACAGTGAAATGACGATCTGAGGGGCAGCAGCACAAAGGAGAGATGAGACCGCCAGCCAGAGAAAGGGTTGATAATGCATAAGCCTGAGAAACAGGCGGGAAGATAAAACTGTTTCATTAAAATGGCCCAAAGCCCCCAGGCATGGAGGCATCGCTGAGAAGTGCTTGTCCTAGAAGGAGAGCTCGCCCCGGAAAAAAGGGGGCCTCTGCTGACGCCTGGAGAGGAGCTCATTGTGCTTTCTCTCTGGCCGCATTTCTGGGCTGGAAAATGTGCGCACAGGAGAGGAATAATGAACCGGCTGAAATTTCAGACGCCACCGGCGAGCCGTGAGACAGGGATTTAGAACAAAGCGGTGTCTGTCAGCTCCCAGTTTCCACCTCCCACTCCACGGTGTCTGGTACCCTTCCCCTCAGGCCGCTAAAGCCCCTGGCTTGGCAGCTCGGATTGGGGTGTTGATAACAAACATGCTGGAAGCTCTGGGCGGGCGTGGGAGGGCCTCTTTTATCTGGACATACAAAAACACAGCTCTGGGCTCCGGCAGGAGCGAGACCTGGAGGTCTGCCCATCTCTGCTCAGACACTGAGGTGCGGGGACCCCGGGGATGGGGCTGAAGAGAGATTCCTGGGTTTGGCAGTCAGGAGACCTGGGTTCAAATCCTGGCTCTGCCACTTGCTGGCTGTGACACTAGTCAAGACTGAGTCGCTATCAGCTCTGGAAACGGGATGATACAGCCAAGGCATACAACGAGAGCTGGTTGTGAGCGTGTTACCTGGCACATCCTAGGTCTTTATTCAATCTCCCTCTCTGCTTACCTAACAAGCACAGGAGCACTTGTGCCAGGCACTGTTATAAGTACTTCATAATATGAATTCTCCTCTTAACAACCTGATGAGGTGGATAGTATCATCATCATCATCATCATCATTCCCATTTTACAGATGAGAAAACTGAGGCATGGGGTTAAGTGTTTTCAGCAGTCACACAGCTACAAAGCCAGGACAGTTAGGACAGTACATCGGATTTCCTTTTACCTTCCAGTAAAAGGCTACATGCCCAAAGCTTCAGGTGTCAGGACATAACCAGGAAGTAGGGGAGGTGGGGGGAAGAGCAGCAGCATCAGGGGGAGCCATGTTCCCAATGGGACTCAATAAAACAGGCGATTGCCTGCAGCCTGAGGGAAATCTATCAGGATGCGGCAGCATCTTCCTCTCCCAAAGTCTCAGAAAGGTGAGTGACCATGTTATGCCACGCATCCCAGCAAGTGAGTGGGGGAGGCAGGAAGCCTGAGGACTCTGCCCGCTCACCTGCAGCCCGACGCTGTCTGCCTGGCCGCCTTTGATGAGGTGGGAGATGAAGAGCCCACAGCCAAACTCGAGGCCTCCACGCACGCTGAGGCCCAGGCCTTCGGGGTGCAGACGGTCCAGACGCACCTCTTTCAGCTTCCTGCCGTCGGAGAGGTGGGTGATGGCCCAGCTCTGGCCTGACCACCAGTGCTGCCCCATCCACTAGTGAGGGACCCTGTCCATCCCAGGGTGACCTTGCCCAGCCATGCCTCTAGCCTGGGGGCTCCCTCCGCACCTGGAGCGCCGGGGGGTCAGCTGGTCGTACTCCACCTGGTGCTTCAGCGGGATCAGGGGTCTGATGGCGTCAAACAGCGGCAGGCGGCTGGGTTCATTGATGACCAGCTTCAGGTCTCCCACAAGCACAGCCACGTCCATGGTCCTGCAGAGACAAGGGGCACCTGGAGTCTCACCCAGGACCATGACCTCTGAGGCCAACGGATTCCCAGAGAAAGCAGTCCTGGACTGGGTCCCCACCCACTGGGCCCAGGCCTTGGAACTGAGAATCCGGAAAAGCCAGAGCCCCACCTTTGGGCAAGCTGTCTCAGAAGAACTTTGCTCTCTCATATCAGCATCGCCAGGAAACCCGGGAGGTAGGGGTTGGGAACCCATTTTGCAAATGAAATCAAGTCAGGATTCAAACTCCACTCTGCCCAGTTCCGAAGCCCAGGATCTCTCCAGACAGGAACCCTCCTGTGAGATGGCAGTGACCCCTCCTGCCCCTCCCCTCCCCCAGTCTCCTGCTTCTAACCTGTAGCTAAACTCTGTAAATTCTGCCTCCACAATACCTCTCACTCGCCTCCTCTTCACACTGTTCAGGCCTCAGTGTCTCTGGCCTGCCTCTCTCCAGCTGCCTGCCAACTTGCTCACTCTCATCTAGTCTTTTCTAAATGTAAGTCACTCCTCGAAACCCTTCCATGGCTTCCCCGCTGCCCAGAGGACACACTCCATTCTCCCCGGCAGCCTCAGGGCCTCCCTGGCCTTCTCCAGGGACTTGCTCCAGGTTTGGCTGTCTAAGGTCTCCACGAGCCATGGGCTCTATTCCCCCAGATTACTTGTCACTTCCCAGCCACACCTGTGCTTTCACACCTTCATCTTGGTCTGTTAACGCTGTTCCTTCACCCTGGAATGGCGTTCCCTGGTATTCCCACCTACCAAAATCCTCCTTACCCTTCAAACACGCGCTAAAGCCTTTTCGGTCCTTTCCCCCGTGGTTAGAGAGGAAAACTCCCTTTCTTCACATCCTGCTTTTAATTTGTTTCTACTGCTTTTAATTATATTCAGAACTTCTTTTACTATAACTTATAGTAGAGGGTTTTTTTGCATTTGTAGTGTGTGTCCACCTCCCCTCTCTAGGCCATGAGCTAGCTGAGGAAAGAAAGTCGATCTTATTCATTACCGGATTCTGCATGGTGCCCAGCAAGTGGCAGGAGCTTATGAATGTATGCTGAATGAGTCATAAGAGATATCTGAGGCAGGTGCTGGGGCCAGCTGGCATGTCCTGTCCTATTCCAGCAGGCACACTCTATGGAGCCTATCTGGCTACTTGATGTCCCCTCCCCATCACATTGTGAGCAAGCTGAGGGCAGCGACCCGTCGGACATGCTCACACCTATGCCCCAGCCCCTAGTACAGAGCCGTGCACAGAGTGTTTGTGCAAATATTTGCTGAGACACCTGAATGATGTGTCCATTTCGTTCCCAGCATCTGCTCCACCACCGAGCTCCCCAGCATGGGAGGGGGGCGGTCCTCCTGTCATAAAACCACCCATCCCAGGGCTCCCTGCAGACAGCGGTCCCCAGGTGGCCCACAGGAGCTAGACTCAGCACACTTACTGGTGATACATCCGCAGCACGTCATAGAGATAGTCCTTCTCGGCGTCATTTTCAATCAGAAAGTCCACCTGGAAAACCCAAGAGCAGAGTTACAGCTGCAGGCGCAGCACGCCCAGTGCAGATCCCAGGGAGGGGGAGACCACCACCGGCGACCTCCTCAGCATCAGCTCAGGTCTGGGGCTGTGAGGAAAGGAGGAAAGCCACAGGCCAGGCTGGCCCTCTAACCCCAACACCTCACACCTGTGCAGACCACCCAGGCGTGGCCACAGGAGTACTCTGCACATCCAGATGTGTAGGCCAAGCCTCACCCCGGGTGGGTGCACACGTCTCTGCACATATATGACAGCGATACGCCCCGTGACAGCGGGGCTGCAGCTCAGTGTCCAGGGTGACCACGGCAGTGTTGGCTCCTGGTCTTACCTGATAGTGACTATAGTGCCGGATAACTGCTTTCAGAAAGGATTTGGGCCACTCGCTCAGATAGCACATCCCACTGGCTGGAAGCCCCCCACCACCGGGTCCTCCTGTGTCACCGATGCCAGGGGCCACTCCACTGTCTCTTCCTGGACTAAGCTTGGTTGGCCCTGACTTCTGGCCACTCCTTCCCCTCCCCTCGTCCCTGACTATTCCCCCTGCTCCCCACACACACACACTAGGGGGAGAGTCAGGTTACTTATTTCATCTTTGCTGACGTCAATGGCTGGGACTCCAAGGTCAGGGTCAGGAGCTGTTTCATTAGCACCTCAGTCCCAGGGGAGCTGGGGGCCCAGGAGCCTCAAGCTCCACTCCCTGGGACAGCTCAGTGCGAATCTCTACACACTGTATCCTTGGCTCCTCTTCAGCCCGAGGCTGAGTGAGAGGACAAAGTTAGCGACTGGAGGGATCGCTGGGTCCCTCCCTCCTGCAGCCTCCAGGCCCATCACATGGCCCAGGGCCTCAACTGCAAGCTCCCCCCTGATTGGTCCTCAGAGGAGGGTCAGCACAGCTTTGCCTCTTTCTGTGAGTATCTCAGGGGTCCTGGGGTAAGTCTGTCCCAGCACCCTGGGCCCAACCCTTTTGGCCTGATTCATCATGAGTGAGAAGACACTCTCTTGAATGACTGAACCACAGATGTTCTGCTCTCCAAGGGGAGCATAAAAATCCCATCTGCTCTGGTTGGAGTGAGGACCTTCTGACCAAATGGCTCCTAGCCCCACTCCATCTGTGGGGCCGCATGAGAGGAAGGCGAGGAGAGAGAATCTCTTATTGGCTGAGGCCTTAAGGCTGCCGCTCTCTCCCAGCCCTCCTGGCAGAAATGCCTCCCGCTGTCCTCGGCAGGTAGGCAGTGTTGATGCACTGGGTGGAAAGTGGGAGTAGAAGACAAGCAATTTCCAGTGTTACAGTCTAAGATGCTGTTTTTCTCCTTCCCGGTCAACCAAAGATCACCTGGAGATGGTCTTTGTGGAAAAAAAGCCTGTTCCTGGGGGTCCCAGGGTCCCCGTCCTTGTTGGCAACCCTCCAATGCTGACCATAGCATCCAGAATTCACATCCTACCAGTCCTCCGAGGCAGCTGCCAAGTTCAGTCTTTAGCCTGATGTCACCAGTTCATTCAGTCACTCAAATCCTGGTCTTGAGTTCTGCCCGGCCCTCCTTCGCCAGGGTCATCTCCACCATTTCCCTTGTGGGACTTGGACTCACTCAGAATGACTCACCTCCCTCTATCATTTCAATGTGTCCATTCAAAAAATTATCTATATACCATAACAGCTGGGAAAACACATCTGGTTTATATGGGATGCTCTTTAAATACAAATCTAAGTGATCAAGTCACATGGAGGTCCTGTTGCAAACCGCCTGCTTCATTGTCAGACCACACCCACGTGAAAACACACACTCACACCTCACTCTCTGGGCTTTCCAAGGCACCGAGACAGACAACTGAGAAAGATGGAACTTGCTCTAGAAGCCTGACACGCAGTAGCGTCACCAGCATAATTCAACTTTCACTTCCTAAATAATTTTTAAAAACGTATGTGGTCTATCTCCTCCTGCTGGAGTCTGGGTTCCAGCAAACTCACCAAGAGGACAGCCCAGCCGCAGTCCAAAGATCAGCTGGGTGGGTTTCTCCCGATACCTTGCACTCAGGTACCAGTGAAGCGCGTGCGCTCAGTGGCATGCACACAGGCATGCAGTGCTCAGTGGTGTCTGCTGAATGACAAGTGAGCTCCAGTTGCTCTAATCTGGAACCTTCCTTCCAACCTCTTGGCCCAATCCTGGGTGACCACCTCCCCATCTCCTCAGCACACACACACGCCACGGCCTTCTGGATCTTTCTCCTGTTCGCTCAGTTTCAGCTTGTCACCAAAGAGTAAGTCCCAGACCCACACAAGATGGACTGTCCTCCCTCCTTCCCTCGAACCCTGCCTTTGCTTAAGGGGAGTGCAAGCCCCTCCTTCCAGAGTCTTTCCTGACCACGCGCAGCCTGGAGCTTCCTCACCAGCCTCCCAGCTGAGCCCCTTCTTGCCTGGCTCCCTCATTCAGGACAGGCTCTATTTACCGACTGCTCACCGCGTCTGAGGAAGTTTACCCGGAGTGCCTTTAACCTCCCAACAATGCTCTGAGGTGGATGGACAATACTATCCCCATTTCACAAGTGAGTAAACAGAGGCTCAGAGAAGTAGCAGAGCTGAGCCTTCACCCTATGTCCGCTGGCTCCAAAACCTCTGCTTTCTCTAGACCACCATATGGTATCCGAACCTGGGACCCTTTAGTCCACAGACTGATGCTCTATCCACTGAGCCAAGCTGGCTAGGGCCAGATATAACATTTTTGTATGCATTTGCCTAATACACATTTATGGAGCACCTGTTGTGTATGAGACACCATGTCTTCTTTCTCCAACTATATCTAGAAAGCCTTCCCTTTTCTTAGAGCCCTTCTCAATGATGGGCACAGAAATCCTAAGGGGCCACCGTCTACAAATAACTGTTGGGAGGTTTATTTATCACATCAGTCCCCCCACCTCCGCTGACTTTGTGTCTGACCTTGTGTCCGGTCTCCTTCATTCTCTAGCTGGTGCTCAACTATTTCTGTGCTACAGGCCTATATGGCAGGGAGATGTAGGGGGGTCAGACCCCCTTGTCTGGGGCACGAGAGGCAAATTCTAGGTGTGACCCACTGAAGCCTCAGCTCCCGGCATTACTCTGTGTGGTCTGGCCATTCAGGAGAGAGGAAGCATATACCTTCAGCTCATGCAAATTCAACTCCATGTGTGCACCCAGCCAAAGAGGGAAAAAGAGAGCAAGAGCAAATTAAATAATGCAAATTGTTCCACTCGACCTTGGGCCACGGTGGGGATTAAATGAGTGAATGCATGCAAAGTACTTAGGAGAGTGCCCGGGCCCCAAAACATGTGCTGAATCTCTTCCTTTGCACCTCCAGACCCACCCGCCAGCCTTCGCCACACGCCCTGTGTCCCAGGAAGCTTTGCCTGAGCTCCTGCCCTCAGCTTCCTGCTGTGTTCAGTGGTGGGTGGGGAGGGGTGGGGAGAAGAGGAATGGGTTCTGATTCCGGCTCCCACCACGCTGGATCACCTTAAGGCGGGCTCCCCGACTTGAGGCTGCAGATGCTGTCTGGGCCATGGCTGCCCCTGTTTGGGGGAACCCTCCCTCCCCTCGCCTTCAGGAGCCCTGGCTTCTGGCTGCTGCTCCTCTCAGGCTGTGTTAACAAGCCTTGTTGGTCCATGCGCTCCTGCCCTTCCCTCTATGTGGCCCCTTCATAAGACTCTCCAATTTTCCGGTTGGATGAGCCAGCTGCTCCCACCTGACTGCCTGGCCTGAAACATTAGCTATTATTGATGGCGGTGCCAGCATCATTTCCTCTGTGACCTCTTCTTCCACCGCTAAGACTCCTTGGCTCAAATGTCAGCTCGCCTTGGTCCAGCCTTTCTCCAGGCTCCGCCACAAAGACCGTCCTGTCGTTCTCTGCACACTCTGTTCCCACCCCGGCCCTGGGACCCACCAAGCTGTGCTGTACTTTCTCTCTTACCCGCCTGTGTCCCGACTAATGTGTGTGTGGCCCAGGCACAGGCCTGGGGGGAGTGTGGAGAGTGAGACCAACAAGCTCCTCCCCCATCTAGGTCTGCATCTCTCTGCTTCACCTGAAAAATGGGGATTCAAGGATCTGTTTCATAGGATTTCATCCTTCTTTGAGGGATTCATCATTTTAAAGTCATTCATGAGTGATTAGTTGTCAAATGCTCAGAACAGTGCGGGCAAATAGTAAGCACTCAGCATTTGTTAAATTAAACTAGGTAAGAATAGATCGTACACAGTCTGTAGTCTCAGCAGCGGGCAGAGAGTGGGCCCTTCGTAAATGCTGGCGGGGTGAATGGGCCCAGGCACATTCTTCCCAGGCCCTCACGGCTTGCATCCCAGATAGTGCTGGGGCTGCTTGTCTCTTGTTTTATTATCCTTCATCTTTTCAAATCTTTTCAAAAGACTCATATCTTGCCAACTAGTTGGGAGCATTTGACTCAGCGCTCGGCACAGCTGACCACGCCGCCTCCTCCTGGTTCTCCTGCCTTATTTGCTGTTCCTTCTCCTCTAAAGATTGGGGTGTCCCGAGCCTTTTCTCCCTAAGTGACCTCGTCGGTCTCAGGGCTTGAACTACCATTCACACCCCAAGGACTCACGGAGACTTGTGTCCAGCACAGACCTCTCCCCAGTCTTCACACTCCCACCGCTACTGGCCTTCTCACTCGCCTCTCCATTGGAAGGTCTAATAGGTGTCTCACACTTAAAACATCCAAAATGGAACGCTTCGTTTCCACCATCTCCCACTCTGTCTCTACCAACCTGCTCCTTTTCCCAAAATGTAGGTCACCCTGATGTCTCTCTCTCCACACCCACAGCCAACCTGTCAACAAAGCCCACAGGAAGGGCTGCAACATGTATCCTGGGTCTGACCTCTCCTCACCCTAGTCCCAGCCCCTGCCTCTGGCCTGGGCTACTGTAGGAGCCTCCTAACTGGATTCCCCTCTTGGCCCTCTTAGTCTGCTCTCCACCAGCAGTCGAAGCAGTTTCTTTTTTTAAAAAAATATTTATTTTAAATATTCAGTTTGATGAGTTTCAACAAATTTCCACACTGGTGTGACCAACACCCAAATCAGCTCATCATCTCAGAGTTTCCTCGTCCGTCAGCCCCGCTCCCTTCCCCTTCACATACATGTAGTCATACAGATCATACTTTGGTGTTCTCAGTGTTGCACTCAGCAGAATGTTTCTGAGATTCATCTGTGTCATTGCGTGCCTTCCTATGACTGGGTGATAGTCCACGGTGTAGGTATATTGCAGTTTGTTCATCCATTTCTCATTAGGCATGAGTCTTGTGGACATGTATTCCCACTTCCTTGAGTAAATATGTAGGAGTGGAATGGGTGGCTCATATGGTAAATATATGTTCAACTTTTACAAGAAACTGCCAAGCTACGTATTTTACAACATGGTTGTATCATTTTGTATTCACTGCAGCAGCAACATGTGAGACCTCTAGCTGTTCCCATCCTCACCAGTACTTGTTATTGTCAGTCTTTTCCATTTTAGCCATTCGGGAGGGTGTGACATGTTATCTCATTGTTTAATGTGCATTTCCTTAATGACTAATGATGGAGAGCATTTACTTACATGCCTATAGGCCTTTCATGTACCTTCTTTTGTGAAGTTTACATTCAAATCTTAGAGCAATTCCTTTTAAATGTAAATCAGCCATGTCACTCCCCTGCTGGCTTGGGTTCAGGTTCAGAAATAGTGAGCATATAGTACAAAAAATGCCATATACCATCTCTCTATCCCCCCCCCCCCCCCCCTCACACTCTGATCCTTCTCCCACCACTCTCTGAATTCCTCTCAGAAACACCATCGTACTTGCTCTTCTGAAAGAAGGCAAGCCTCTCCTTGCCCCGGGACCTTTGCACTTGCTGTTCCCACTCCTGGAATGCTCTTTCGTATATATCCCAAGACTCCTTGCCTTACTTCTTCCAGGTCTCTGCTCAAATATCACCTCTTCAGAGAGGCCTTCCTGACCACCCTATATAGAGAGTACCCTTACATTACTCTCTACCCCCTCACCCCGGTTTAGTTTTCATAGCATTTATTATTACTTGGTATCACATGATATGTTTATTGGTTTACTTGTTAACTGTCTGTCTTCCCTACTAGAATGTGCTATCTAAGAGGGCAGGGACTTTGTTTTATTATTCAATGGTTAAAATATTATCTGGCATATATTATGAGCTTAGTTGATATTTACTGCATGCATCAATGAATGAATGAGGAGGAGATCCCCAGAAGGCAGGAACTCTTTCTGACTTTTTTATGTATTTCCACCTCACCTCCAGATGCTTGGCCTGGGGCAGGGTACACTACAGATACCCACAGGCAATAAATACTTTTTGAGCAAATGAGTAGCCAAGCTCCTGCACCATGCCGGTGAGCGAGCAGAGGGGCAGCCTTCTTTGCTGCCATCCTTCCCTCCCCTTGGTACCCGTGTGATCAGGAAGGCCATGCACGTGCTCCCGTTGGCCTTGGCAACCTGCACAAGTCCAGAGGGACAGACTCCTGTGGCTCCAAAGGCATCGGTGGGAAAAGAATGTCCATGTATCCAACGGTTACTATGTGCCCCGAGTAGCCAGCACTGGAGTTCCTATTTCCTATCTCCCATCCTTAAAGGGAAGCACTACAAACCTCACCTCATAACTAAGAAAACGAACACTTGGAGGATGACGTGGCTCATGAGTTGACAGGGTTGCAATTTGAACCTAATTCTGCGCAGCCCCAGATAATAGACAACAGCAGTGAACGGCGGTTGAGGCCTCACTAAGTGCCAGGGCCGAGTTAAGCTCCTTCCACATGTGTAGGTCGCCTCCAGCACTCACAGTAACCTTACTAGTTAAACATGATAGCTATCCTCATTTAATCAGAGAACGGAGGCACAGAGAGGTTAATAGCTGGTTCAAGGTCACATAGCACTGTCCAGGACAACACACTACCTCTACGCCTTAGAGTCTAAGGCACTATGGATTTAGAATACCAATCATTCCCAGTGGGTCAATTAGCTGTGAAACACTAAGGAGGGAACACCCAGAAAGCAATCGACAGCAAGTAGTTGATTTCACCCTCTATACCTGTGAGCCCTTCTCTCTGTCCTCAGCTGCTTCTTCCTTTCTCCCTATTCCTTCCTGAATGATCTCCAGCCTGGGAGGGGAGGGCCGCTGCTGTCTCCCAAGCTGCAGGGCACAAAGTCCAGCCCAGGCCTTGCCCAGCATGGCGCCTGCCCCGCCTTCACTCACGGGGGCATTAATAGGTAATGACTTGTGGTGAGGAAGAGCCGGGTGGCGGGGGCGGGGCACAGAGGCCTGAGGCCCTTTGGAGCCCGTGGGGCCTGGTGAAGAGGAGCAGGGGCTAACCCAGGGGCTGACGCAGACATTGGGGCCCCAGAGGTAATTCTCTGAAAAGAGGCGAAGACTAGTACCCCCTCTTCCCCGGGGAGAAGAGGGGGAGAAGGCAAAAGAGGGCCCGGCCTTACTTTCAGCCCCGGGGCAGGAAAGTGAAACTCAAGCCTGAGCCTTGGGGTGGGGGACGAGAGGTTGTGATCCTTTAAAGTGGGTTGTCTGAAATCTACACTCACCAGAACTCCTTGCTGCCGAAATGTCTCCCCTCACGGCCCTTTGCAAGAGGGTACACCAGTGAACACTGTCCTACACTCCCCCCAGCTATCGCTCACCCCAGGATGCCCAAGGCCTCCTTGTTAGGAAACTTCTGCCAGTATGAGTTGCCCGCTTTGTGCCCCAGCAGACCTTGATCCCCCTGCTCAGCAGCCCAGCTGCAGGTAATTACTCGCGTAGGGCCTGCCTCCCACTCACACAGCCAACAACTTGAGGGCAGAGACGGGGCACAGAATGGGTGCTCAAAACATGTTTATGAAGTGAATGACTGACCCCTGGCTCCGGGCACTCAGCCCCTGTGGCCCTGCACTGGCTGGCTCCTTGGCTCCCCTGGGCCTCTCTGTGGGGAGAGCGGGGTTAAGTGCCTTCATCTTGTCTATCTGAGCTCTACCCTCAGGCCTGAGAAGAGGGTAGGCTTGGTGTAAAGACAGGAGCCCTCTGGGCTCCGGGAGGGAGAAGGGGCACACAGTTGTGAGTCCCTCAGGCGGGGCCTGTGGGTAGCTCCAGGTACCCTTGGCTTCACTCTAGGCCTGGTGGGGAGGTCCCCTGGCTCTCCCAGATGGGCCTCTCTGGTCGCAGGGCTCGGGCACAGCTCTGGAAATTCCCTGGGTGAATTCCAGCAGCTTTCAGTGATGGTCCGGACTCCCCACCACAAATGAGGCCCCAGTGGGACCCGCAGGGGAGATGTGGCTTTGGGGAAGGTTCTGGCTGACTCCCTGGACCATCTCCCTTCTTCCCACTGCCCCCGGGGCAGCACCAGTTCCTCAACCGCTTCTCTTCTTGGGGACCTAAGAAATAAATGCCCTTAAGCAGGGAAGGGGGCTCCCTGAAGGGTTTTGAGGTCAAGAGAGAGAGAGAGCGAGAGAGAGCGAGAGAGAGAGAGAGAGAGAGAGAGAGAGTGAGAGAGAGAGAGAGAGAGAGAGATGCAGTTCCCTAACTCTCAGACACTGCCCCCACCCTCTCCACATGCTCCCACTGAGCTGGGGCACTAGGAGCTGGGGGATTTGCCCACTTTGTCCCGTCTCAGGCCAGGGCTGGAAGGAATTCCAACTCTAAAGACGTCCCAGCCCGCGGAGGGCAGAAGGAGAAGGGACAAAGATCAGATCCGCAGTTCCTACACGGGAGCCCCAGTGCTGCTCCCTCATTTTACTGGCTTCATCAGGGATCCCAGGCTACCCGAGCCCCCAGGTCCCACTGGGAAAGGGAGGGGCCCGGGGCACTTGGGGCGCCCCTAGCAGCTCTGACCTTGTGCCGGAATTCTCGGGCCACTTTCCGGTCCATGGCTGGGGCAGATCGCGCCTTGTCTCTGCACAATTCGCTCCTCCGGGTGCCAGGCTGCAGCAGACAGTGACCGGCAGGGCCTGGGA
>NW_006294347.1:484135-499149 GCF_000327345.1 Myotis davidii | reverse complement strand
AAGTGGCTGCAGTGTGTGTATGTGGCGGTGGGTGGGTGGGTGGCTGACGCTATCCCATTCCCCTTGGAACGACCCTCCAGACGCTCACGCTTGAAGGAGAAGATCTCTGGAGACGGAGGAGGAGGTTTGGGATATTTTTTCTTTTTTGCGGGGGCAGTCATGCAGTGGTCCTGAGACTCAAACGTAGGTGGGTAGGGAGTGGGGTAATCCAGTCAGAGTTCTCTGGGTACACAAACAGAGGCCCATATGCCCTCATGAGCCTGTCTGTCACCCCTTGCCCAGGTCTCTCCTTCAGCGTGCATTCCATAAGGGCCTCCTTCCTGGGCTTTTCCCTCTAGGAAGAAATCTTTGATCTGAATTCCTTGGGCCTGGGTCTTAGTGTGGCCCACAGAGGCCAGAAACAGTGGATGGAAGTGCCCCTCCTCAACCAATTCCCTTCCCACCTCCCCTAGCCCACTCCCTCCAAACACCCCCCCCACACACACACACATATTCACTGAAGCATGGAAGGGCCTAGCAATGACAGTCGGATTTACAGCTGACCTTAACCCATGTCTGAGACCCCACCTGGTTCATGTGATTCAATTCAACCAAAGTTTGCTCAACTCCGGATCTAGTGCTGGGTACAAAGACGGATGGACCCAGCCTGGGGCAGACTGAGAGGAAACAGGGGCCAGGAAAGGGGCAATAATACAGGTGTGAGTGGGGAGAGTGGGGACTTTTCATTATGGAGCTTCTTGTGCCTGGGTGGGGGCCTGCGCTGTAGGCACCACCCTGGGGGAAGGGAACAGGAGGTGGACAGCAGCCCAAATCAGGGAACCACTTATCATTGTAACTTCAGGAGCACCTAAAGACCACCTCCTTTGCAATAGCTGAAGTTTTGCCAGCAGACTATTTTTATTTGCCTAGTTTAAGATGTAAATCCCTCCCGGAGAAAAACGTTAAAATGTTATCCACGATCTTGCCTTAGTAGTAACTAGTTACGTCAGAGATAAAAGGGAAAAACTTGTGGGATTTCCAAAGGTCCAGGAAAGACACACGAAATACATTCCTCTCCAATTTTCTTTGTTGATTCTCTACATTTCGTTACTGTATCATAGAGCCATGTTTAGAATCCAGGCAGGGTGGCAAATGCCCTTATAAGACGGAATGCTGTCCACTGGCACCCCAATTTTTTTGCATGACTGCCTCCCCCACAAACTCCTTCTTATAATGCTTCCCTCTTGGTTTGAGGATAGCGCCCAGTCCTGGTTCTCCTCACCCATACATGTTCCTTTTTAAGCTTTCTCTGAGACAACTCTTCCTTCGCCCATGCCCTAACCAGGCTCCATCCTTGGCTCTCTCCTGTTCCACTTCCGTCTACGCCCATGGCTGCAAACCCCTGTGCTTCACGTACTGCCCTCATCCCAGAACAACGTGTGATGAGGGATGGATGCTCACCGACTTAGTTGAATGGCTGAATGAATGAATGGATCCCAAATCTGTACCCCTGTTCAGAGGTTTCCTCGGGCCAAAATCATCATCTCCAAGGCCTGGCATCTAGTTGGTGTTCCCAAGGCTCTCAGGTCCAAATTTCCATTTTCAATTCCCTCCTGGACAGGAAGTGTACCTTGTTCACAAAATTTGGTCAAAGTCTGGCCTTGATGGGAGCGACAGGATGGGAGTGTGAGGCACTTCTGTTATTAAGTTAACATTTCCTGAGCTGCTCGCACTGGAGTGTATGTGTGTGCGGGTGGGGGGAGGCGGACTCAGGAGGCTGTAGTGGAGAGCGGTGGGAGCACAGGCTAGGACTCTGCCGACCTGAGCCCTGGTTCTGCTACTGAACACCGACCACTGAGGGGCATGTCGCAGGACCTCTGTGAAAGGAGTGGGAGGAGACATACTAGCATCTTGGGTCTCTGGCATATGGGGCTTGCGGGACCTGGATCCTGAGGAATCTCTGAGGAATCCAGGGATCTCTGAGGAATAAGGGATGTGGGAGGCTGCACGGGCTGCCTCCTCGTTCGAGGGAAAGACTTAGGGCTGAGGGATCTGACTCCAACCTCTCCTGGGAGGGGCAGCCAGTACAAGAAGGGCTAAGGTTGGATGTTCCTAAGGCGCCTCAATTATGGTAATGACCTGGGCAGTCCTGTCACTCTAGCTTGGGGAGGAGCCAAGCGCCTGGGAGGAGGGACCAAAGGAACCCTGGGCAAGACTGAAGACAGACCTCGGGCGGCAGAGTGGAGGTGTGACCGAGCCTTCGCCGGGAGAGGTACTCAGACTCCGGGCCTGTGTTCAGGCTTCCGCGTCCCCTCGCGCTCCTATGGGGGCCCCGGCCCCGCGCGTCCCCGCGCCCGCGCTCTGTCTGCTCCTCGCTTGCGCCCGGCTGTCCTGGGGTGAGCCGGCGGGGGAGTCCCTGGAGGTGCCTGCTTTAGGTAAGAGGGCTGTGGACCAGGGGAGGCCGGGGCTGGGGATCGTTTAGGGGAACGGACTGTGGCAGGATGGAGAAAGGGAAGAAAAAGAGAAGGTTTAAGAGAGGCCAGCCAGGGAGAGGGTCTGAAGAGAGGGGCCCAGGAGGAAAGAGAGGCCTGCGAGAGCCGGGGGAACGGGTCCCAAGCTGGGCAGAGTGGAAGAGAACCAAGGTGGGAAACTACGGAGAACTGGGCGCAGAGAGTGGAATGAAAGAGGGGGACCCTTATTTAAGAGTGCCGGGGAGCGGGGGAGGATTTGAGGGGCTAGGGGAAATGTGGTGGGGGACAGGTGGTGGGAGGCCCAACAAAGAGAGGCATAATTTGAGCGGAGAGGACTTCCCTGTCCCCAGCCGAAGCCCCTGCACCCCCCAGCAACGCAGAGCTGCAGCCTGCTCCAGCCCAGGATCCCAGGTGAGTAGGTGTGAGCTTGTGGCTGCCCCACCCACTGTTCCCATCTGTATTCCTGGTGTGAGTGGCCCCAGGAGTTAGCACGGAGGGTGGGATGGCCTGGGAGTGGTGGGGAGGCCTGGCCCATTCTTATCCCCTTGCCCCTGTCCGGCTTGTTTCTCACCTAGCCACAGCCCCCGGGAGAGGACCCTTGCCATAAGGGACGCGACAACATTGATGGGAGGCCAGGTAAGGGGAGGCCTGGAGAAGGGTGCCTTCAATGGGCAGGGGCTCATTTCTGTTGGGATCTGAGGCTGGTAGGGAGTTCCGAGGTTTCAGGAAGGCTGTCTCTGCAATTATTCAGAAGAGAGTAAACATGGTTTCTGGTATGAAGTATGCAAATTCATCAGTCATTTCTATTCCCACTCTCCTGATCTCTTAGGGTCCTGCAGCCCGCTCATTAATCTATCTATCTATCTATCTATCTATCTATCCATCCACCTACTTTTTAATGGGAGGAGGGCACCAAGGTGCTATCAGGAGACAATTGAGCTCTCCCTCCCTGAGTGAAAAGTGGAAAGGTGAGGGGTTAGGCGTGTTCTCTTTTCTCTGCCTGGCCTGGGAAGGCCTTAAACCCTTTCAGAGGCCCCTCTCCATACCCTGAGCAGTGTCCCAGCAAAGCTGTCCCGAGATGGGAGAAAAACTGGGCCACCTGGTGGGGTTTGCAAGGAGGGGTCAGTTGAAAAACAGAGGCCTCAGAGCTACCGTCCTCTGAATCTTGACCACTCCCTGTCGCCCACCCTCCTGGTTTCCTCATGCTTTCAGGAGAGGTGCTGGTTCGTTTTCTTCCCTTGCCAAACTTCTTTGGGCTCTGGACCAGGTGACTCAGGTTCTCTTTCTAATCCTGGCCTGCACTTGTCTCCTTCCTACAACCACAGACATGTTACAAATGCAGCCCATCCGGCCGCCAGGTCCCCCAAGCATCTTAAGCCTCATCTCATGCACCTTAGGGATCAAGTCTGTTTGGCTCCTTGTGCCAGCAGGTGGGGAGCATCATTTATAGTGGGAAACAGTGTGTCTCACATTCCTGCCCTTTGGAAATAGATATGGAGACCCCAAGGAAGGAGGGGTCATGCTTATCTGGGTAGTTCTTTTTTTTTTATTTCTCGTTTGCATACTTTTCTAGCTCCCAACTTGTAGAATTATGGTGAGATATAGTTGAGTTGAAAGATAATATCTTTATTTATTTATAACTGGGGAAAGCAAGGTAGGTGGGTGACTTGCCAGGCCCCCAGAGAGCAGGTGGAGCTGGGTCTCCTGGTGTACTGGCCTGTCCCTGGCACCACGGATGCCCCACAGGACTCCAGGGAAATGTGCTTCAGCGAGGGAAATGATCCTTACCCAAGTTCCTCTTCCCCTGGTGGGCTTCCTTCCTTCCTGGATTCCAAGGTACAAGTTCCTCTTCCCCTGGTGGGCTTCCTTCCTTACTGGCCTCCCCTTTTTCCTTGTGAAGCATCTGGACCAGCAACCCCAGCAGGATTCTTGCGTTACTCATAGAGCAAATAAGGGTGACGAGAATGAGGCCATCAGCTAGAAAGTGAACTTGGGGGACACTTCAGGGCCTTCTGCCTAGAATGACCTCATTCCTAACAGAGGGGGAGTCCCTGACCAGCACCCGACCACCCTTCATTTCAGTGCTGCCTCACTCCTACAAGGGCTCAGCCATTCTCAAAGAATTGATGGTGTAGACCAGGGGTCCATGAACATAGGTGGGGAAAATATATTATTATTTACAGGAACTTCAATTAACTGAAATTTCACATCCCTTTCAATTATTACCATAGACAAGAGTGTTGGCAGCGCCTGTGACTGTCACCAAAGAAATCGCAGATGTGTCCTATCACTTTACAGTTGTTGACACCTCCCAATCTCGCTTATGTTCACTGCTTGGAAATTTTGGCAGTGACAACATGTGCTGCTAGGTCTGGTTACTTAATATGTTAATAAAAAGTGCAAATATTAATAAGTCACACATTATAAAATATTTTTATAACTGTATTTCAATATATTTGATTTCCTTTGTAATCTTTCGTTTTATTTTTTAGAAACATTATTCTGAGACGGGGCCACTAGTCTTCATTAGATTGTCGAAGGTGTTCATAAAAATGGCATGACAATAATTAAGAGCCCATCCACACTGAAGATGAATCATTTGGATAGGGTTTAAATTTTTTCTCCAGAAAATAGCTTCAACTCCGTAGCATAGGCTGCTTTATCCTCATAACACCAATCTCAGAGGCCACACCTGAGGTGGAGGAGAGGAGTAGAGAGACATACAGGCCAATTTTAATTCAGCTCTTTGGGGCCCTGGAGGACCTTGGTGTTGATTGCTTTCCCTGGCTGCTCTCTCCTATTCCTGTGGTCTCTGAGGCCCTGGGAGATAGATTACATCCAGGGTGGGCAGCCTGACCCCTCGGGCTTGGCCTGGGTCTGCAGGGTCAGAAGAGCTGGGGAGGACCCAGAACTAACCTGGTCAAGGAGGGGCCAGGGACTTCTCAGGGGTCAGCAGGATAGTGAAGAGGGAGGAGGTGAGTGTCTGGAGATGAGACAGAGAGACTCAGCCTGCCAAGGAGGGGCAAGGAGCTGGGGTTGGTCTTAGGGACCAAGAGTTCTGGATACTTTCTGTGTTCCAAGTCCTTTGCTGGAGGCTGGGGATTCATCCTGGGGATGCTGACAGTGAGAGGAAGACGTGAGACAAATCCCCACACTGTGTTTGTGTCTTGTTGGCCCTGTGAAAAAGAGCATGGGCTCCCTGAGGGCAGGATTTTGTTTTGTTCACTACACCTGGCCAGGGGCTGGGCATACAGTTCTGGGAAATTGTACAAATGAGGAGGCCGAGGCTCTGAGAGGGAAGGAGCCTGCTGTGCACAGAGTCCCAGTTCCAGGTGACTTTAGCCATTTTGGACGGGAGTTCTGCAAGGTCAGATGTCCAAGTCAGCTAGCCATGTGGTGATGGAACACATGGTGTTCGGAACAGCCCTAATTTCAGAGGGCTTGTATCTCGAGAGACCAAGTGTTTGGATTTGGGGTCTGGAAAATAGGATTTCTTAGTGTTATTGGTGGAGAGAGGTCCACGTCCCCACCTGTTGCTTGTGGGAGTGGGCTTCTTGCAATATCCCAAGAAAAGGAATTTTCTGAGACTCACACGGGAGGATGAAGCAGAAAGCTTTATTTCTGAGGAATGAAACCTCTGAGTTTCCAAGGTCTTATTTCCCTTTGCCCCACCTTAGAAGAAGTGTAGCTGTGGTTTTAACAGGACTAGAATTAGAGCGTGTCCAGAAATTTTGCCCCATATTGGAGCAGCGTCCAGTCCAGCATCAGGCTAGCTTAGTTTGTGTTCTCCCTTGCAGTCCATCAGTCCATTGCCTATGGGGTCCACATGGCCACATGGCTATGCAGCTATGGAGGGAACATAGGCAGGAGCAAAGCCAAAGGAACCAGAGAGCTGAGAGAGCCGTGCGCCAAGAGCCAAGAGAGAGCAAAGTCTTTTGTTTGGGGGGTTATGTAACCCCCAAATTTCTGTGGGCTTGCATTGGCTCCACCTCTTCTACTCCATGATTTGTGTACCCAGGTTTGATTGACAAGTACCTTCCCTAGGTCATCCCAACTTCACTGTGCATGCATCCATCCTCTCCTTTGTCCAGTCCCTCCCCCCAGTAATCTGCAGGGGATGGGCCGGTGGTTCCCTGGGGAGTGCAGAGTTGCAGCCTCCTGGTGAAGCTGCCCAAATGACTTGCCTATAATGTCTGGCCTTCCCTTTTGCTCTTTTCCTATTATGAATGAGTAGTTAATTACAATGGTATCAGTAGCTCCACTTTGCCTGTGTCCTCCTCAGATTTGTGGTATCAGGGAGAGTCCTGACTTGGAGTTGAGTTCCAAGGACTGTGGGTGGTGATGAGTGAGGCACTGTTTTTGCTGTTGGAAGATCCCAGAAGGAGGGTTGGGGTGAGGTTTGGGGTGAGATGTCCTCCCCTCCTGCAGTGAGGAGCTTTGCTCTGCCTCATGTGGTTTCTGTGGAGGAACATGTTTGTTCTTAAGACAAGGGGGTTTTGTGTTGAGCTGTGGAGACACAAAGGTTTACTAGAGAGGGGAGGAGTGGGGAGAGGCAGGGAATATTGGAGCATGGAGGGAGGGGGTGTGGGATGCCACTTTGGGGAGTAAAAAAAAGCCTTTACTTCTCTGGGCCTATGGCAGGCCTGAAAATTCTCCTTTCCCTGCCTTCCAGAGGTGGGCCTGGACAGGTGCAGGGCTGGGGCATGGAAGGGTCGGGGGCTTCCCTTCCTCCAGGATGGACAGAAAGGGCTGTGACCTCCAGGAAGGCTGCCGGTGATCGCATTCTCTTCCATTTTTAAAAGGAGACTGAAGCCGTGGACTCCTTGGCCATGTCTTTCTGGGAAAGGCGGCTCCATCGGGCCAAATGTGCACCATCTTGTAAGTGGTCCCCTCCCTGTGGTCCGTGGGTGTGTGTGGGAGGGCCCAGCTGGCAGAGAGGCCAGTGAGGGCAGGACAGGTTTCCCTCGGGGCCTCCTGTGACCTGCTTTCCCTGCATGGGTTTTCTTTCTACCTTCTGCAGCCCCATCCTCCAACTTCATTCTGTGTTCTCCTCCCTGGCGGAGGAGCGCCTCGCCAGTGTTCTGTTCTTAGGACCATGGCCTTGTGGCTTTCCGTTCTCACACTATCTGACTCTAATGAGTTTATGCTCCCCCCCCCCACTGTTTCTGTGGCCTCTCTCTGTGTTCTGTGGCATTGCTCTTCATCCTGTCCTGTGTCCCTGGCCTCTCCCCTCACTGTCCATGGCCTCACCTGTCCTGTATCCATGCCCCTCCTCTTGCATCATGGCTCCTTTCTTCACCACACCTTGCTCTGCTTTATCTTCTTGTCCTCTGTGGCCTTTCTCTCCACTGCATTCCAGATGTGAGGCCTCGTCCCCTCCCCTGGTTTGTGCCATGGCCTCTGTGCTCATGGAGCAGTGAGGAAGAGCAGAACTTGAAGATTTTGGGGTACTGTCCCTGCTCACCCCACATGCTCCATAGCTCAGCTCTGCCTGCCTTGCCTGGAGGCCAGGCAGGAACTTTTAGCTGCGGGAGCTGATGACCAGGTGGGGCTGGTCTGGGGGCCATGTGGTGCATACTGAAGGCAGGTACCCCACCCTACCTGCCTGCCAGGAAAGGGGCTGGCAGCAGTCTGAGGCACCCTACTTGTGCCCCCATTAAGGTTAGCTACTGAGGAATGTTGGAACTGCCTGGGATGGGCATCTGAGTTCCATGTAGCTCTGGGAGGGCTGGGGCCAGGTGCCCTGGCCTGAGGGAGATGCTTCATCCCTGAGTTCTGCCAGCCTCAGCTCGATGGGGAGGTGCCTTCTGTGTCTCCCTTGCAGACTTGTTCTCCTGCTTTAACGGGGGCGAGTGTGTGCACCCAGCCTTCTGTGACTGCAGACGCTTCAATGCCACTGGACCGCGCTGCCAGATGGGTGGGTCTGGGCTTCATCCCACCCTGGGAGGGGCCATGGGTACAGGGACATTCTGGGGGTCCGGGACTGTGGGGTGAGTGGGGGTGACCCTAACAGGGCTGGAGCCCAGCAGCCTTTGGCTTGGTGCCCACTGCAGCTACAGAGAGAGGTTCTCTTTTCCTGGCACAGTGTACAACGCTGGCCCTGAGCGGGACAGCATCTGCCGGGCGTGGGGACAGCACCACGTGGAGACATTTGATGGCCTCTACTACTACCTCTCTGGGAAGGGCAGCTACACACTGGTGGGGCGCCATGAACCTGAGGGACAGACCTTCTCCGTCCAGGTGAGGCCTCCCTTCACCTTCCCTTGACCTGTCTAGGAAGGCTCCGCTAGGCCCTGGAGGCTGGGGCCCCTTGTCGCAGGCATGCACCTGCCGAGAGGCTGCCCAGGGGGCCTTGCCCTGCAGGGCCATGACCTTGACTGATCCTGCCCTCTCTGCCTTGCGGGGTCCAACATCAGGGTTTTCCGTGGCTGTCATTTCATGATGGATATGTTACAAGTACGTAGAGTGATGAGGTACCACTCATTCATGGACTATAAAATCAACTGAATGAGTCACAAACCGCATAAAAATCCCCAAAGAGAATAGAAAATATAAGAATGCATTACACTTGAATGGGGTAAATATTATTTTGTTAAGCTTTTGTTTTATTTATATATGCATACCTTTTTATTTCTTACTGTGGGTCACGGTCAAAATATTGGAAAAAATTTTAGTAATTAGACTACGGGGTGGCTTTCACAGGTTCTACATTTGGTTGAAGCGGTCCATCTGCTTAACCACATTTAACGTAGCAGTGGAAGGTTCAGGAAGTGAAACATTTTCAGACTTTTCTCTAAGCTCTGGGAGCTCTGGTGCCCCCTCACCCGCCACCCCCTGGTTCCTATGGCCTTGGAGGTGTGGGTTCTCTCGGAGCAGGGGGCAGAGGAGATGTGTATGTGACAGGCAGCACAGGAGTGACCACTGTGTGGGGGAGGGCCAGACTGCTCGCCAGGGTTGTGGTAGAAGTGTGTTTACAGTGTGTGGGTGGAGAGTACCCTGTGAGTATACACATGAGGTGAATATGTGTGTGTGTTCATTCTGTGTGCGTGTGAAATGGTGGGAGTATACAACCCTGCCTTTCAATCTGATGGGATAACCTGGGATGGAGAAACAAAGAGTCCAGAAATGGGGAGACAGAGCAATATAGTGAGAGAGCGCTGGAATTTGAACCAGCAGACCCGGGTTAGCATCCTGGCTGTGCGTGTGACCTTCATCACTTCACCTTCTGAGCACCAGTTGCCTCCTCTCTGGAAGTCAGATAACCGCAGCTCTGACCTCCCTGTGGTGTTGGGGAACCGGGAGAGGTCGCAGATGAAAGGTGCCTGACATGCAGTGGGCAGGTGGTCAGCATTTAGCAGAAGCTCAACAGGGGGCCGCTGGGTCCAGAACGGAAGTTCCCAGCAGGAACCCTGCACTCTGGCCTTTGAACCCCCAATCAGGTGCACAACGACCCGCAGTGCGGCTCCTCCCCCTACACCTGCTCCAGGTCTGTCAGCCTCTTCTTGGCGGGCGAGCAGGAGCTCCGTCTGGCCAAGGAGGTCACCCACGGAGGAGTGAGGTAAGGACACCTTCTGCCCTGACCTCTCCTACTCCCGGGCAGTGCTGGTGGGGGTGGGTGAGCACCTGCCGTCCTCAGGCCTAGACAACATTGTTCTCAGGGGCAGCAGCAGAACTTCCACTATTAGGGCAGGAGCACACTGGCAGGCCAGCTGGGCGTCCAGTCAGCGGGGTTTGCGGAAAGACGAGGCCCTCGTGGTTTCCTGTGACTCGGCCCTGTGGGTTTTCAGGCAGATAGCAATTTCCTGGAGAGATGCGGGTGTGCTACTAAAGCATGCTTAACCCCCGTGCACCCTCATGGTTTGGAGAAAATCTGCCCAAATGAATAACACACAGATCAAGTCTCCTCAGAACAGGAACGGCACGCATTCGCCCTTTTCTGGTGACATGGGGTCGTTTTCTGGGACGTCAGGGACCACACAAGGAAGGGGGACTCTGTGCCCACGCTAACTGGACTGTGGTTCTTTCTGAGCCTCTCTTGCTGTCCTTCCCTTCCCTTCCCTTCCCTTCCCTGGCTGCTGTCAGTCACGTTGTGGCCGAAGGAGAGGTGAGGTTTTCCTGCAATGACCCTTTCCCCCTTTCTTATGTCTGGCTTCAGACCCGGAAACGGGAAAACCAAGCTGCTGGTACCATTTTGGTTGGTCAGGCTCTTCTTTTGTCTTCCTTTCCTGATTTTCCAGGTGGACTGCCAATCCCAGGTTGGCTGGGAGACCTATACCAGTAAAGCCGGGGAAAGTGGTCCCTGCATCTTTTCCTCTATCCACTTACCTTCACCCTCAGTGTTTGCTTTTCTTACTCCTTTCTTGTCCCCCACCAAAAACTGAAACAAAGTCACTGTCTGCTTATACCACCCCCTCCTGTCTAGGAGAGCGGAGCTAGCAAATTCAGTCACTCTAAGATTTGTCTCTGACAAGGGAATTGCGATTTTAAAAGGCAATTTTAAAACTCTGGAGACAAAAGAATTTCTCTCTATGGTGGACTTCTAGGCACCGAGGAGTCGGGGTGGGAAAGGGTGACTTGGATCTCCTGGTCCCAGTGGCCGTGTGGCTGAGGCAGGTGCCATGTACCTGGTCCCACTGGCCATGTGGCTGAGGCAGGTGCCGTGTACCTGGTCCCACTGGCCGTGTGGCTGAGGCAGGTGCCGTGTACATGATGGGTCCTGCAGGTAGGGATGGCGGGTCCTTTGGTGAGGGGACTGGGCTGGTGGAGGTGCTGTGAGTGCTCTGGAGCTCTGAGCTGTGCGTTGCAGGGTCCAGCTGCCACATGTGATGGGGAGCGTGCACCTGCAGAGGCTCGCTGGCTACGTCCTTGTGCGGTATCAGTCCGCCTTCACGCTGGCCTGGGACGGTGCCTCCGCTGTCTATATCAAGATGAGCCCGGAGTTCCTGGGCTGGACCCACGGGCTGTGTGGGAACAACAATGCGGACCCCCAGGACGACCTGGTGACCAGCTATGGTAAGGTGCAGGGTGGGGGCCTCCAGTGGGTTTTGGTGGAGGGATAGGTCTGGGAGGGGTGGGAGGGCCTTAGGGAAGAACCCTGGGTCATGTTACCAAAGATCAGTGGGAGGCCACTTCCTACCACGTGTATGACCTCAGTTCTTAACCACTCGACCTCAGTTTCCTCATCTGTAAAACACTCATAATGAGAATTCCTACTAGGCTGTGTGAGCATCTACTGGGCACTTTGCTGGGCAGGATTGACCTTGTAAGGCCTGGGGCAAGGGGAGGTTGGAGGGCTAGAGAGCCAGGAAGAGAGGGCCCAGCTGGAGCTGAAGATCCCTACAGAGGAGAGGGAAGAGTAAAAGTGAAGGTGCAGGGCCCAAGCTTGGCAACTCAGGCCCGAACAAGGGCAGTGACGCCCTTGAGCATCCGCAGCTATTGAGCACTTTATGGGCATCACCCCATATAGTCCGTGAGATGATCTCATGGGGGATTATGGGCCCTATTTCACATATGGGGCAACTGAGGCTCCTTGTCCAGGCTTACACACTGTTCTCTCTCCACTGCGTGCTGCTGCCTCCCCTGAGTGTGGAGCAGGAGGGACTCACTGCAGGTGTTGAACGTTCTCCCAGGAAAGCGGCTCTGTTGGGCATGCAGATTGGGATGGGAACTCAGGAGGCTGGATTCCTCAACTCCTTGCCCACCTCTGGGCATCTCCTCAGCTCCACCTGCCTTCCCCCAGATCCCTCTGTGCACCTGCCCCCACCTGTGGTCATGCTGGTTCTCCCACAGGGAAGCTGACGGACGATGTGGCTGAGTTTGTGCACAGCTGGCAGGAGCAGGCCCCTAACCAGCCTCCAGGGCCCACAACCTCCTCCCTGCCTCGCCCGCCGTGCCTGCAGCAGAGCCTGGGAGCCATGCAGGTCGGGACCCCGGCTCCTTACCTCCCACCCTAGTGCCTGGCTTAAGTTGGTTCCCCATCTACCTCTTGAAAAGTCATTGGCTGCAGGTGCCCAGGTTGTTGGTGCCCAAGGACCCTGTTCTCTCCTCCCCATCCCCTGGGCCTAAGCTGGGGTTCCATGTGGGGCTGGTGGAGCCAGAGGGCCGTGCGTGGCCCTGCTGGTCCCCCGCTCCAGCTCCCTACCCTTGTCCCAGAGTGTGTATGACCGGTGTGAGGCGCTGCTGAGGTCCCCCTTTGATGCCTGCCACGCCTACGTCAGCCCCCTGCCCTTCGCGGCCAGCTGTACCAGCGATCTCTGCCAGTGAGTGGGAAGCCAGGATCGGGGAGTGGTGGGGAAATCCCTCTCAGTATTGGGGTGGGGCTCAGCCCGTGGGCCACTGAGCCTGACAATCCCAGGCACTGACAGATATGCTTCCCAAAGCTGTGAAATTATCTGCAGAGCTTTTCCATTCACTGAGGCTCAGAAATGGGGCCTGACACCCCCCGTTCCTTTCCCAACTGTGTGGAGGGCAGGAGTTCTCTGAGCCCTGCAGTCTCTACAGAATGTGGAGGGCTGGTGGCGATTGGGCCTTGCTCCAGTATTACCCTCGGTTTTCCTGCACAGGTCAGCGGGTGATGAAGCCGCCTGGTGCCGGGCACTGGCTGAATATGCCCGGGCGTGTGCCCAGGCGGGGCGGCCCCTGCAGGGCTGGAGGACCCAGCTCCGGCAATGCAGTAAGTGCAGCCTGGTGGTGGGCAGGGAGGACCCAGACAAGCTCTGTCCTAGGGTTGTGCATGGCATTCTGAGGCCTCAGCTCAATGACCTGTCCTGTTCAGAACCACAGTGAGAGCTTTAAGCCCTGAGGTCTCATCCCCATGTGACCGATGGGAAACTGAAGCTCAGAGCGGGATGGACTGGCCCAGGGCCATAGAGTGAGAGGAGGGTCCTTCTTGCCATTAGGGCTAAGGGATCAGAAAATCAAAGCCCTTCCATTGCTGCCCCAGGGCCTAGGATAGGGACTGGGGGGTCTTGGCAGAGCTGGGCCCATCAGGAGCCAACAGGCCATACTGCTCCCTTCCTCCCAAGCCGTGCACTGTAAGGAGAAGGCCTTTACCTACAACGAGTGCATCACCTGCTGCCCCACCTCCTGCCAGCCCAGGGCAGCCTGCGTGGACAGCGAGATTGCCTGTGTGGACGGCTGCTACTGCCCCGATGGTATGCTGGGGATGGAGGGGGATGCCTGACCTGGCCGGGCACGGATTGAGCATGAAGCAGGAACTAGGAGGATGCCTGTGCGTAGAATGAATGAAGGAAGGAGCAAACAACTAATAAGTGAATAAACGAATGAATGGGCTAAGGGAGGTGAGGATGGGGGTGGGACTGTGGCTCTTGAGAGGTTCGGCAGGATATTTCATTTCTTTGGGTCTGAGCTTTTTAAGGTGTGTGTCCTTCGACAAATCATCCATCCATTCATTTATTCATTTATCACACACACATTTGTTTCAACACTTATCCACGTACTGTTGTCACAGTGCATAACTTTGCAGCACATCTATAGTGTGCATGCAGGCCACTCGGCTAGGCAGGGGTGGGTTAAAAAATATAAAGATTGGCTATAGGGATCAGACTCTGGTGGCAGTGAGAAGGCACTTACACATGACTCCACTCTAAGGCACATCAGCTCAGGGGTTCACACAAGAAAGGATATGGGAATTCACTAGTGGGAGAGATGGTCAGGGAAGGCTTCCCGGAGGAGGTGGTACTATGCTGGTTCTAGGATTTACAGTAACAGGCTTTTGAGAGGTGGAGAGGAGAAGCTAGACCATATGCAGGTTGTTTGGAATGGATGTCTCTGAGCAGAGTTCTGGAGGTGAGATTATTTGCTCAGAGGAGGTTCAGATCTGGCCTGAGCTGAGGATTTATATAGGAGGAAGTTAAAAGGTGGGCTCAGTGGTGCAAGAGCTTTGGTGTGGGAACCTTTATCACAGGATCTGGGGAGCCATGAAAGGTTTGTGAACAGGAACAGAGGTGAGTTAAGTGGGCCTTTCTGTCACCTTAGGGTTGATCTTTGAGGATGGAAGCTGTGTGGCACCAGCTGATTGTCCCTGTGAGTTCCACGGGACCCTGTACCCGATCGGCTCTGTGGTGAAAGAAGACTGCAATGCCTGGTCTGTGTCCGCTGCTGGGGGTGGGAGGAGGTGGTCAATCCCAGGGCTTTCCATCAGGCTGCCCATCTGGGGTCTGGGAGCCCTGATGACATGAGGGCACTCACTCAGCATCTCTGAGCCACAGATGTCATTAGACTTAATCTGTGGGTGGAATCTCCACCGCCCATTTCAGAGATGGGAAAACTGAGGGCTGGGGGCAGGAGCTCTGTGGACCCCACCCCCCTCCAGCATCTTTCCCAGGCCTGGAAGGATGAGCCCCTGCCTTTTTGGTCTCTGTTTCAGCACATGCACTGCGGGCAAGTGGGTGTGCAGCACATCTGTCTGCCCAGGTACACTTGACCCCCACCTTGGACTCTACCCCCTTCCTCTAGTCTAGTCTCACAGTTTTGAGGGCAGGGAAACGGGGAGCCAGGCCTGCTGTTGGGGCTAGAGTGGCAGATTTGGGGGGGGGGGTGGTG
>NW_006294347.1:478225-483807 GCF_000327345.1 Myotis davidii | reverse complement strand
GGGCGGTGTGGTGCTGGTGTTGGGTGGGGGGTGGTGTCACTCCGTTTTGTTGTTGTTTTTGGCGTAACCACCCTCCCTCTGTTTCCTCGGAGTGGCTTTGCCTGATTAGGCGGTTGCTCCATCCCACGAGGGCCCATTTTTTCACGGGGTTCTATGTATCTAAGGGCCTTCCTGACTTCAGGGGCTTGGAACAGAATTGGTCTTCAAGCCCAAAGCCTGGTCTCCTGTCAGAGGGAGTTCAGGGCAGGGCTGCGCCTCCCCAGGGACCAGGGCTCCCAAAGAGCAGGCCAGGGCTCCAGACGCTGCCCCGAGTCCCAAGGACAGGGTGCTGACTCCTCCTCCTGCTCAGAGCCTGCAGGGCGAGGCCGTCCCCATGCGGCAGCTCCCATGGGTCAGCCACCTTTCTCTGTCCTCAGCCGAGTGTTCGGTGACTGGCGACATCCACTTCACCACCTTTGACGGCCGCCGGTACACGTTCCCTGCCACGTGCCAGTACATCCTGGCCAAGAGCCGCTCCTCGGGCACCTTCACAGTGACATTGCAGAACGCCCCATGTGGCCTGGTAAGGGCTGGGGACCCCAGGCACGATCCCGCCAGCCGCCCCGCCCTCTGCTGCTAGAAAAGCTGAGGGACTTAGGGCCGGGCCCCAGGTCTTCCCACAGCCCACTTAGTCTTCTGTCTATTGTTCTCGGGCAGAGCCTGGGGCAGGAGGCTGGGTTCTGGCTCTAGGATGGCTGAGAGTCATTTCTCTTTCTCGGGCCTCTGTTTGTAAAAAAATCTTTAATATGGCTCTAATTTAACTTAATCCTCTCTGCTTCCTTGGATTGTATCTTCAACATCTCTGTATTCATTCATGCATGCATTCATTTTCATTCATTCATTCATTCATTCATTCATGCGTTCAGCAAATACTTGTGCCCAAAGCTATGTTAGGTCTTGGAGACTGGGATGAATTGAGCCTGGCTCTGGCCTTTTGGGCCTTACACTTTGTTGGGTAAGGCAGACAAGTGACCCCATAACTCACTCTGTTATCAGAGCTGTGACAGTGTGGGGAGTGCAGGGTAGCTCTCCATGGAGGAACTTTTCCTTGTTGCTGTTTTACCTGGGCATCAGGGGTGGATCAAGAAAGGCTTCCTAGAGGAGGTGACCCCTGAGCTGTGTCAGCTCTGCCTAAGCTGGCCCCTGCCTACCTCTTGAACCTTATCTTAAAACACTTTGCCCAGTAGGTTCCGCCCCTCTGGTCTTCATTTATGTCCTTGAATGCATTATATGCCATCCTGTGTCAGGGGACATATTCAGCTGTTCTCTCTTCCTGGATGTCTCCCTTCTCCCCTTCTTCCTTTGCATCATTCAGACTTCAGCTCCATGGTCACTTTTCCCCCCCATGACTCAGTTTTCTGATCCGCAAAATGGGGTTGTTTATACTTACTGAATAGAATTGCTATGAGGGTTAAGTGAATAATGTATATAAAAAGATTAGAACAGTGCCAGAACATTGAAACCCTACATTAAAGTTAGCTGTTACAATTATTATTATACATGGTAGCATTAAGAGTTTTAGTATTGCTATGATTACTTTTACCTTATTATGATTATCATTTCTTAGGATGGCCTTTCTTACCCCTGCAGATTAAGTCTGGTTCCTTTGCTATATGTTTTCTTAGCAGCTACATGTGTTTGCAGCACTGATCACAATGATAAATAACCAGCTTTGTATCCTTCATTTAATGTCTGTGTCCCCCACGAATATGTACTCTCCGCGAGGGCAGGGACTGTATCTGTCAAGTTCATCACTGTATGATTGTGTTGGTCTCTTCCGGTGCAAAGAGGTACAAATGGGCTCATGCGTACGACCCATTTTAGAGATGAGAACCCGAGGCCCAGAGAATATTAGCTCATATCCCGCCTCCCTGTGAGAGGAGCCTGGTACTTTGCAGGATGTGCACACGGAAAGAGCTAAACAACCATACAAGGATGAGATCGAAGACCCAGATGGCAGTCGAGCGGGGCATGTTTCTGAGGCTAGACTTTGGGCCATCCAGGCGCCGTCTCTGCTCTGCGCCCTAGGCAGCGTGAGGGTTGACCATCACATGTATTCGCATTATCCTACTCTGCCACCGACCTCCAGCCTGAGCCTCTGCCTTCCCATGCCCCAGATGCAGGCATTTAGTCAGAGGACCCTTAATGTCCTCTCGGGCTCTGTCACCATGAGGAGCCTGTCCCTGGCCGCAAACTGCACTCAGTTCTCTGCTCCTGGAGGGCTCTGTTGGGACCAGCAGGACAGACAGACTAACTCTGCCCCATGGGCTTTCCTGTCTCCCCAGAACCAGGATGGAGTCTGTGTCCAGTCGGTGTCAGTGATTCTACACCAGGACCCTCGGAGACAGGTGACCCTGACCCAAGCGGGGGATGTCCTTCTGTTTGACCAGTACAAGGTCACCCCACCCTACACGGACGGTACGGCTTTGGTGGACGAGAGCGGGCTGGGAGCGGCTGCCCAGACTTCTCCCAGGCTCCTCTGGCCAAAGGCACTGCCACCTGGGCATGAGCTCCAATTCTAATACTGGGTGGATCAGGCCAGGGGCACGTTGGTCCCAGGAACATGGATTCTGGACTCTAAAATGATCTTTGTCCTCACCCCACGTGACAGGCTTCATAGCAGTATGGCCTCTTTTAAATTAGGGTATGAATGGAGCTGTTTTCCACCCCTCCTCTCACATTTGTTCACTAATTACTGTTTTCCTCTCTGATGCAAGGAATTTGTCGTAGCTCATAGGAAGCACAACTAATAAAAATGGCAAAGCTACTAAGAAATGAAATAGCACCAGAGAAAATGCAAAAGGAAAGAAGAAAGAATAGGGACTCAAGATGGAGAGGAGTGGGGTAAAGAGGCCAAAGAAGTACAAACCACCAAGGGCATAAAATTCACCACAGTTGCATCTAAACTTTAAAATTGCTGCGATTGAATCTAAAGTCATGTGGTGAGCTTCCTAGTGGCCACTGTGAGAAGAATGGGCAGTTACGGAATTTCCTTTGCTAGAGAAGGAAACGTACTGGTTACGTAAGGAGGCAAAGCTTTAATAGGCATTTAGAGCTAAAAGACATTTCTCAGGCGGTGCTGCCGCAGTAGGTAATCCCTGGTCCTGGTTTCATCATGGAACAGGACTTCCTCGAGGCTCCCCACACACCCCCTCAGCAGGGCTTCACAGTGTGTGGAGTCTGGGCTGGGCATGGGGCTCGGAGGGCACCACGCAGGTGGTGGTGGAGGGTGGGGTGCACAGTGGCCCAGCTTCCCACATCCCCCTCCGGGTTCTGTGCCCAGACGCCTTTGAGATCCGGAGGCTGTCCTCTGTGTTCCTGCGGGTGAGGACCAACGTGGGCGTGCGGGTGCTCTACGATCGAGAAGGCCTGCGGCTCTACCTGCAGGTGGACCAGCGATGGGTGGAGGACACAGTGGGCCTCTGCGGCACCTTCAACGGCAACACGCAGGATGACTTTTTGTACGTGCCCCTGCCCTGGAACAGGAAGTGGGGGGGGGGCGTGCCTGTAGGGCCAAGTATCCTAATCTCCCAAACTCCCATGGGCTCTCACGTGCCTGGTATTCACCATTGACCATTTATTTCTCTGCATGTAAATTTAAGTATATTTCTTTAAGGCAATGGCTCAGTCTTCTCTGTGCAGAAGATGCAGAGGTTGTTAAGATGCTGATTTCTGGGTCCTACCCTTTAAGAATCTGCTATAGGTTGAGGCCCAAGAATCTTATTTTTAACTAGAGGCCTGGTGCACGAAATTTGTGCAAGGGGCTTGGTCCTCGCAGCCCCGGCTTCATCCGGAAGGACATCTGGAAGCTCGTTTGGCTGTCTGGTCTAATTAGCATATTATGCTTTTATTATTATAGATAAGCACCACTGCAATTCTAGTCTATGAGGTCTATGGAGCATACCCTGAGAAATACAGCTTTATGGCAAACATCGTAAAATTAGAAGGGGTTTGAGTTGGCTCGTGGTTGTTTGCTTTAATTGACTGTGAACACCTTTAGATGAGTGCAGACCCCAGTGAGCCAGTGAGGCCAGAATCCCTGCTTTCTGTCTCACCAACCCTTCAACTTTCCTGCCTGGTGCTGCTTCCCGTGGACTGACGGAGAGTTGAGAAAGGACTCCCTGGGCTTGGACCCAGTTTAGGGACGTGGGAGGGGTCAGGAGTCAGGCCTTCCAGAAATGAGGAGGAAGGGTTGATCTTGAAGGAGGGGGCTTCCGGCCAGTCCTTTGAGTTACATGCATTGGGCGAGGCAGAAGGAAACACGAAAGGCTTTCTGCAGCCGGAAACAAGAATTCAGATTTGCTCGGAAAACCAGTACAAGAAAAAGCTGAGCGGTTTTCAGTGCACACACACTTACAATGCAGCGTTCTGCTCTGCCTTCCCTGGGGGGGCTGAGGGTAGGGCAGCTGGCTGGACGGTGGGGCAGACCTTGGTTTGCTGTGTGGGCTGCTTGCCACCCTCCTAATTGTGGACTCTGCGGAAATGTGCTCTGTGTCACTGAGGACTCTGCCTGCCCTGGAGCAGTAATGTGGGCAGAGCCTGCCCCCAGTGGACGCCGAGGGCTCTCTTCCTGGGCTTGCTGGCCCCTGGAGATGGCGACGTTTAGAAAACATCTTGCTTCTCCCCCTCGCTCTCCTTCTTGCTCCTCATGTGACTGTCTCCTACCCAGAGAGGAAGGGGGGGCGGGGGAGTTTTCAGGAACCCTGTGGGGAGGGGAGGAAGTCTGCCCCTGTTTCTCTCTCTGACACGAAGAGCTGGGGATGGGTGCAGGAGGCAGGGCAGTGTGGGGCCCAAGCCCAGTGTGAGTCCCTTTGGAACCTGTTAGATGTGATGTGTGTGTGTGCGCACAGCCGTAATTGTGTTTGAATGTGGTTGTGGAGGCCCCGTTGGCTGCTGGCATGTCTGGCACATATCTGCGCTGTGTGTGTTTGTGTGAGAGGTGTGTGCAGGTGGTGTTCTTGGGCCTATGGTGTTCCTGTTCAGGTGGGTACATTTGTGCCTCTTACCGTGTGTGCTTATGCTTGGTCTGTGTGTGTGTGTGTGTGTGTGTGTGTGCGTGCGTACATGGTCAGGGGGGTGCTTACTTGGGTGTACACTGTATGTCCACCTGGGTCCACATGGGCAAGTGTGTGAGTGCGGCTCTGTCTTGGCTGCAGGTCCCCGGTGGGGGTGCCTGAGAGCACCCCACAACTCTTTGGCAATTCTTGGAAAACACTGTCTGCCTGCTCCCCGCTGGCCTCTGGCTCCCCCCTGGACCCCTGTGACATGCACCTGCAAGCCGGTGAGGTGGGGGCAGGGGGGCTGGGGGCAGTGGGGCTGGTTCGAAAGAGAGGAGATGGGAACCCGGGCATGAGGATGCTGGTCCGACTGGGCAGGGGTGCTAAGAAACTGGGGTTCCCTTCTGGTGAGGGCTTGGCAGGCAGGAAGCTTCACGTTCTACCCTGTTAGGTGCACGCCTGTTTGTACTGGCTCCCTTATCTCAGGGCAAAAGCCCAAGTCCTCACCGTGGCCCCATCAGGCCCTACACCCTCTGCCCACCCCCT
>NW_006294347.1:473531-477966 GCF_000327345.1 Myotis davidii | reverse complement strand
TGTCTCGGGGCCGGCCTCGGGCTGGGGCTCCGTGTCGTTGCGTTTAGGCTGGTTGTCAAGGGCCCCCTTGCTGCTCTCCCCACACAGCCAGGCCTCCTCTCCTCTCCAGGCCTTTGCACTTGCTGTTCCCTCCACCTGGAATGCCCTTCCCTCAGAAAACATACTTCTCACCTTTTTCAAGTTTTTGCTCAAACATCATCTTCCCACGGAGGCCTTTCCTGACTACCTACCATTTAAAACCATAATTTCTCCTCCCACCTCACTTTCGATCCCTCTCCTCCTTCCCGGCCTCTCTCCTTAGAGATTTCTCTATGTAAATTGTTCAGTGATGGTCTCCACCGACCAGAATGTACGCTCCATGAGGGCAGAGATTTCGTCTGTTGGTTCACTCCTGTTTCTCCTTCCAGCACGTGGGTTCGTGCCTGGTGGAATGCAATGTATGAGTGCATGTACACATGTGTAACACGTAAATACATACTCCTTCACAGTTATTTATACTCATGCATATGGCCCACCACATACTCACATCCAAACTCACTAAAACATACCCACGCATTCCCAACCAGAAATGCACAGAGGCAGGCACACACACACACACACACACACACACACACACACACTCCCTGAGCTGTGGGGAGGGAGGCAGGGGCTGGGCCTGGGCCCAGCAAGCCTGACCCCCGGCCCCCGGCCCTGTGCCTCCTGTCCGCAGTCTCCTACGCTGTGCAGGCCTGCAGCGTGCTCATGGAGGAGCTGTTTGCGCCCTGCTCCCTGTACCTGAGCCCCGTGCCCTACTTTGAGCAGTGCCGCCGGGACGCCTGCCGCTGCGGGCAGCCCTGTCTGTGTGCCACGCTGGCCCACTATGCCCACCTGTGCCAGCGCCACGGGCTCCCCGTCGACTTCCGCACCCACCTGCCAGCCTGTGGTGAGTGCCCCACCTTGTGCGCCCGTGTGAGGGGGGCTGGAGGAACGAGAACTCCAGACCTGAGTGTCCACCTGAGCTCTCCCCTCGCATGTCCCCAGTCTTCTCCAGCCTCACATCCCGCCTCGCAAACAGCTTCTCCTGCTCTCCACCTCTGCCCAGGGCCCTTGGTCACCCAGGCCTGACGCCTGGGACATGTGGCACCTAACTCCTGTCTTACCCTCACCTCCAGCCCATCTCCAGGTCCTGTCACCGCCCCCCCCACCACCCCCCGCCACCTCTCAGCACTTGCATTGCCACCGCTCTGGTCAGAGCTGGAACAAGCTTTCTAAAGACCACCAGCTCCATGGCCCTTGGGTGCACGTGTGGCTCCATGGGCATGAGCTGGCCCATACCCACGGCACCCCACCCCGGCCACACACCTCCCATCTCTTAGTTGTCTCTGTGCCCCTAGCCCCAGCCCCGGGCCCCACTCTCTGTAAGCCTTAGGGAAATGTCTGTTGAATAAATGAAAAAGTAACAGTACTGGGAGTCAGGAGGCCTGAGTTCTAAGCCAGCCCAGCAGGTCATTGCTATGTGTCCCTGGCAAGGCCATGCCCTCTCTGAGCCAAAGTTTCTCTAGAGGTGACTGGATAGGACGAGTGGTTCTCAGCGTTAGAACATTAGACTCACCCTGGGAACTTTTTCAAATGGACTTCCTGGGCCACATTCAGTTCAATGAAAACAACGTACCTGCGGAGGGGCTGGCATCAGCACCTTTAAAAACTCCCAGGTGGCTTTTGTGTGCAGCCCCAGTGAAAGCAACTGAGGTGGGACAGTCTCAGGGGATCTACTTGCCCCGACAGGGGGTGGGAGACCGGAGGAGTGGGACAGCAGCCAGATTAAGTAAAGAGAAGACCGTCTGGACGAGAGGCTGCTGAGGGGGCATAATTGATCTTAAAAGCATGGAAATGAGAGGGGCAGGAATGTGTGTGTGTGTGTGTGTGTGTGTGTGTGTGATGGGGCGGGTGGCTGTCAGGGGCCAGTGATTTCCACTCCTCCCCCAATATCATTCCCAACGAGGAATGCCCTGCAAAGAACAAGAAACACCAATGGCAGGGCCCAGGCTGAAGTTGGGGGGTGTGGCCCAGCCAGCCGCCCTGCCACACTGGTATAGTGGAAGGCAGTGGGACGCTGCAGTCAGACTGGGTTTAAATCCCGACTCTGACCAAACCTGCTGTGTGACTTTGGGTGAGTGTCTTAACTTCTCTGGTTCTCAGTTCTCCTCATCAGGATAATGACCCCGCACTACACAGTTGTGGGGACAGTTCCATTTTCTAATACAGCACTGTCCTGTGAGGCCACCAAGGAGTACAGCCCCTGTGTGGCCCTGTGTGGACAAACATGCCAGGACCTGGCTGGCCCTGAGGCCTGTGGCGGTGACCTCAGTGAGGACGAGTGTGTGGAGGGCTGTGCCTGCCCACCGGACACCTATCTGGACACTCAGGCTGACCTCTGTGTTCCTAGGTGAGCAGGTCAGCTTGACTTCTGTCAGTCGGGGAGGAGGCTGGGGTCTCAAGGGCACCTGAGACTAGAGAGCCTGCCTGGGCCTCTGATGTCCCTCCTTCATCTCAGAGTCACAGGGCAGATCTGGGTGGGCAAGGTGGGTGGATGGGTGGGCTCCCTCCTCAGCTCTGGCTCTTCAGGCCACTCCACAGAGACAGAGCTACCTCACAGGGAGTGGGACCCTGGAGTCACACTGGGTTTAAATCCCAACTCTGACCTTGACCTGCTGTGTGACCTTGGGTGAGTGTCTTAACTTCTCTGGTTCTCAGTTCTCCTCATCAGGAGGACCATAAGACAGAACCACCCCACAGAGCCAATAGGGTCTCTCTGCCCTCACCTCTCCACTCTGTCCACAAATATTTATTGACCCCCTAGTGTGGGCCCTGCATTTCTAGGTCCGGGGAATTCAACAGTGAACAAACAGAATGCTGTCCTCATGGAGCTCCCATTCTAGGTGGTGGGGTGCATAACAGACAGACAGACAGACAGACAGACACTTATGGGCCTGATGGTGATCAGAGCTACAGAGTAGAGTGAGAATAGGAGTCCTTGGGGTGGGGAGGGTCACCGTTATGTCACCTGAGAGGAGCATGGAAGAAAGGCCTTTCTGATGAGGCAACTTTGGAAGTGAGGGAAGAGCGCTCCAGGCAGAGGGGATGGGACAGCCCTGAGGCCGCTGTAGGCCTGGTCTCAGTGTGGCTGGAAGGCATGATGGGAAGTGGAACCCTCCCAGGATCCCGGGGTTGACAGGCAAGGCCCTTGATTGCCAGCCATTTCTCCATCTGTAAAATGGTTTCGTTTTCGACTGAGTGGGGTGGGGGCTGGAGAGAGGCCCCTTTTGGGGGTAATATCAGAATCACTCAGGCCTTTTTAAACTCCAGAATCCTCCCCGGAGATCCAGCCCCTCCACCCCCGATGTTGAGCATTGCCAAGAGGGGAACCTCTGTAGGGTATATGGGGGAGGGGGAGCAACTGGAGAAGGAGAAAGTGACTGAGAAACCTGGGGGTGGGATGGGTTCAGACTTCCTTTCCAGCCCCAACGGCTCTGTTCCAAGGCCTGCCCTTGGCTATAGCCCACAGGTGCTGTGGGAGGCATGTGAGGAGGAAACAGTCTTTGCCCTCAGATGACCTACAGTGAGGAAGTGGAAGACAGCACAAGGATCCTTGCCTGACAGGGTCCATTGTGAGGAGCTGATGACATGAGGGCCTTGCCTGGTGCTCAAAATATGTGACAACCTATGTGGCACTCCACAGCAATTAGAACAGATGCTGGGTGTGAATGACCAATATGAGACTATGGCCCTGTCCCTGACACGGGATGGGCTCAGGCAGCATGGCCTTGATTTTTCATCCAAAAGAGATTGGCGTTGGGAGAGTACGGAGACCTTGAGTCTGGGGCCCATCCCTGACCTCCGTTCCTGGTGCCAGGCTGGCTTCCTCACTCCTGGGAAATGGGTCACATGTCACAGTAGATGCCATTAGATGCCCCGATGCCCCTGGCTGGCAGAGGAGTGAGTCCCCGTCCTTGGCAGTCCCTGCCTCGGCCCCTGCGTCCGCTCACTGTTCTCTGTTCCTGGCTTTTATAGGAACCAGTGCTCCTGCCACTTCCAAGGAGTGGACTATCCCCCGGGGGACAGCGACATCCCTTCTCTGGGCCACTGGTGAGCTCCCTGTGCAGCAGGGCTGCTGTCTTCCCTGTAAGTGGAAGTTGCTAACTGAAGAAAGCGCATCTGAGTAGGACGTCCCATGGATGGCACCCACCTCTGCACAGGAGCCAGGGACAGGCAGCGGGGGTATCTGTCTGAGCCCAGAGACTGGGTGCAGTGACTCAGGGTCTCCGGGTCCTGCAGTGACGGGGCTTTGGTGTCTGGGCTGTGCAGTGCCTGGGTCAGCTGACCAGCACCTCTCTCTCTCTCTCTCTCTCTCTCTCCCTCTCGCCCCCCCCCCCCCTCTCGCCAGCCAGGACCAGGC
>NW_006294347.1:471679-473370 GCF_000327345.1 Myotis davidii | reverse complement strand
CCCCCCCCCCCCCCCCCCCCCCCCCCCTCTCTGCAGCCACTGCAAAGACGGGGTCATGAGCTGTGACAGCAGAGCCCCAGGTACGGGGACTGGAAGGGAGGGGGCTCTTCCATGTAGTGGGGTTATAGAGAGGAAAGTGGGGAGCTCAAAAACAGATCGGAACGGGGAGCGGCCACCCCCAATCTTGCCCTACACCGAGCCTTCTGTGTTCCCTGCCCTATCGGGAAAGACTCCAGCGTGGAGGGTGGCATCCAGAAATCTGTCCCAGCCTCAGCCCCACCCTGCACCCATCCTTCCTGCTTCTCTAGGAGAGCCTGAGACCGTCTCTCTCAGGGGGGCCAGCTGGGGTCTGGACAGTCCCTGGACTTCCCCTGGGTCCTGGATTTCCTGGGCCTGAGCCATCACGTGTCTACTGAGGCAGACTCTCTGCCCAGTCAGGTGCTGGATGTGGGGGTCACAGAGATGGGGAGGACAGCCTGGGCCTTTGAGACATTCCCAGGCCATAGAGATGAGGGTGAGGTGGCCTGGCAGTGGGTCAGCCTGTGAGGGACTTGGAGGTGGTAGAACGGAGACTGGGGTCTTCAGGGAGGATCTCTTGGGGCAGAGGAGGCCACTGAGGGTGGAGATCAGCACAGAGGGGACCAGAGACTAATTGTATAGCAGGTGGCCAAGAGCAGGGCCTCCAGAGTCAGGCAGCCTCGGTTCAGATCCTGCCCAGCACTCACTAGCTGTGCAGCCCCGGGTAACTCACTTCACCTCTCTGGGCCTTTGTTAACTTTTTGTAAGTAACCTAGACTTCTGCGTTCTCCCCATGTCCCATGTGTATTCCTGAAAGTGTTCTCCTTTGATCACTTCTGGCTTTGGGTTTCCGCCTCTTTGGGACTTTCATTTCATCTCCTGTGGCTATTCCTTTCTCTCTGCTCCACCCCAGGCTGGGCATGAAACTCAGCTCCCTTTTACTGATTTTCCTGAAGATCATGCACACAAGTGTGAGTGTGCACAGCCAACGTGACTGAAAACCTGGCGAGAGAGAGAGAGAGAGAGAGAGAGAGAGAGAGAGAGAGAGAGATTATGTCACAGAAATACGGGTAATGGGAACTGACTTCCTGTTTTTAAAAGCCCTCTGGCCACCTGCCTCACTGCACAGCTACCCTATTTTTGGCTCCTCGTCCCTCTGGGCACTTCCTCTCTATCCTGCCTTTTGCAAGCAGAAGCGGTTTCTCTACATTATATGGGGACATGAAGGAAAGAATACCTCACAGAGCTGTTACAGGAGTAAATAAAAAAACGCATGTGAAGTCGGGGAGCAGTGCCTGGTGGGAGGACATGTTCGGTAGCTGGGGCTGGTAGCTGAGGAGGTGGTCCTGCTGTGAGACACCACACATCCCTCCTCTCCACGTGGGATGTGCACATGGGAACCCAAGGAACATCCAGAAGCAGCCAGGGCACCACAAAGCATCAGGGCCCCATCTCCCCCTGCATCTCCCAGATGCTGGGTCCCCTCATCTCCCTGGCCACCCCTGCCGCCCAGGAGCCCACCCCCAGGCCCGGGTATTCCAAGCATCTTGCTGAGTGCCCATGCTCCTCCCAGCACCCACCCTCTCCTCTTTCAGCCGCTGCCTGCCCAGCCGGCCAGGTCTTCGTGAACTGCAGCGACCTGCACATCGACCCCGAGCTGAGCAGAGAGAGGA
>NW_006294347.1:471234-471652 GCF_000327345.1 Myotis davidii | reverse complement strand
GCCAGCCCGGGGCCCCTGTCTCTCAGGCTGTGCCTGTCCCCAAGGGTAGGTACCTACGTTGCCATGGTCTCCTACTCTCCGACCCTGAGGTGGAATGAGGGTCCAGGAAAACCTCACACAGCTCCGCCACTAGCCCGGAGCTGGCCTGTGACAACATAATGGCCAGTGAGGAGCCTGAGAGAGAGCAGGAGCATGTGGGGTAGAGTGTACCTGTCCCTGCTTATTACCAATAGGCAACCTTGGGTTAAGAAGGGGCCTGGCCTCTCTGAGGCTCAGTTTTTACATCTGTGAAATGGGAATAATAGTAATACCTAGCACCGCAGCAGGTTGTTGTGAGGATAAAACAAGGTACTGAAGTTGAAGCGCTGAGTGGGGTGTGGCAGGCTCTAGAGGTCCAGTGGATTCAATGCCCTGAGAG
>NW_006294347.1:455481-471173 GCF_000327345.1 Myotis davidii | reverse complement strand
CAGAGCCCTCTGGTGACAGTCTGGTGCCCCTATAATCCTCGCAAAAGCAAGGCCCACCCAGTGTCCCTCAGGTGGCATTAAAGCTGTGAAATCCATACGAGGTGGGTTTCGTGGGTTGCCTCGTGGGTGCTCTGTACACAGGTGGCTGCAGGGGCCCTGTACCCAGCTCTGTCAGTTCTCATTCCTGATCTGGTCTTGCTTCAGGTCTGGGCTGAGAAGACAGATGGTGCCATGACTTGGCATTGCAGGGCTGTGTCCTTCAGCCTGTGCAGTGGTCAGTGATCAGCTGGGAGTCGTGGGCCAGGCCTGGCAGCCAAGGGAAGTGAGGGGGTGGGGGGGTCAGGACTTCTAGGGTGGGAAAGGAAAGAGGTAATCATTTGGAGCTTTACTGGTTATGAAACACTTCGATATTACCAGCCCATTCAATCTCAGAGCATCCTTCAAAGAAAGGAGGGAAGGATCATTATTCCCATTTTGCAGATGAAGAAACTGAGGCCGGGGCAGGATGGAGGGAAATGGTCTGCCCTGGCAGCCATGACTCAAAGCCCGCAGTGCTCACTCTAAAGCCTGCGCAATGGTTAGAGTGTGCTTGCTCCACGAGGCCCAAGGCCTGTTCCCCTACACAGAAGTCACAATGTGGGTGATGAGCCTGCCCCTTCCTAGGCAAGGGCATCCACAAGAAGCCCCGTGAGGTCTCAAGAACCAGCGCAGGATCCTAGGCCGACTGCCACCTGCTGCCAGGCCCCAGAGGAGCTTGCGAAGGGTGTCTGTCACTGAAGGCCTCTGTGGCACTGTCCTGTGTGCACCAGACAGGGAGAGCCAGGGCCTCCGGGGTCAGGAGCGGAGGGCCAGTCACTGCCCAGCACGGTGGGAAGGCCGCAGAGGGAAGGTGGAACTGGGGGGTGGGGGTTGGGGGGGCGTGGACTGGAATGGGAGACTTGGCTCGGTTCTGCCAGTGACTCATCACGTGACCTCTCTCAACAGATCCTCGTCTGTAAATTGAGGGTTGAGGGCTCCCTCCCGGAGGGGACTAGGGAATGGAGGATTTAGCGAGACCCCTCTTGTGAAGGAGCTTTGGGGTTCTCTAGGGATGTATGTGCTCCTCAAATAATAATGTGCTCACGAATCTCCACCAGAGACTCTGCATTTCCAACCAGCTCCCTGGAGACCCTGTGCTGCTGGTCTGGGGACCTCAGCATCAAGGGTCTAACGCCCTGTCCAACACTCGGGACTCATTTAACCCTGAAGAGCTCAGAAGCCAGAGTGGAGTTCCCTTTTCACTCCCAGGCTCTGAAGGGGAGGAGAGGATGGGAAGGTTTCCAATGGGCTGGGTGACCTTGGACAGGTTACCCGGCCACTCGGGCATCTGTTTTCTTGTCTGTAAGGCCCGGCTGGCTGCTGGCAGGACCCGTCTGAGCGGGCAGGACCCAAATCCTCCTCCCCTGCCCCAGGCCTCTCACAGGTCAATCTAGGTCCCGGCGCTGTGCCAAGAACACCGCAGTCTGAGGGCTTCATGTTTGTCATTCATTATGTGGCATCACTTGGTTTTTCTGAGCCTGGGTTTGCTCCTCTGGGAATCGAGGGCAGTAGGCTGGCTGCTGGCAGGACCCGTCTGAGCGGGCAGGACCCAAATCCTCCTCCCCTGCCCCAGGCCTCTCACAGGTCAATCTAGGTCCCGGCGCTGTGCCAAGAACACCGCAGTCTGAGGGCTTCATGTTTGTCATTCATTATGTGACATCACTTGCTTTTTCTGAGCCTGGGTTTGCTCCTCTGGGAATTGAGGGCAGTAGCACCCACCCTGCAGGGTTCTCCTGAGGTTGAAATGAGACAGAGCTGCAAGGAGCCGGCACTGCTCAGCAGTGCTCCATGAAGACTCGTTCTCTTCCCCTTTTCAGCGTTCAACCCCATCACCTCCTGGGTATTTGCCCTCGTGGCTCATGTACCGTATCAGATGCCCCATGAGGAGCTCCCACACCTCCCACGGGGGCTTCTCCAAGGGAAATTATTACAACCTCAACTTGTAAGGAAAGGGCAGGCATCTCCTAGCCTCGTGGAGCATCCTCCTGGGATTTGGGATAAGGTTCTCAATGATGTCCAAGCACCGTCCTAGCAACCCCTGTTGGGGACCCTCTGGGCCCCCCTTGGCTCCCATGCCTCTCCCCATAGTGTTTCTAAGAACCTCAGGATGCTGTGTATTGCTGCAAAGGACCTGGCCACTGCAGGGGCCACGGAGGCTGGCGGTGTCACTGCAAGGGACCTGGGCCACTACAGCCTAGCACAGTGGTGATGTACTATCTCACCACCTCCTGGTGAGTTAGCCCCTTAACCTCAGGTTCCTCATCTTACAGTGGCGGAGAGTAGGCACTCATGTGAGCAGACAGCATTGTCTTCTTTCATTTGGATCCCATGCATTTGCAATTGTCCCCCGAGGGGGCCTTGGAACTAGAAGGTCCTTTAACAGTTGAGGAAAGGGCGCTCCACAGATTGAGGGCACCTGGGGGACAGAGGCCAAAGCTCCAAGTCTTTTCTCACTCCTCTCTGTGGTGGGCACGAAGCAGGTGCTCGGGGATGCAGTCAGGCCTGCAGAGGGCCGGAGGGAGCACTGGATGGTAGGTGGAGGGAAGACCTCTGAGGAAGCGTCTAGAGGCCGGGCCTGGGGCTGGAGGTGGAAGGCAATGAGCCAGCCCACTGCTGGTGCCTGATGCAATTATGGGGAGAGGAGGGGCAGGAAAACAATGTTACTGTGTCCATTCCCGGTGCTAGGCAGTGTGCCCAGCTCTGTAATTAGATTCTCATAATGACCTTGAGAGGAAGGTGTCATTATTTTCCTTTTACGCATAAAAAAGTAGAGGCTTAGGAAGGTGGCTTCAAGGAAAGCGTAATGGGTGAAGCGCAAGCCTTTCCCCCCGCTTCCTCCCACAATCGCAATGACATGCTGGTGATGGAGTAAATAAGATATACATCCCCAGCGACAAGGAGAACACCAGTGGGGTGACAGTGGACAAGATGGGTCCATCGTTTCTGAAGGAGGAATGAGCTGGGTGTGTGGAAACTGACCTTGTGAGCAGAGGTTGGCAGCTGATGCCTGGGCAGCCAGGAGAGCAACCTACTTCCTGCCGACAGCTCTAGGACAGGAGGCTCTGGGAATCCCAGAAGGTGGGTGGGAGGCAGGGAGACAGGTAGACGAGTCTCAAGCCGTGTCAGGAGCAGTTAGACCACTGGCCCGCTTCCCCACCCCCGGGGGTCCTGAGACTGCCCTAGTGCCACCCAGCAGGAGAGAGGTGGTAAGAGTTCCTAGAGAAACCAAATCCGAGGCTTTGATCTTAGGGGGCAAGGAGGGATGAGAGATGGAGTGAAAACTGGGAGATGGGAGGAAAACCTACTGGGTCCCCTGCCTCTTCCCCAGCCTGGTTCCCAGGTCGGGGCATCAAAGCTTTAGCCTCCCAGGCCACAGATGAAAGAGAATTCTTCTCTATATAATTGGCTGGGGCTAAAGAAAACAAACAACAGAAGCTGGCATTTGGGGGATTCCCAAGAAAATGGTGGGTCCCCCTTAAATATGGAGGCTCCAGTCAGCCTTTGGTGCCTCACTGTGTTTTTTTTGTCCTTTTAATTTTTAAAGACTTAGGCATAACTTATATGTAATAAAATGCACAGATTCTGAGTATACAGCTGTGCTAAGCTTTGACAAATCTATATCCTCTTGTAACCCACACCCCTCTCAAAATATAGAAACTTCAGTCACTTTAAAAAATTCCCTCCTGCCCTATGCCTTTCCCCAGGTGGTCGCCCCCCCCCCACCCCATCCTTCACCAGGGCCTTCCTTTCAGCATAGAGAGCCTCTGGCTGTTCTGGGTGTTCATGGCCATGGACTCAGACAGTATGACATCGGTCTTCCTTTCCTTAGCATATGTTTTCGAGGTTGATCCACATGGCGACACTTTCCAGTTGTTCGTTTCTGTTTACTGCTTAGCAGTATTCCGTTGTGTGAACAGACAGTAATTCACTTACCCACTCAAACGCTGATGGCTGTTCCGGTTGCTTCCAGTTAGGGGCTGTTTTGAATAAGGCTGCTCTGTCTTTCTCTGGGGTGAGCAGGTTGGCATGGAATTGGGCCCCAGGGTGGGTTTCTGTGTAACCAGATGAGAAACTTCCAAATAATTTTCCAAGGCGCTGGTACAATCGTACACTCTCACCACGGGAGAGGGCTGGCCGCAGCAGCTTCTCACCAATGCTTGGTGTTCTCTGACTTTTTATGTTTTGTCATTTCAGTGAGAACACAGTCCTAGCTCACTACAGTTTTAATTTGTATTTCCCTAATGACTAACGATGAGTCCTTTTTCACAATCTGTTTGTACAGCTTCCTTTGCGAAGTGTCCATTCAAGTCTTTTGCCTATTTTTCATTGGGTCGATATTTAAAATTGAGTTGTACAAGCTCTTCATATATCCCGGATGGAAGCCCTTTGTCCGACATATGAATTGCAAATGTTTTCTTCCAGTCTGTGGTTTGCCTGTTCATTTACGTAATGTGTTTCGTATGTCTAAAGACTTCTGATGAGCAGAAGTTTTAAATTGTGGTGATGTCTAGTAATTGGCCATTTCTTTCTTTAGGATTAGTGCTGTCTGTGTCCTAAGAAATCTCTGCCAACTCCACGGTTGCAAAGATACTCTCCTATGTTTCCTTCTAGGAGCTTTACAATTTTAGCTTTTACATTTGGGACTATAAGCTATCTAAAATTATCATATTTTGTATATGTTGCAAAATGAAGTCAAGTTTTTAATTTTTTCTCTGATGGCTATCTACTGGTTCTAGCCTCATTTTTTAAAAAAATAAGACTTTCCTCTCCTTATTGAATTGTTTTGGCACTTTTGTAAAAAAAAAAAGAAACAACAACAACAATTGACTTTAGAAATGTGGGTCTATTTCAGGACTCTGTTTGGTTTCATTGATCTATTTTTCTATCTTTAGGCCTATATCACACTGTCTTGATTTCTAAAGCTTTATAGGAAGTCTTAAAATCAGAAAGTGATAGTGCTCCAACTTTGTTGCTTTTCAAAGTCTTTTTGGCCCTTCTAGGTCTTTGCATTTCCATGTAAATTTGGGATCAGCTTGTTAATTTCTTCCAAAGAGTCTCTGGGATTTTGTTCAATCTGTAGATCAATTTGGGGAGAACTGGCGCCGTCACACTCATGAGTCTTCCGGTGCACAAACATGGTGTTATCAGTTCATCTATGGAGTCTTCTTTCATCTCTCTCAGCCATGCTTCAGTTTTCACATAAAGGTTTTTGCACATTTGTTATTGAATTTATTCATAAGCATTTGATGTTTTTATTGTGCATTGCATCTAAGTTGTCAACTTTATTGACTTGATACTGTATAAATATTGCTTTGTTTTCCTTTTAATATCTGTAGGGTATGCAGTGCTGTCTCCTCTTTGTTTCTGATATTGAAGATTTTATTTATTTACTAGAGGCCCGGTGTACGGATTCGTGCACCAATGGAGTCCCTCAGCCTGGCCTATGAGGATCAGGCTGACACTGGCTCTTTGACAGGCCCCGAAGGGTCCCAGATTGAGAGAGGGCAGTTCCCGGGTAACACATCCTGGAATCTGGCTCCCTCCTCTCTGGTTCTGGGTGTGTCACCCAAGAACCACAGCTGCCAAGTTACAGCAGCTCAGCAGCTCCTGTGTTGAGCATCTGCCCCCTGATGGTCAGTGCACGTCATAGCTACCATTCAGAGTGTCTGCCCCCTGGTGGTCATTGCGCATGATAGCTACCAGCTGGCCAGTTGAACTAGGCTTTTATATATAAAGATTTGTTTTTTACTATCCAGTCTAACCAGAGCGTTGCCAATTTTATTGATCTTGTCCAAGAACCAACTTCTGGTTTTATTGATTTTATGTTTTCTATTTTAATTCTGCTCTTATTTCTATTATTTCCTTCTTATTACTTACTTTGAATTTAATTTGAGTTGATTTTCTAATTTAGACATTTTATTGCAATTCCTTCTTATTTTCTAATATAAGTATTTAAAGCTAAAAATTTCCCTGTAAGCACTGCTTTAGCTGCACTCTACTAATAGTGATACAATGTGTTTTTATTTTTTTGGTAATATTTTCTAATTTCCTCTTTGATTCATGGTTTATTTAGAAATGCTACTAAATTTTGGAATATTTGGAGGTTTCCTTATATCTGTTCATTCCTGGTTTCTAATTTCATTTCATGGTGGTTAGAAAATATTCTTTGTATGATTTAAAGGCTTTGAAATTTTTTTATGGTATAAAATATAGTTATCTTGGTGAGCTTTCCATGTGTGCTTGAAAGCAATGTGCTTTTATTGGATAGAGAGTTCTTTTATTGGATAGAGAGTTCTTTAATTGTCAATTAGGTAGAGAGCATTGTTAGACCTGTTCAAATCTTTCACATCTCTGATGATTCTTTTTGCCTATTTGTTCTATCATCAATGGAGTGGAGTGTTGGAATCACCAACTATAATTATAGATTTGTCTCTTTCACCTGTTAGTTCTGTGAGTTTTTCTTCTGTTTCGTTTGTTTTTTAGGCTTTGTTACTTAGTGCATGCCATTGAGGATTGTTATGGTCTCTTGATAAATTGACTCTTTTATTGTCATGAAATAGCCCTCTTTATTACTGTTAATGCCACTTGTCTTGAAGTCTACTTTGTCTGATGTTAATATAGCCATTCCGTCTTTCTTATGACTGGTTATTTCCCCCACCATTTACTTTAACCTTATCTGTGCTTTTATATTTCATTTGTGTCTTTTGTAAACAGAATATAATTGGATGTTGCTTTTTTAGCTGATGTTACAGATTCTCCCTTTTTATTGGAGGATTTATGCATTTGCATTTAATGTAATTTGACTAGATTCAATACTACCATCTAGTTATTATCTGTTTGTTCTATTCTTTTTTTTTATTCTTCTGCCTTCTTTTAGGTTAAGTATTTTCCAATATTCTATTTTATCTCCTTTATTAATTTTAAACTATATATCTTGGCATTTTTGCAGTGTTTCTAGAGATTATATGTATCTTTTATTTATCAGTTTACCACAAATTAATATTATTCCACTCTATGTAGAACATTTGCAACAATGTACTTTCATTTATTTCCTTCTCACTCCTATTAGTGTCATACATTTTACTTTTATATGTTATAAACCCCACAATTCATTGATGTGAATCTTGCTCTCAATGTTCTTATCTCTTAAAGAAGTTAAGAAATAATTTTTTACGTTTACCAACAGATTTTCCATTTTTTCAATCTTTTCATTCCTTCACATGGAGCTGCGTTTCCATCTTCCTGAAAAACTTCATTTAACATTTACTGCAGGTCTACTGGGTGTTCCATGGGGAACGTGGTCTGTTTATTAGTCTACAGCTGGTGCTGAGGGGCAAATGGCATCTAGCCTGGTAGGGGGACGTGGCTGGTAGGGCGTAGCCTTGCTTCCTGATGAATGGCAGAGCTGGGCCAACTTTGTGCCTGGTTTTTCCAGTTACCACGGTACCTCTGAATCCCACTGGGCAGGATGGTAGTGGTACATGGCCAGTCTCTTCTAGGGTAAATGCCAAGAGCCACCCTGGATGTCCATGTGGTTACGGGGTACTCCCCAGATGGCAGAAGTGGGAAGGGCGCTCTCCTGACCACCTGCTTACTGTGTCCCGCAGCCTCCTCAGACATGGGGATGCATGTTTCCTGCCAGAGGAGTGCCCATGCACCTGGAAGGGGAAGGAGTATTTCCCTGGGGACCAGGTCATGTCTCCCTGCCATACCTGGTAAGTGAAGGCCCCACCCAGACTCTAGCTTTATCTGGAGGTGGGGTGGGTAGATATGGGATGCAGGATCATGAACACAATCAAGCATGCCCCTTCCATATTCATGTTGTAGGGGTTTTGCCTCCATACACCAGTGTATGCATAGAAAGAATTTTAGGGGTGTTTTTGTGAGTATTTACATGAATGTGATTTGTTCAGACATGTATATAAATGTATACATGCATCTTTGTAAACTTGATGATGTGTTTGCATATTTATATAAATGCATAAGGTGGGCAGAAATCCAAAACCCATAGAGTGTATACATGAATGTATATGCAAGTGCATGTGAATAGGTGGGCATTCATAAACTTGAATATGTTAGTGAATATATACAATTATGGATTTGTGTATGTATACAGGTATGTTTATATATATGTGAGCATATGCATTCTCACAATCAATGAGGCCTCTCAACAGGCTGGGCAGCTTCTACTGCGGCCACCTCTGCCAGGTGCCTCAGAGGTTCCAGCTGGGGCTTTCCAGGGCTCCGAGAGTCCTGATGCTCCTCCAGCCTTCGTGTATCTGCAGGATGGAGGCAGCCCTGACATGCTCCAGGGGCCAGGGGCCAGCTCAGGGGCCCCAAAGCCCTGGCTCCTGCCACTCTCTGGCCAATGACCAAAGCATATCAGCTAGAGCAGTGGGGCTAAGATGGGGAGGGGAAGGAGACAGGACCAGGATGCCTCAGCTCATTCCAATGGGGCCTCCCACCCAGTGGAACCCAAGTCTTGTCCTAGTCCCACATCACATTCCAGTAACTGTCCAAAGGGGTCAGACTGGGTACAAGACCCTGGGTACAGTGGCTTTGGGTCAGGCTGGGTACAAGGCCTGGCTGGGTACAGTGGCTTTGGATCGGGCTGGGTACAAGACCCTGGGTATAGTGGCTTTGGGTCAGGCTGGGTACAAGACCTGGATAAAGTGGCTTTAGGTCAGGCCAGGGACACTGACCCATGGTCTCGTGTTTCAGATATGAGCGTGTTCTGTACGAGCCCTTCCCAGCCCCTCAGCTCTCCTGAACTGTCTCTTGTAGGCTGAGGAGCATCTCCTAGACTCAGGGTTTCCTCTCACCCTAATGAGTGTGTCACATGGAGTGTGCAGAGGCTGTGTGCTCCAAGGGTGGTTTCTCCTACATAAAGGGATGCACAATCCCACCCTCCAGGCTTCTGTGGGAGGCTGATGATGTTTATTGGTCCCTGGTCCAGGAGCACACAGTGAGAGCTCAGTAGGCAATGTCTCCGTCAAGGATATTCAGGGGGTTGGGGGTACCCTGCCAGCTGGTCCGGGTGCATGTGTTTCAGCGTGTGCCAGCAAGGCTCCTTCCAGTGTGCCCTCCATCCCTGTGCCGCCACCTGCACGGCCTATGGCGACCGGCATTACCGCACGTTTGATGGGCTCCCGTTTGACTTCGTGGGCGCATGCAAGGTGCACCTGGTCAAGGTGAGCCCCTGGATGCGTCTGCCCGGCTGGCTCCATGAGGGCCCTGGGTAGCTGAGGCTGCAGACCTGTCAAAGCCTGGTGATGCTCTGGACCCCAGTGTGATGCTGATTGGGTAGTTGGGGGATCTAAGCCCTGGAGTGCGGCTATCCAGAGGTGGAAGGAAATGTCGAGGAGCAAGCCAGAGGCTGGACAGAGCTCACCAGTCCTAAAATGCTCCACTGCCTGTTCACTCACCATTATAACCGTGGGTCCTTGTGTTCTTCTGTCTATAGTAAGAGCTAGTGCCTTTTGAACTTTTGTTATGTGTATGGTGGTCGACTGAGCACTGTTTGTGGATTATTTTACTTCATTCTGACAGCAGCCCTACGAGGTAGTTATTGACCCCATGTTATACTAGTAGATGTAGCAACTGGGGCTTCGAAAGGGTAGGTATGTTGCCCAAGGTCACACTGCCAGGCAGTGGCAGAGCTGGGTCAGGTTTGAACTAAGAAGCCTGACTGGAGAGTTGGTGCTTAAGGAGTCATGTGGAGGAAGAGGCATGGCGATGGGGCGGGGCACAGTAGAAGCAGGATCCCCTCCAGCAGGAGGAAAGGGTACCAGCAGGGTAGGTGGGAGGGTGCCAGAGACACACCAGGGATCCTTGGTTTTGCTAAGGGCCAGTCTATTTCACTATCTATATATATATGTAAAAGAGTAATATGCAAATCAACCAAACGGCAGAACAACCAGAACAACCACTCGACCAATCGCTATGAGGCACACTGACCACCTCTTGGTCCCTCCCCCTGGCTGGCAGGCTCCGATCCCCCAATGGCAAACAGGGAACTGGAGGATGGGAGGCGGTGGGGGTGGGACCAGCTGCCGGCAGCCGGGGAAGATGGCCCTGATCACAGGCCAGGCCTAGGGACTGTACCTGCACACTAATTTCGTGCCCGGGCCTCTAGTGTAATAATAATAAACCTTTTATGGAATGAGTCCTATCTATGGGGCACATAATTTCAAAGCTCCACAGACCCCATTTTATTTTTTAAATTTCAAAGCTAATATATGCCTTTCGCTAAGATTTAAAATAATAGAATAGCATATATTAAAAACAAATATTCTTCCTCATATATTTCCTGTTCCTAACAGGTGTGAATCCTGAAAGATCATTTTTCATCACACACACACACACACACACACACACACACACACACACACTTTGTTTTGTTTATATGGATAAGTTTCTACAATTTGCTTTTCCCCCCACTTAGCAGTATACCTTGAACATTATCTCATATAGTGGGTGCACACTTTTTTCTTTCTTCTTCCTGTTGAATTCTGCAGAGAGGACATGCTCTAGTTTTTTATTATTCCCTCACTGATGGATGTTTAGGCTGTTGCCAATATTTAACTGCACAATGAGTACTTTTGTGAAAGTATCTCTAGACTTTTAGAAGTGAAATTGCTATAAGAAGCATGTACATGTAAAATATGGCTTAATGCCTGTAAATTGCCCTCCAGAAAGGCTTACACTGCCACCTACCTTTATCACTATATGTGAGACAGTGTCCCTTCCCCCACGTGCCTGTTCTCCTATTATTCATTCATTCATTCATTCATTCATTCATCCATTCACTCATCAGATACTTTTTGGAGAGTCACTACATACTAAACACTGCACTGGGTGCCCCCTCACCCCCCCCCGCAGGGGACACTGAGCTTCAGAAGACTGAAGTGGGTTGCCCAAAGTCACACAGCTAATAAGAAGTAGAAGTGAGTTGAAAGCCACTTCAGAGTTCGTGTCCCTCTACCCCCGTGCCTCTCAGCAGACCTCTTCTCTTGCTGGTTCACTAAACTAATTTGTTTTCTCCTCAGAGCACATCAAATTTCAGCTTCTCTGTGATTGTAGAAAATGTAAACTGCTACAGCTCTGGCATCATCTGCAGGAAATTTATTTCCATTAATGTTGGGAACTCACTCATCATCTTCGATGACGACTCGGGAAATCCCGTAAGGCCTGGTGCAGGTGAAGGTAGTAGGGTCACTTGGCAGGTTAACAGGGGCTGAGCCCGGAAAAAGGCTAAGGACTAGTTTCTTTACCACAGCAATTTCTCTGGGAGCCCTGGAATCAGTAGCTCAGATTGTTCCTGACCTTGGCCAGGGTCAGGAACACAGAGGTCAATGTCAAGGTGTGAGGGAGGCATAGGAGTTGGTGAGGTCCCGGGGCTGGGCAGTGACCTGTAGCCAGGCCCAGCTGTCCCAGGTGTTGGGGGACACTTTGGCCTCAGGAATGACCACCTCTGTCGCCTCAGAGTCCTGAGAGCTTCCTGGACGAGAAGCAAGAGGTCCACACGTGGCAAGCAGGGTTTTTCATGCTGGTGCATTTCCCGCGGGAGCACGTCACCCTCCTATGGGACCAGAGGACCACAGTGCACATCCAGGCTGGGCCACAGTGGCAGGTAGTCACATGACAAGTGACCCTCCAGGAGCCATCTGCTCCTGCCTGGGGCTGAGCCGAGCCACTGGGTGTCCGTGGGTGAGCTGTACCCTCACGGGGGAGCCAGCAGCAGCATGCCTCTGTCCTGTCCTCCCCACCCCTTCTTCTCTGACCCTTCACCTTCTCCTCTTCATCCTCTTCATCCTGGGACCTCAGTAGTTGCTTCTGGGTTCAGGACAGATTCCTGGGCTCATGGCAACCCCCTGCCCATGGTTCACCCCTGGCGAGCCTGCAACTGACATGGGTCCTCTCTTCTTCCAGGGCCAGCTGGCGGGGCTCTGTGGGAACTTTGACTTAAAAACCATCAATGAGATGAGGACCCCGGAGAACTTGGAGTTAACTAACCCCCAGGAATTTGGCAGCAGCTGGGCTGCTGTGGAGGTAAAGCCCCCGTGAGCTGGGCCCTGGCTAGCGCGAGAGGACCTGGCCCAGGTCAAGCAAAAGGGACACTGGTGTGAGGCTGCTCCTTCTTCTCTCGGCCTCTGAGCTGTGTCCCCAGCCCAGACTATCCTGTGGCCCAAGGACACCTACCATCCCATCTCACAAATCCGTGCACACCTGCCCTGGGCCAGGCTCCGGGGGGGGGGGGGGGGAAGGATTGGGAAGGAGACAGTCTCTGTCTAGGAGAGATGACCACCTAGCAGGAGGGCGAGGCTTGTTCAAGCATCACCATCTTACCCACGTCTGTGCCCCCAGTGCCTGGCACTAGGTCTGGCAACAGAGGAGAAGCCAAGAGAGACCCATGTGGGGTGAGGCAATTTGAGAAGGCTTCATGAGGTGGTGGAACTAGTGTGGTACTTAAAGAATAGGACCAACTTAGAAGGATGAATATATCAGAGAGAAGACCTCTGAAAAGGGAGAACAATATTAGCAGAGGCAGAAATGAGGAGGGTGTCTGACTGAGGCTGCCAGGCTGTGAGCACTGACCCTGGGTTCTTGTCTTGGGTCATCAGTGACTTGGGTAACCTTAAGTCCCATCTTCTCTGGTCCTCTGTGAAGGGTTTGTGCCAGGAGAGGTATAGTGAATAGATTTCATCTCATCTGACAACTCTGATCTGCGAGAAGAGGCTGCCAGGGATGCTATGTTGAGAGATATCTAAGGCTTGTGTCAGGCTCAGTTGGAAGGAAAACTGATTAGTTATCTCTGCCATGGGGCAGCAGTGGAGGGTGGGGATGAGTGTTACATAGTCGCTTTTCCTGGATTGAGTAGTTTTAGGTCCTTAATTCTCTGTTGGGGAGCAGACAGAGATGCGCCCATGTGGACTGGGGTCAGGACAGCTGTCAGTCATGGCCTGGAGCTCAATGTCATCCTAAGGCGGGACAAGGCTGTTCTCACAGCCTCAGAAAGATGTGCTCTGCCCCATTCTCGTTCTGGAGAAGCTGAGTGGTTGACTAACCTTTATTGCTCCCCTCCTTCCACCAGCTATTTCTCTCTTGCTACTCGCCTTGGGCATTTCCCCGGGAGGCTGTAGTGAAAATGTAGGCCTGAGGGAGGAGGGGGGTCAGCTGACATCAGGAAATCGTTTTATCTATAGCTGTGCAGCAACAGTCCCTCGGGCTAAACAGCAGTCAGCCATCTACACGTATGATCGGTTTCTGTGGGTCAGGAGTCAGGGCACGGCTTGCCCGGTCCTCTGCCTCAGGTACCACAGGCTGCAGTCAAGCTGTCCGCTTCGGCTGGGCTTTCCTTCGCTTTGGAGGGTGGGGTGGGAGGATCTGCTTCCTCACCCACTCACGTGGCAGTCAATAGCATTCAGTTCTTTGTAACCGGGTAACTGAGAGCTTCAATTTTTTGCTGGCTGTTGTCTGGAGAGACTCCAGCAAGATGGGCTCTACAAATAATGCAACAGAGTCATGCAATCACTGACATAACCACGTCCATCCATCACCTTTGCTGTCTTCTGTTGGTTTAAAGCAAGTTCTAGGCCGCTCCCACTCTCACGGGGAGGGGGTTATACAAGGACATGAACCCCAGGAGGTGGGATCAGGGGGTCACTCTAAGAGTCTGTCTGACCACATCTGGCAACAGGCGTTTGGGGGTAGGGAGGTCCACAGCCCTGCCTTTGCCCTCAGTGCCCAGACACCCTCGATGCCCGGGACACGTGTGTCCTGAATCCTCTCCGAGAACCGTTCGCCAAGAAGGAGTGCAGCATCCTGCTCGGCGAGGTGTTTGAGACCTGCCACCCTGTGGTGAGTGGGCCCCAGCCAAAGCCACTCCTGACCCCACCTTTCTCCTCGGGTCCCTCCTGCTCTCAGACCCCAACCCCCGTCATACTTCGGGAGAGACACCTCAGGCCTAGAGGGGAGACCCATTGCTGCCATTCCCCTGCCTCCAGCTCGGATGAAATAGTCTGTCCTGTTTCCCCAGACAACCCAGGACAGACAGCAGGACAAACAGAGCTGTGCCCTTTCGAGCCTATCTCCACCTGGCTCTTCCCCGGGCAGGAAGTTCTTCTGAACAATGAAGAAGTGGAGACAGAGGAGAGCTGGGGCTCAGCTCTGCTCCGCAGCCTCCAGGCCCCCAAGGCAGCTGTCTCTGGCCCAGGCTGGCAGTTCATGCCCATGTCTGCTCCTCAGCCCCACCTCCAGCCCCAGGATCCAATGGCTTAGGCCCTGATCCTGCCTGCATGGCAGCTCACACCATCCTGTGGTCCCTTCGTGTTTCTGCTGCTCCCTGAGGCTGATTGGCATCAGTTGAGAATCTCCCAGGTAAACATTCAGGGTCGGTCCTCTGACCTCTGACTTCTGACCTCCTCTAGGTTGATGTCACTTGGTTTTACTCAAACTGCCTAACAGACACATGTGGGTGTAGCCGTGGCGGTGACTGTGAGTGCTTCTGTGCCAGCGTGTCCGCCTATGCCCACCAGTGCTGCCAGCACGGGGTGGCCATCGACTGGCGGACCCCACGTCTCTGCCGTGAGTGTCCAAGCACCTGAGGGGGAGAGTGGGGCCCTCTGTGGGCAGGCCTGGGGCGGGGACCATCACTCTGTCTAGCATTCATTGAGTACTTACTCTGTGCCAGGCACCAGCTGCTCTGTGTGTATCACTCATTATCTAGAGGCCTGATGCACAAAAATCGTGCAAGAGGCTCGGCCCTCGCAGCCCTGGCTTCGTCCGGAAGGTCGTCCAGAAGGTCGTTTGGCTGTTTGGTCTAATTCACATGTTATGCTTTTATTAGTATAGATTCTTTACCAACTACCCTATGAAAGGACTGTTTATTCCTGTTTTAGAGTTGAAGAAACAGGTTAGAGAGAGATTAAATAAGAGATGCGCAGGTTCACCCAGTGAGCCTGGCTGTAACCTATGCTCTTAACCACTGTGCTAGAGGAGTCAGGAGTCCTGGATTCCAGGCTCAGAGCTGCCATTTGTGACCTCAAACAAGCCTCCAACCTCCCTGGGGCTCAGTGTTCTCATCTGAAAAAGAATAGACTTGTCCCACCAGGTTTATTGTGAGGGTCAAATGGGATAGTGAATGTAAAAGCCCTTTGTCAGCTGAGACCTGTTGTCAGAAGCAGCCCAAGACATCAGCATACCTAGGGCCTTGTGGTTTACAAACACTTTTGGTTGCACACTCTTATCAAGTAAAAATATCTTGAACACACACACATATGCATACACAGGTACACATACATGTGTATATTATCAGCATAAATGTATATCACGAAATAGATAAAAAAGTAAATATTTTTAAAATGAAAAAAATATAGAGAAATTTAAATGATTGATTATTGATTATTTCTTGCTGCATAACAGTGATCTTCCTGGTGCAAGCACGCCTCACTTTGCAGTGCTATGGTTATTACACAGGCCTTGGGTCTGAACCCTCTGGGACTCAAGCTCCATCAAGCAGGGTGACCTGGGCACATTGCTTGCACTGAGCTGTAATCGAGGGTTCGGGGGACTGTACCTACCTTGCAGGGTGCTGTGAGGTTTACATGAAGTTC
>NW_006294347.1:447094-452008 GCF_000327345.1 Myotis davidii | reverse complement strand
GCAGGCACAGCGCTGCCTGTCTCCCATCTAGGAGAGGTGACACACAGGGACCCCCAACTGAGATCCCTCATAAGAGCTGTGATAGCTGTGTCCTGTGGAGCCCAGCAGGAGGGCCAATGCTGGTGTGTGGCAGGAGGGATGCAGGGAGAGCTTCACCGCGGAGGTGACATTTGAGCTGGGCCCCAGAGATGAGGAGGCGTTTGCCAGGCACAGGATGGGAGGACGCTGAGGGGCGGGGAGGGGGCAGCCTGAGTAGAGACACGCGGCTGGGCACAGCAGGCTCTTTCAAGGAACAACAAGGGAAGCTTAGTGTGGCAGGGGCATAGGTGTGGGGAGGGGAGGGGGGTAGGCAGGGGCTGGGCGTGAAAGGCCCCCGAATTCAAGCTGGGCTCTTGGACTCCCTCCTGAGGGCAATGGGAGCTACTGATGAGTCCCAGCATGGAGTGTTAGGAAGGTGACTCAGGCACTTGGGGAGGAGGCCCTGGAGGTGGGGAGCACACCAGAGGCAGGGAGGTCACTTACAAGGCTGTTATAATTGTCTAGGCGTCCAGAAGGTCGTTTGGCTGTTTGGTCTAATTCACATGTTATGCTTTTATTAGTATAGATTCTTTACCAACTACCCTATGAAAGGACTGTTTATTCCTGTTTTAGAGTTGAAGAAACAGGTTAGAGAGAGAGATTAAATAAGATGCGCAGGTTCACCCAGTGAGCCTGGCTGTAACCTATGCTCTTAACCACTGTGCTAGAGGAGTCAGGAGTCCTGGATTCCAGGCTCAGAGCTGCCATTTGTGACCTCAAACAAGCCTCCAACCTCCCTGGGGCTCAGTGTTCTCATCTGAAAAAGAATAGACTTGTCCCACCAGGTTTATTGTGAGGGTCAAATGGGATAGTGAATGTAAAAGCCCTTTGTCAGCTGAGACCTGTTGTCAGAAGCAGCCCAAGACATCAGCATACCTAGGGCCTTGTGGTTTACAAACACTTTTGGTTGCACACTCTTATCAAGTAAAAATATCTTGAACACACACACATATGCATACACAGGTACACATACATGTGTATATTATCAGCATAAATGTATATCACGAAATAGATAAAAAAGTAAATATTTTTAAAATGAAAAATATATAGAGAAATTTAAATGATTGATTATTGATTATTTCTTGCTGCATAACAGTGATCTTCCTGGTGCAAGCACGCCTCACTTTGCAGTGCTATGGTTATTACACAGGCCTTGGGTCTGAACCCTCTGGGACTCAAGCTCCATCAAGCAGGGTGACCTGGGCACATTGCTTGCACTGAGCTGTAATCGAGGGTTCGGGGGACTGTACCTACCTTGCAGGGTGCTGTGAGGTTTACATGCGGTAGCACATGTAAAGCACTCGGCATAATGCTCTAGCTATTGCTGTTATATGTCATGGCGACGTGGGTGCTGGCATGTCCTGAGCCCTGGGGCTCCGGCAGGATGACCTCAGGAAGGAGGGGGAGCAGAAGCGGCCTTTGGCTTCCCTTTTCTCTGCCTGTTTTCCCCTGAGATCCTTCCACCACCAGTGCCCTGGGTCCTCCTGCCATCTGCTGCTCCCTCTCCTTCTCTGATACAAATCCTCCAGGAAGGAGAAGGGGACCCACATTGACAAGGATCTGCTGTGCGCCAGGCCCTGTGCCTTCCGTGCGTTAAATCGCTAATACGCAGGTGCAGGGCTGGGGCGAGGCGAGCCAGGCACTCAGTGGGGCACAACATAGGTCATATGTTGGCAGTATATTTTAAAAATCAAAACGAATGTAAAAATAACTTCGATGAACAACATACCAACATTTTAAGGAATGACAGGATTAGTATTATTGATTTTTTTCCTTTTGCCTCGGGCTCCAGTATCACTCAGCAAGGTGCTGTCACTCATCCTAACTTTATTTTTTAAAATTTTTGATATTTTATTCATTCTAGGGGTTTTGCATTAATTTTGAAATTTAAAAAATGTTGATGAACATCAATAGAAATTGGTTACTGAGATTTTTGATGCCTCCTTAAATTTTGCACCAAGGTGAGCCCTTGCCGTACCCTAGTCCAGGCATCACAAGTCTATGGGGCAGGTTCTAGCTGTGGTCCCATCTCAGAGAGGAGGGCACTAAGTGACTGGAGGTTGTGTGACTTGCGCCAGTGTGCACAGCTGACCAGTGAGAGAGATGGGGTTAACCCAGGCCTGACTTTAGAGAGCTGGCTCTTGACAACCCTGGGTGGGTGACTTGCCATGAACCTAGTACACACCTGAAACCAGAGGCTCAGAGATCTTCTAATTTTCTAGTTCCGTTTTCTGATCCACAGGTGAGGAGAGGCAGGTACTTGCCCAGAGCAGTACAGCAGATCAATCTTCTGACCCCTGCAAAGCAGTCGTGTTGATGAGGGGGTTTGGGCTGTGGGGTGGAGTTGGTGGCTCTCTTCAGATCACACCTATGAATGGAGAAGCCCCTCCTCACTTATCCCAGGTCTACTCAACTGGCTCCTCATAGCCTTGCTCCTGGATTTAGGCGCCCTTTCAAGGGCCCCAGCTTACCCCAACCCACTGAGGACTGTGGCTGAGGAGCCAGGGGAAAAGGCCGTGTTACAAGACTGGGCCACTAGAGGGCGCGCTGAGCACACGCTTAGAGGAGCTTGTGACAGCCTGGTGGAAACTGGACCCGGGGAACTTGGATCTTGGACTCACCTGGTCCCTTTCCATCCAAGGTTCTTGACAGACTGACTTCTATCTGTGCTTGCTTTCCTCTGGGACCTTCCGCGACATTTCCGATTGGAACTCCCACCCCTTGATTCTAATCTTGCCCTTTGGGGACACACAAAACAGACCCTTCTTCCCAACATTCTTCCTTCCTCCCTCCCTCCCTTCCTTCCTTCCTTCCTTCTTCTTTCTTTCTTTCTTTCTTCCTTTCTTTTGATAAACACTCAGGGCCTCCTCTGGGCCGGCTTTGAGCGTTGTGCGGGGGGCACAGAGAGGAGCCATTGTATTTCCTACAGCTCAAGATATCTGAACATAATGCCATGCCTGAATCTTGGAGTTTGGGAGGCAGGCCAGGTCCGCCCCTTGGGGAAGGAGGAAGAGCTGGGATGCTGGGGCCGTGGCTCTGCCCATCTGTTCCAGCTTCCTAAGAAGGCTGTTCTCTCCCTTTCAGCATACGACTGTGACTTCTTTAACAAAGGTAAGCCCGTCCTCCCCAAGTGGAGCCTCGGGGCCATGGCACTGCCAGCCCTGACCTGATGCCACAGCAGCAGCAGGGCCCTGCTGGCCCTGGAAGAGCTGTGACATGGGGCAGGGAGGGACCCTGTCATGCAGAGAGAACCCGGACAGTGCAGGGCCCAGGGATGCCCCAGAGCCTCCTGGGGATTGTGCTCATTTAGGCAGCTCCACCAGGAAGTAGAAACCAGTGGACCACCCCACGGCCCTCCTAATCTAGCTCATCAGGCCCATGGGACACTGTCTGGAGTTCACCGAAGTTTTAAGTTGGCAACGGCAAATGCAAACTGCTCTTCCCAAGGATGGCCTGGCTCAGCCCCTCAGATTTGTCATCAAATTTAACCAGGGTTGTAGGGTCCCAGAATACGCTCCCTCCCCTGCATTAATCAGAGTGAAAATACAGGTCATGACTAGAGTCAAGACGCCAGGGAGGCTAATGTCCAGCGTTAGAGCCAATTAGTCAATTTAATCACTGGGGCCAGTGGGCAGTGGGAGGAGGGCTGCCCAGGAGTAGTTTCTGGCACGGATCTCTGTCCAGCTGGCCCAAGGTCAGACCTTGGCAGAGCTAGATGCTCAGCAGGTCCCTGGTGTCATTCACCTTTGACCTCCAATGCACCCCCACACCCCACCCGTCCTTCCAGGCTCTGTCCTCTTGTCCAGTTCCCTGCATTCTCAGATTTTGGGTTGAAAACATCTCCTTGGAAAGAGTATAGCAAGGAGAAATGATAGGGGACCAATTAGAGACAACCATACCAGTTAGGGGGTCTGAATGATGAGGGCTGGGCCAGGGTACAGCGTCATTCACAGGGACTGCAGTCTCACTTATGTGTTAGTGCCTCGGGACTCCTGACGGACAATTACCTTTAAGCCCTAAAGGAATAAATCTGTGATGGGAGAACTGTGGTCCCTGGGACAGGCAGTGTCTGCCTGACATCAGGCAAGACATTTCAGCAAGACGGCTCTGAGCAGAGTTTCTGCCTTCTGTGGCATTTTGGGTAGCAGTGACTGGCTAACAAGAGTTGTCACAGGGGGCAGGCGCGGGGGCCGGGGGGGAGGCACTGTCTGAGCTGGCCCACACCGGCTCTCTAGAACCAACCGTGTGTCCCCAACTCTGCATTCAGTTAGTAGTTTGAAACTGACCGCTGGTGGGAGTGTTCACAGCATGGAAATCAGCAAACACTGCACTTTGGGGTTTTGTGTTTGAGGGCTGATTATGAACTATGGGCAGGCACAGCGCTGCCTGTCTCCCATCTAGGAGAGGTGACACACAGGGACCCCCAACTGAGATCCCTCATAAGAGCTGTGATAGCTGTGTCCTGTGGAGCCCAGCAGGAGGGCCAATGCTGGTGTGTGGCAGGAGGGATCATTCCTCACTCTGCTTTTCTCCCACACTTTCTCTGGCCCAGGCCCTTGCCGGGTGCTGGGGAGTCCATGGTCAACGAGAGATATCATGACAGGGGGTGGGGGGTGGGGCGGGCACTGGCTGAGCTGGCCCACATCAGCTCTCTTGAACCAACTGTGTGTCCCCAACTCCGCACTCAGTTGGTAGTTTGAAACTGACCACTGGTGGGAGTGTTCACAGCGTGGAAATCAGCAAACACTGCACTTTGGGGTTTTGTGTTTGAGGGCTGACTATGAACTATGGGCAGGCACAGCGCTGCCTGACTCCCATCTAGGAGAGGAGACACAC
>NW_006294347.1:446012-446870 GCF_000327345.1 Myotis davidii | reverse complement strand
ACTTAGGTCAGTGGTCGACAAACTGCGGTCCTTTGAGTGTGGCTCTTCCACAAAATACCACATGCGGACATCTACATACAGTGCGATTGAAACTTCGTGGCCCATGCACAGAAGTGGGTATTTTGTGGAAGAGCCGGTATTTTGTGGAAGAGCCACACTCAAAGGGCCAAAGAGCCGCATGTGGCTCGCGGGCCGCAGTTTTTGGCTAATGAGTTTGCCGACCACTGGGCTAGGAAACCAGCCTATACTGACAGTGCAGGAGCCCCTGAGACACAAAAGCGGCACGTGCTGGGAATAAGGAAACACTCGTGTGAGCCCAAGCTCCTGGCCTTCATCCCTCAGGCCGGGCTGGGCAGAGACCAGGTCTGCTATCTCCTCCCAATGGGGACTCTGAATAGAGCAGTGGCTGTCGGTGTAGAGTCTCAGGCAGGGGGACAGGCCCATGGAGAGACTTTTGGGGTCTCCTTATGACCCCTGGGGGTGACCTTGTTCCCAGGCTTCCTGTGAAATTACCCAGATGCTATGCCGGTCCCCAACAAGGGTGACAGCCTCAAGTTCCTGTGCTTCCTTCTCATGGAAATCGAGGTCCCTAGAGCTTGGGGTGAGGGAAGGAACCAACAGCACCTCCTTGGCACCCTCCCTCAGCCTCACCTCTGCCAGGGATGGGCAGGTAGGGATGGGAGGTGGGCACAGGCCCCAGGAGGCAGGCCTCCTGATTGGCCCTTTCTCTCCAGCACTAGGTAAGGGCCCCTACCAGCTGGCCAGCCAGGGGGCTGGTGGTGCCCGTGTGGCCATGAAGGCGGCAGGCGGTGCCATAGTCCTGGTGAGCGCAGAGGATGTGGCCCCGGTCGTGAACTT
>NW_006294347.1:440841-445975 GCF_000327345.1 Myotis davidii | reverse complement strand
TGCACTGGACAAGGCCAAGGCCCACGGTAAGGCCGCCCCCAGGGAGGCATGGCCAGAGGAGGGAAGGTGCTGAGGCTCTGACCCAAGCAAGTCAAACTCAAAGGCTAACATGGGCCAAAAACACAAGGTTTACGTTTATGTGGCCGCAAAAAACAAAAGCTTCAATCTCATAGACACGTAGGTTTATTTCGATAGAGACATGCTGAATACAAAGGGCTGAAATACATGAGTCATCGTTAACATAATAGACCATTTTAATAAAAATTAATATTTTTTCCTGAACATTAACTTACCAGACACTGAATAACTGCACAAATTAATAGGCGTAACGCAAATAAACCTATTTTTCTTGTTCTCCGAAAGCGAAATATTTCCTGTTGCGCACACCAAGCAAGTCAGTACATGACTAACGACGTGGCAGTCGGCTGCTAAAATATTCGCTGCTAGTATTAGTGGAGAGAAATGGTGCGCCTGCGCGTAAGGTGCGTCAGGGAAATGAATGCAACACGATTGCAGTAATCAGTCACTAGTGAATGTTGTAGTTCGTTATTAATAACTATGTATAACAGGATATTGTAAAAATTAAGTTATGAAATATTTATTAAAACATTTCTTACACACCATTATATTGGCTGGGCCGCAAAAATAGTCACTGTGGGCCGCATGCCGGAGGTTGACGTGCTTGCTCTAAACTATCGAGAGGAGCTGAAGACATGGGGCTCCAGCAGGTGCCCCTTTCCCAACTGAGACAGGGTTTGACCTCAGTCTCTTAGCTTCTTTGAAGAGACACCTCCCATCTTCTTCCTGAGAAACAGAACAAAACAACCAAAAACGGAGGCCAAAGTCCAGAGACACCTTTGTATCTGGCCTTACACAATGGCTGTGTTCCAGCAAAGCAGGTGGCAACACTGCTACTTCTCTCCTCCCCACTTCCTCCTTGCTCTCCCTTCCCCTCCCCTTCCTCCTCCTCCTCTTCCTTCTCCTCCCCCTCCTCCTTCTCCTCCTCCCCACCTTCCTTCTCCTCCTCCCCCTGCTCCTCCTCCTCCTCCTCCTTTTTATCCTTCTCCCCCCCTTCTCCTCTTCTTCCTTCCCTGCCCCTCTGCTCCTTCGTAGTCCCACTTTTGAGGCGGGATAGACTTTAAATGCCAAGGGGAACTGGCTGGAACCTTGACCCCAGCAGGGCCTCCTCCTGTGAATGGAGTGGCCGGCTCTTGACTTGCTCAGGTTATGCTCCTGAGTTCCAGGCAGGTGGGACACACACTAGAGCACACCTGGGACCCGCCTCCTGGGTCTCAGACCACCAGCAACCCCGAGGGCTTAGCGTTGCAGGCATCGACCTCTCTCCAGAGTTCAGTGGTGCTTGAGCAGCCGCAGACCCTGCCCGGAAGGGAGGGACGCCCCGGCTCCAGCCCTGCTCCACGCACAGCCAGAGTTCCCAGCAATGGGTGATGTTCACGGTGGTGTGAGCTGGAAGTGCAGTAGGAGGTGCCAGAGGAACCATGTCACTGCACGAGGGGGACCTGGGAGTCGGGAGCCAGCACTGGGCCACAAGAGGGCCAGAAGTACCACCCCAAGAAGGACACTTCCTCCCCAGACATTGCTGACCCCCAGGTCTGTGTGGCCCGGTGTGAAGAAGGGTGTCTCACAGCCTCCAGATGTGACAGGCCATCTGTTAGTGGGGATTTTCTGTTCCCCACTCAATATTTTAGTCTAGTAAGGTCTGCACTGAAGGAAGTATTGATTTTCCAGTGGTTTTACGGGCATATTAAGAACTCCAGAGCAGCCTGGCCTTGAGCGCATCACCGTGGGGAGGAAGAAGTTGGGTCCAGCGTCCAGCCTCCCTCTCAGTCAGGCCTGGGTTTCGTGGGCAGCTGGGGTCAGGGGGCAGACCCAGTGAGGACCCAGGCTCCCACCCCGATTCCATCCTGTGCTCCTCCCTCCCCACCCCCCATACTATATACAAGGTACTGGACAGAAAAGAGAAAGTGCGTTCCAGGTGAGGTCTTGGGTGGCTGCGTGGAGGAGGTGGATCTTGAGGGGTGGGAAAGATTGTGATGAGGACAAACGGAGAGTAGAGAATGTCTTGGGTAGGGAGGGGGGATATCCAGCCATCAGTGAGCACCACTCTAGAAATGGGTCCTTGTGGATGTAGGAGAAAGGGTAAGGAAACAGGCTCTGGGCATGTGCCTTCCCTCGGGGACACTGTGTTCCCATCTGGGGTTGGACTCAGGGTCCCCTAGTTCCACCAGCTCTGACCCCCTGGGATTCTGTGAGGAGCAGGACCAAGCTGGGGTCACTGAAATCTGGCAAATCACCAAGCCCAGCTTGTCTGGCGTGACCAATAAAACGTAACTCCACCAGGATGGCCGTGTCCGTCTGTTCTGGTCACTATTGTGTCCTGGCATCTAGAATTGCACCTGGCACAGGGGGCGTCCTCAAAGTGTTTGCAGAAGGAAGGGGGGAAGGGGGAGAGGTCGCTCACCTCCCGAGGTTTGGCAGTCGCTGGCTTCTCCAACCCTCCACCTGCCCTGGGGAAGAGAAGGCTTGCAGAGGGGCAGCCGGCAGAGGAGGTGGCCGAGGGGAGGCGGCAGGCAGAGGAGGTGGGCAGAGGGGCAGCCGGCAGGCAGAGGAGGTGGCCGCGGGGAGGCGGGCGGGCCTGGAGGAGCAGGGCCTCCTCTCCACAGAGTGCGAGCCGTCCTGTGCCACTGAGAGTGCAGACGGGTGCCGGGTGTGTGCCCCCATCAGGGCCTCTCTCTACATTGACCTTCCCATGTGGCTCTCTGCAGATCCGGATGTGGTATCCCTGGAGGCAGCGGACAGACCCAACTTCTTCCTCCACATCACAGCCAACGGGTCTCTGGAGCTGGCCAAGTGGCAGGGCAGCGACGCCTTCCACCGCCACGCCTCCTTCTCACTGCACCAGGGGACCTGGCGGGCAGGCCTGGTGGCCCTGGAGTCCCTGGCGGAGCCTGGCTCTTTCCTTCACGTGTCAGGCCCCACGCTGGCCCTGCGGCCATATGAACACTCCGAGGTCTTCCGCCGGGGCACACTCTTCCGCCTTCTGGGTGAGTGTCCGCCCCGCCATCACCCGCAGCCCCTCAGCCCCTCTCCTATTCCCCTTCCAAGGGCCCCCAAGAGACGGAATCCTCACTCTCCTGGCACCAGGAGGCCATGTGGGTGCCACCCTGAGGCGGGAAGTGTCCTGGCCTCCATGTTGGTGGCCTGAAGAGTGTGGGCAGCATGGCTCGGGGCCCAGCCAGCTTCCCGGGTCCTGCCTACGCCCACAGGCCAGTCACACGTCTAAAAATAGGGCGGCCTTTGTGGAAACACAGGGATAGTGATCGTGGCGCTGCTTGCGCAGCTCTCTGGCTCAGGTTTCGTGCTGATGGGGGCACATGCCCACCCTGCGAACCACAGCCTCTCCCTGCCCCCGTCCCCTGAGGCCCGGGCCCCTGTGATGGGGCAGCACCGTGTCCTTTCCAGCCGGAACTAGAAAGGGTCCCAGGGCTTTGCCATCCCCCTGCCGGTATGCCTGTCCCTAATGACTTAGTCTCTGCTTGGACCCGGGAGGCAGTGATCACAATTTCTTTACTGCTCCAGGCCAGCCTCTCTGACCCGTATGAGCACATGTGTGTTCATGCCTGTGAGGGCACCTCCCACTATATGGATGAACCCACACATGTGTAAATGTGTCTCTAGCCAGGCTGTTCACTGACCACCCCCACCCATACCACACACACACACGCACGCCAGGCTGGGCCAGCTCACACTTACATTCAGCGGTCCTCCAGCCAGTCCACCAAGAACCCCACCCAGGACAGAGTCATCGCTGGCCGTGATGGCAGGGCTGTGTCCCTTTCTGGAGGACCCCGAGGCAGAACGGGTGAGCCCAGGCTCTGAAGCCAGACTGCCTTGGGTTCGAATGCTGACCAGGGTCCTTGGCACTCGAGGAGAACCCCCTCCCTGACTGTTTCTTCACCCGAACAACGGCGATGTTTGCCTCAGGGTTATTGTGGGCGATCGAATGTATCTCGTGCGCTTTGCTCTGGGCCTGGCTCATAGTGAAGTTCTCGGTTCTGTTCCCAAGGATCTTGGAAAGCAGGTTTCTTCACAGGCAGCAGCAGTGCGGGGGTTAGGAAGTCAGGAAGGGGCTGCAGGGCGGGGCCAGGAGCAGAGACCCCCACGTGTGCCAGGGAGGTCAGGGGTCCTGTCTGCCTTGAAGCCCCGCAGAGGCTACACACGCTTCCCCTGAGGACCCTTCATCTGCCAAGGTCCTGGCCACCGGGTCTTTTACGAGGAACTCTGTCCCGGGAGAGTTTAATTTCCCCAGCAGCTTGTGTGCCTCAGTTTCTTCATCTATAAAATGGGCTCAGCCCTTCCACCGATATGAGGGGTGTGTACCATAGCACCCCCTTCCTCAGCCCTGACCCCACTCCACGGATCCTCCAGGCCCTGACCCCAACTCTCAGCGACACAGTGTCCCCTGAGGTTGGCTTTTATTTATTTGTCCCCACTTTTCCCCCATGAGTCCATTTGTCTCCTCCACGGGTGGGCGGGCGGGCATGGGCTGAGCTGGATTGCCTCTGTGCCCTGGCACTGATGCCCCGTCCTCAGACTCCGGGGTGGGTGACTTTCCAGATGCCAAGCCAGGGGGGGCTGCCTACCCCATCTGCGAGTGGCGCTACGATGCCTGTGCTAGCCCCTGCTTCCAAACCTGCCGGGACCCCAGGGCAGCCAGCTGCCAGGACGTGCCCAGGTGAGATGGCATAGCATCAAGGTATGCGCATTAGCCTGTAGAGCAGCGGTTCTCAACCTGTGGGTCGTGACCTCTTTGGCGGTTGAACGACCCTTTCACAGGGGTCGCCTAAGACCATCCTGCATATCAGATATTTACATTACGATTCATAACAGTAGCAACGTTACAGTTATGAAGTAGCAACGAAAATACTTTTATGGTTGGGGTCACAACATGAGGAACTGTACTTAAAGGGCCAGAAGGTTGAGAACCACTGACAGGCTTTTCAGACACTACAAAATTCTACCCAGCCACCCCTACACACACACACACATACACCCCCTCCCTACCCCCCAGTATTGCTGTGTCAATCCCAATAGGATAAAACCTATTTTGTAG